>NW_024543080.1:19142500-19715000 GCF_018167655.1 Microtus oregoni | reverse complement strand
CTAACCAAACTCTTAAGTCTCTTACATGAACGGCATGCCAAGCCAGTCTCCTTCAGTCTAAAATCCTGCCATCCGTTGCTTCTGCCCACTGGAGTTCCTTCTGGCTGCTCGGGGGCTTTTATTTCCTTTCCACACTGGATCCTGCTCAGCCAGTCCCTCATGCGGGACGATCGCGGGAAAGGAGTCCAGGGTGAGCTGAGCATGAATCCAGCGGTCATCAAGATGCGCCAGAGTCTTCACACTGGCGCCTGACCAGCTCTAAGTGTCCCTAATTACATTTCAACGGAGCACAGAGTCAAAATTTGACAAGCGCATAAACTTAATAGCTGATCTGCAAACGTAATTAGCACCTAACTGATCTGTAACTGCCAGAGAATAAACCCACGGGGCTGTTGTTCAAAGTCCTCCAGTTAAAAAGAAGAAGGCGTGAGGGCTGAGGTCGTGAAGACGGAGCCACTACGACCACCGTGGAGCTGAGTGTCTGCCCCATTTGGGGCTCCAGACACAATGCAGGGAAGCAAGTCATCCGAAGGCATCACTGGAATCCTGTTTGGCTGTTCTGATGCAGGAGATAAGAAAGGGAACCAACGGGGGAAACGTAAGATGCGGAACTATAAAAATAAACCCCTGTCCCTGACATCTGTGTTTGTAAGTGCACTCCGTTTAAAGTGGTGGTCTTCCCTCTGCAGGGCCAATCCCAAGATGACATCCTCCGCGTTTGGTTTTTCCTTTGGCCCTCCCTCATCAGAGGGCTTTCCCAGAGACCTCTTCACTTCCAGCTTTTGTTCGATGTTCTCCATGTAAGAGTGGTCAGGATTGTGGATGTTATGGATGGGGGATTTCAGAAAGTAGGCTTCTCTCCTCCTCCACTGTTCGGCTGCTGAGGTGTGTGCTCCCTCGTCTCAGATGGAATCCTTCCCGGCCCCTTATGCGGGGAGTGCCACTGTGGGCAATCCCAGAACAGGTTTGACTCAAATAAATGACACATGACGGGGTGGCCAGATGTTCGCGGGTGAGAACGGGAGCTAAGTTCACACAATTGTTCTGCCTGCCTCCTCGCTTCCCGCCAGGGTTCTTTCCTGTGGGCTGCAGATCTTGCTGCCAGCAGCTCAGCTCTGCCGGCCTCCACCAGCCCAGCCTGTGCTCCAGGGGCCGCTCACAGTCTGCCTTCCTTTTCCTGTGCAGCTGGTGTTTGCAGAAGGACACGATTTGGAAGTTGATTTATTTACTTTGCTGTATTTTTTTATGAATGGACATAAATATCTGTTTGTTCAAACAATCAATCAACTCCAGTGATACGTTTAGAATTTAGCTGAAAAACACCCTTGGTGTGCATGTGGAGCGCTAAGACTTGGGGTCTGGGAATGCTCAAATAAACTGTCTCGCTTAGGGCGAAGTCAGAGAATTTGTTGCATCTTCAAATACAAGCCGAGCTGAACGAATGGATCATGTACTCTGCAGCCTGGAGCTTGTGAATGAAGTATCACTTTCAATTGTGGACGACCATGGCTGAAGTTCCTGTCACTTCCTTTTGTCTCTGTTGTCTTCGCTTGGAGACTTGCAGGATGTTTATATGGCCTCAACTACACAGAGAGAGAGAGTATTCCAGAAAGAGCCTCCTCCTCTTGAGTTAACTCTTCTCCAAAGATCCCTTTTTAAAAGTCTGAAGATCTGAGACACAAACATGGAGCTCACAGGAACGACAGATGGCCTGGGACAGACTCGCTTCCTTTAAAGAGTTTACCCGTAATTTTGAAAGTGACAAAGAAAGCCTTAAGTCACAGCCATCCAAAGGCCACACTCTCCGGCTTCTGCTGTATCAGCCCCTGGGTTTCCCTGCCAGAAGAAACAATCACATTTCTAGAGTATTCTTTTAGAGGTGTCCTACATAGATATAACACTCAAAGATAGGTTTGCTCCTTAGATATACAGATAATAGCATACAATACATTGTTCTGCACTTCTGCTTCTCCCCTCCTGCCCCGGAACAATACATCAGACTGTCTCCCCGCCTCACCCCTGCCCATGAAGCTGTCAGGAGAGAAGCCGCTTTTCAGCTCAGTGAGCTACATCTGGTTCTGGCTTGTTGTACTGACAGCGAGCACGGTGCCAAGTCAAACTCAGCCTTCTCCACAGTTATTCCCAGCCCCAAAAGACAGAGATTCTACTCAAAACCTTAAAACTCCTAATGGCGGCAAGTAGGGTGTGGGCCCGGGAGACAAGGAAGGCCTCATCTTGCAGAATAGAATGTGGTATGAACAGACAATTTGAAAGGAGAGGCACTTGGCAGTCTCACAAAAGGGAAGTCCGTTGCTTCCTTCTCTGCATTGGTAAGCAGAACGAACTCACCTGCTGTGGGGGCATCGTTTTTTGCCAGGCAGGGCTCTTCAGGGTTGCTCAGTTAGTAAAGTGCTGGCTGAGTAGGCCAGCAGAGGCAGATCTCTGACCCCTGCCCTGGGAAGGCAGAGACAGGCAGATTTCTGGCGTTCATTGGCCCCTAACCTAGCCAATCAAAGAGCTCCACTGCTGGGAGAGACCCTGTCTCAAAGGAGTAAAGTGGACGGTGTTGGAGGGCGACACCTTCTGGCCTCCATGTGTAGCACATGCTCACGCACAGGCACACACACAAATGCATACATGCAGCACATAGGCACACACCCCTACACAAACAAGTGGATGCACCCACTTGTACGTACTTAAAAAAATAAAAACAAGTGATTAATTAATTAAAAATATCTCTAGGAACAGTATGACCTTAACAATGTGAGGCAGACAGAAATGGGACAGGTTTTGGAATGAGGTAGATATGGGTGTTAATGCTCATATACCAGATATTAGTTCATGCAAGTTGTTTAACCTCGCAGGGTTATATACATACACACAACATATTTTTACATATATATATAATATATATATTATACATAATATATATATTTAGTAGAAATGCATGCCTGATGGTGTGGTTAAGACAATTTTTGTGTTTTAAAATTGGGAAAACTAAGCATGGTGGTAGACTGAGACAACCCTGCCACTTGAAAAGCTGAGGAGGGGGATCAGGAGTTCAAGGTCATCCTCCATTACACAACAAGTTCGAGGCCTCCCTGGCTACATGAGGCCCTTTCCTCAAGCGAGACAGATGCTAGCTGTAACTGTATTACTGCTGCCTATCAAACAACCACACACACTCACGGCAAACGTACTCGCTTCTCCACTGTGGCTGCACTCAGCTACTCTCACCCACGTTGGTCAAGCCTCAATACCTTGGGTCAGGTTCAGGTTTGCTGACTGAAGTCAAAGAGCACCAATGACCCAAGGACACGGTCGCAGCGGAAGGTAGAATATAGGAAGGCTGGTGGCAGTGGACCATGTATCATAGCCTCAGCTTATAGCTAAAACATCACATTGGCAAGGCCCAGGTCAGTGTAGTAAGAAGAATGGCTAACCATGGCCCAGATAGGGTACACCACCCCCAGGACAGTCCCTAGTACGTAGTAGCATACAAAAACAAGCCTTATCACTTTGGTATCCAATAGAGAAGAAATGACACCAAATTCATGATGATTCCAAAATAGATACTGAAACTGTTTTTTTTTTTTTATAAAAAAAAACATATTTAAAAGTCAGTTTGTAATTTTGTTCTAATCAGAGTTGACATATATAGATCCTTGGTATGAACTTGAAAACAGGTGTCCCTTCTAAGTAGATGTACCTCCAGGGTACAGCTTGGCACAGGCATAGCAACAAAATCCTCCTTCCATGGGGACAACACCAGCTCTTTACAGAGCCTATGGCTGGAGGCTGGGTGGCAGGAGAATGGCCCCCTCAGCTGGGCTCACTGGGCAGTGCAGAGCCTGAACCCCAATATGCAGTATCACTGCTGCTAGGAGAGGAAGGTAGCTCCGAGTCTCATCCTCTCTGTGGCTCTGCATCTGAGTCCAGACCCAGGAAACATGGTGACCTAGCAGCTTGACCCAAGCTCTGGGTCTACAAGCTGGCACCACAGGGAAATGTCCGGGCTCACACTTTACTTTCTTCCATCCTGATTGACAGGATAAGACAGGAAGGAAGGGGAGGGGCTTCTGAAGAAGCGTTATAAGACACCGAAATTAAAAGCCTGGAAGTGGATAGACCATTTCTGGGCAGTGGGGTACAAGGCGGTAACTTAGGGAGGCGCGTCTCAGGGTGGAAGACTCTGCTGTGTGCACATGGAAGAAACGGGAAAAAGAAAGATGTAGGGTTCTATCGCAAGTTTCTTATTTGGAGATTGACTCGTGAAGGGTTTGAAAGCAATGATTCCTCCTGGACAGAATACTAAGTTTCTCACCAAAGTCTTGTAGACCTTAATCCTAGAGAGGGTGGAGAAAGACAGAATGGGCAGAGGGAGAGAAGTGGGGCGGAAACACCCAGCAGAGAAGGAGGGAGGATAAGAGAAGGAGAAAGAGGAGGAGAGGAAAGAGGAGAAGGAAGAGGTAGAGAAAGGAGGAAGACAGGGACTGTCTGCTCTGTTTCCCCATAACAATCCTAGGGCTTGATACACACAACGTGAGTCGGGGGGAGGGGGAGGAAAAGGGCAGAGTGATTGTGACAATGACCTCTGTGACACTGGGGATAGCATCCCCCAGAGAAGGGCAGGACGCGTCTAGTCCCCAGCAAGCACTTGCACATCTTACTGGCAGAGCCAGCGCATCCTCCCTTCAGCATCACTCCCCCATCTGGTCCATCCTTGCTTATCAGCATCTGCGATCTGCAGCCTCCCCCACAGGCATAGCAAAGACAAGCGTCCCTGGCTCGCTTGTCCTCCCCTCTCTTTGGTTTTCCTGTTTGCTTGCATTAAGAGTCTGTTAGATACTTCCTCTGAGGCCTACTTGCCAGCTGACCTGGGAGTGTTTGAGTATGCTCTCAGGGCCCCTAGCCCCAGTGACACCACAGTGACACTCTGAGCTTCCCTGAGCAAGGCTGGAATGGTCATATCTCCCCTGGAGATGGGAATGACAGGAGCTGCACCTGCTGTGGACACAAAGGCTCCTGGAAAGAGTCCTCCCTGTGGGACCATCCTTGGATGCTGCCCAGAAACAAGGCTCGGCCTCTTCTTCCTCTTTAAAATGTGGCTGGAACCAGTCAGATCCAAAGCGCCCACTCTGGGGAGTGTGGTCCATCTCTGGGCCACCCAGATCCTTCCAGAACTATCCAGGACCCAGCTGCTGGTGCAGGGGATTCAACATTCTGGGAACGGCATGTTTATTTCAAAACAATCGTGAGGCTTGATTTGATATAGTGAAAGAAATTAGCGCTTGCTGAATACGGCCCAATTATTACTGCATTAATTCTTCCAGATTAGCAGCTGTATTTCAGTCGGTTCAGCTGAAGAGTGCCGTGGCTGTGGGGCTGCCCCACCCCCACCTCCAAGCCAGATGACCCCTTCTGGTTTGGGTGACCTTCACAGCAAGAGGGGCATGGAATTATTTTAGTGTCAACTGGAAGTGGACACACTAAGGCTTGGTGGGGAGAGCTCCCAAGTTAGCTTTGATACCTTTGATCCCTGATGTGGGAGTCCCCTCTGTGTGCCGTGATTACCATTACTGAATAAAGAAACTGCCTTGGCCTATTGATAGGGCAGAATTTAGGTAGGCAGGGAGGATGGAACTGAATGCTGGGAGAACGAAGGGTGGAGTCAAAGATGCCATGGATCCACCACCAGAGATAGAAGTGCTGGAACTTTGCTGGTAAGCCACACCCTCGTAGTGATAAACAGATTAATAGATGGGTTAAATTAAAATGTAAGAGTTTAGCCAATAAGAAATTAGAGCTAATGGGCCAAGCAGTGTTTTAAATAATACAGTTTCTGCATGGTTATTTTAGTTCTGGGCAGCCGGGACAAACAAGCGTCCTTCCTGTTATAGATACCCATGTTAGACTAAGTCTGTTTATTTTGAAAACAGAATGAACTATAGCATGCTATAGGGAAATCGAGCCCTAGCACTTTCTGATCTTCTAATGGACCATTCAACTTAATATGTGAGTTTACACCCTAAGTGAACAGTCAAAACCCCTCTCCGTTGCAAGGAGCAATGGCTGAGGACAGAGATCATCTTACCGCCATTAGGGAGCAAGGTAGATCTGGCCCAAGTTTATATGTTGGAGTCCAAACCCCCACTACCCAAGAGTGGGGCTGTATTTAGAAATCTAGACTTCAAAGAGGTGATTAAGATGACTGTTGAGTAGGTGCTCAACTGTTCAGGATTATCCAGGGAAAGAGGAGAGATACATGGGCACACATACACACGCATACACACACACACACACACACACACACACACACACTACAGAAAATTGACTCACTCACCCAGTTAGGGAGACCAGAAAATTCCAAAGCTGATGGACTGCAGGATAATCTGGAGGCCCTGGGAAGCTAATGGTACAGTTCCAATCCAAGCAAAAAGCAAAAGTCTGGATACCCAAGAGAAATAAAAGTCTAAGCTTGAGCTAAAGGCTGCCAGGTAGAAGCTCAGAGAGAGCCAGTGTTTCAGTGAGCGTCCCAAGGTTGACAAAAGCCAAGGTCTGAACCAAAGGCTATTAGTCAGGAAGAATTCCTTCTTACTTAAAGGAGAGGAAAATCTTTTGTTGGCTTTCAATTGATTGGATGAGACCCACTCACAGAAGGAAGAAAAATCAGCTCTACTCAGTCTGCTGATGTGAATGCCTGTCTCATTGAGAAGAAGCCTCCTGCAGAGCTCCAGAAAAAGGTTGGACGTGAGAGCATCTCATGGTCCACTTAAGTAGATACATGATATTAACTTAGCCGTAGTCCACTCTGATTGTTGTCCCTATCAAAAGAAAAAATCTGAGCACTCACACATCAGGGGCATGTGCGTATAAAGACCACACGAGGACACATCAAGGGGACAAAGAGAAGGACTTCAGAAGACACGCACCTGCTGGCCACTTGAATTTCTGCTTTCAGAACCATGAGAAAACGTGTTTGATGCTAAGACACCAAGCCTGTGGTATTTTGTTAGGTGGTATTAGAAAACCAACACCCTGTCCCGCAAGACCAAGAGTAGGTACCCTCTGGTAGTGGTCCTGCAGCCCAGTGTTCCTGGGCGCATGTCTTCTTCACAATTATTTTCGCTTTTTCTTATGCATTGGTCCCATGAACGCATATGTGAAATGCTACCACCTTCTAGGAAAGAGGCAGGGGCTAGGGGTGGGGAGTTTCTCCTGTGGGTCTTCAAGAAAGAAAGACCACTTGAATGCACAACTGGTCCATGTTTTTGTATTTCATGATTACCCTGTCCTGTCTGAGAAGCTCAAAAATCCAAAGTCTTTTTGTCAAACTTTAAGGTAAGTGAAGACAAGGGAGGAAACACAGGGTGGGTGCTGGTCTCTGGGGTGTCCTGCAGCTTGGTCAGAGGACATGACTTCACTGGGGAAGTGGCACCTGGTGGATACTCCACAGAACCTCTGGGACTGCAATGGCCCAAAGACGGTTTTCAAAAATGGTATCAGTTGGGTTTTCTGCCCCTCCTGTGGTGTCCTTGGGACCATGGGGGATGCGTTGGTGTTTACTGCATCTTGTTGCTATAAGGTCCCATGAATTCTACCTGAGCCTGGGTTATGGGCACGGACGTTCTTGGTAAGAGCAGCACTAGGCAGACTAGTCAGTCACATGACCTGCTTCTAGTGTCTTTCGCCACGTATGTGGTCTTGAATGAAGCTCTTCATCTAGGGGTATGGCTTCCTGCTTTTCAAGAAGCAACCCCCTCAGGCTCCATAGCTGCCAGCTGCATGGGAGAGGAAGTAATTCCCCATGGAACAAATTTCACCCTAAGCAAAGAGGAGATTCACTTCAGGTAGATAAATGGCCCCTTTGTTTCTTCTGTGGACGTCTATGTTTCTTAGAATAGACCGTGTGGAGGCCTCTCGCATGACTCACAGGACTGAGTATGTGATATTAATTTCTGGAGGCCACTAGAACAAGGTGGCACAAACAGTGGCTTTCAACAGAAAATTATTCTCTCACGGGTCTTAGAGCTGAAATCTGGCATCAGTGTACGAACAGCACCGGACTTCACCTAGGTTCAAGGACAGTGGTTCTCAAGGTTCCCAATGGTGAGACCCTTTAAATGCAGTTTCTCATGTTGTGGGGACCCCCCCAACCATACAATTAATTTTGTTGCTGCTTCATAGCTATAATTTTGCTACTGTTGTGAATCATAATGTAAGTATCTCGTTCGCAGGATATCTGATATGTGACCCCCCCTGTGAAAGGGTCATTCGGCCACCAAAGGGGTCGTGACCCACAGGTTGAGAACCATTGTTCTAGCGTGATTCAGTTTCTTGTCCCTTCCAGGTGAGCCTTCCCTGTGCCGACACTGTCTCCTCTTCTCTCTGTTTATCTACCCTGTAGACCTTTTGACGTTGGATGGAGAGCCCATGTAAATATTCCAGAACTATCTCTTCATTACAAAATACTTAATTCCAGCTGGAGGAAATTTTGGTCTAGATAGGATAGTATTTAGGAGTTACAGGAATTAGGATTTGAAGAGGCCACCATTCATCATCACATTGCAGAAGGCCTTGCTGAACACTTACTCAAAACCCCTCCCAGCTCTTCCCATGCAGGAACACCTCTTCCTTGCCCCTCCTCCCACCCATCAAGTCATTAGCTCCCTGTCCAGAGTGTGTAGTGCCCAAAGGAAACATCAGCACTCGATTCTTGCCTCTGCCTCCACTGCCAAAAAGAAGAGGGCTAAGACAACACTTAACATAACTTAGCAGATAGGAAGTGGTCTTATAGCCCCTTCAGCTCCCATTGTGGGCATTTGAAAAGAGCAGTGTAGCCGCTCAGGCCTGAGTAATCAGACAGAAACTATATTAGTTACAGCACTGTTTGGCCAATAACTCAAGTATATTCATAGTTAGCTCTTACTTAAATTAACCCATTTCTATTAGTCTGTGTATTGTCACATGGCCATGGCATTACCTCATTTTTCTACATGTCTTGTTTTCTCGGTGGCTGACTGGTGTCTGCTTGACTCCACCCACTCTCTATCTCTATCTCTGTTCAGATTTCCCACCTGACTTTACTCTGCTAAGAGACAGCTTTATTCACCAACCAATAAAAGCAACACATATGCAGAAAGACATCCCACATCAGAGCAGAGATGGATTTCCCACAGACCCTGTGGCAGTCTTATTCAAGATCATCAAGTTTTCAAGACCTTAAGGGACTTGTCCCGGCTGGTCCATTTCATTCCCTACACTTCTCTCCCCGGGTCCTGGGTTCTCACTTTGCTGGTCCATCACCTGTTTCCAAACAGACTTGAATTCACAGAGCACTTACTGCCTCTCACGCCCTCCCACTGCCCATCATCCATGCATGCATACACGTGCAAATGTGAAATGCCACACCTTTCTCGTTTAGACACCACTAGGGACAGGCGGTGAGGAAAGAAGAGTACTCCACCGTTATATAATGTATAGATTAGAGGAGAGAAAGCTGTTCATGGTATTCTAATGTGCTTAAATTTCTGAAAGGAACACTGTTGGGACATATAGGAGCCATGCAATCTATTTAGTGGAACGTCGCTCTTCTGCAAGAGCTGGGTAAAGTCCTTCTCCCTCACTACCCAGCCAGCCCTCACTTCAGGACAGGCTACTTCCTTGGGTTTTGATATTCTGCTGAACAATACTGAAGAGAAGTTCTCTTGAGTTGGACTTGGAGCTAAGTAACTTGTGTGTACGTGCTTGGTGTTGGAAATAGATCCCAGGCACTGCTGAAGGCTAAGGACTCAGGCACACTAAGCAAGTCCTCTCCCACTGAGCTCCACGCCAGCCCCGAAGTCCTCCACAGTGCCTCATCGGACCCTCCCGCCACTTCTCATTGAGCCAATCATCTCCACTCTTGTTGCCATGCCGAATCTTCTTGCCCATCTGTCTGATTTCTTCTCAGCCCCAACACTCTCAGAAATTGCATTTATTTCCTTATTTCCATGTTATCCCTTTCCATTAGGACATGCAAGTTCTACCAGAACAAGCTACTCATGTGTCCTTGATTCTTGGCAGTATAGTAGCTATTGGGTCTTCAACCTGTTTCTTTGCAGAGTTAATTACTGAATATAATCACAGTCGTTTTGCCTGGAGAAGGATGAGGTAAGATGTAAACCGGACATGCCACTTTGTGATTCCACTTAGGGCCCCCTCCCATCCGTGTGATTTCAGAGCCATCTCTTTACTCCTGTATCAGCTGTGTGGCTCTGAGGGCAATGGCGATCACATCACAGTCCTCTTTGCAGCCTCCTCCCTCCAGCTTCTGTAGAGACATGCCTTGCTCCTCAGACACTGCCCATATTTGCTGAGATGAACTGAATATGTTTCCATGACAACACTGGAGTAGGAAGAAGGATGTAAGGCCCTGTATGATTTCCCTGTCCTCTCCGTTGAGAACTGTATGACAGTCCGCGGAAGATTCCTCCTCTGGGCTCCCAGCACACAGGTCCCGGGCACACTCCTGGTCCAGCATAGCTTTGGGAGAGAGACACTACTCTAACGCTAAGATGGCTGGGTCTCCATGTCTGACCTGAGTGATCCCATCCTGTAGAAGGTTTCAGTTCACCGTCCCTGTGAGGATTGAGGTCCAAGTCATTGTGTTTCTTAGAAGATCGTCGTCTTCATGGCATAGTGACTTTCTGGTCCCCTTCCATGGGCAGGGCTCACTGCTCCTGCCAGATAGCCTGGGTATTTAGTGGGAAAACAACGGATACATCTTTGTGGGAATGTCACCGATGCACGGGAGCTTCCTGTCTGGTTTGATCCTTGACTTCTCCCAAGTCCCTTTAGCTGTTTAAAACAAAACAAAACAAAAAAAAAAAAATCAAGGGAACTTCACAAACTCCTGCACTGATAAAGGAGACACAGCAGCAAAAGGTTTCCTTGGAGCTTGCAAAATATTGTCTGCTGCCATCAGAGAACCCAGAGGACCTAAAGAGAGAAAGTCAGCTTTTATGTACATCCGATGCTGGGCACCTAGGAGGCAAAGAACCTCCCTGGAACAATAGGGAGGGAGGCACAGATAGCGGGCAGCCAGGGAACCCTGGGTTCCTCTCTCAGGGGCCCCGCCATAGTACTGGGAGCTGGCTCTGCTTCCCACTTTCCTCAGAGCACAGATTAGTAAAGGGCAGACTCCACTTCCAACCTGACAGAGAAGGCAGATGCCATAGGCTGTGACTTCACGGATTCTAGATGTCACCTCCCTTCCTTGTGATAGTCCCCTGTCACCTGAATTTTCTCCACTAACACGATTACCAGAAGCCTCACAGGACTGGTGTTTGAGAGAATAGGCTCAGATGCAGCTTCCAAGAAGGATGAAGCATTCACTTGAAAAAAAAAAAGTCTACAAACTTTCTCTGTAAAGGGCCCGGTGGACAGCCAGGCTGTGTGAACCCCAACACCTTGGGCAACTGTTCCCTCTGTAGCTTTGTGACAAGGGGCAAGGGGGCACCGTCCCCTCTGTAGCAACCAGAGTTGCAGTGAAGGAACAGACAGACGGGTGGGATGGGAGGAACGGCTGCCTTCCTGTCACCCTTATGTACAAATGCTTTGAGCAGCTGGATTTGGCCAGGAGCTGCAGTTTGCCAATGTGTTCTGGCTTCCCCTGGCCACCTCTTTCCCCCCAGGGCCTTCCACAGGGAAGAAGTGTCGAAATGTTGTTTGTTGATATACTTTGCAGCAGCTAACAGTTCAAGAGGACCAGACTGGTGGGTGACAGACTTCTCAGAGACCAGAGCAGGTGGAGAGAGGACAGAGGACCTGAGGACAGAAAAGACAGTCCTCCAGCCTCAAACCTGCCACTTCAGCTCCTCTAACCAAATGAATCTCGTTGGTTGTGGCCACAAATTCCCCAAGTCCCAACTCATGGAGATTCCCTGGTCCCCTCTTGTGAAGCTCACAAGAAGTGAAGTCTGAGAGCACTGGGTGTCAGTGACAAGCAAGGAACACACAGCATTGCCATTCTTCCAGCGTTGACACTTCCTTCCCTGTGCCCCTTCACTCTAGAAAGCTTCTCTCTCTCGCTGTTTCAGGGGGTGAGCCAGGGTCACTGTCTAGACTCAGATGAACTGTCAAAGCCCTTACATAAGCTGTTCTTTAAAAAAAAAAAGCCAGCTTCGTTGAACTAAGTCCTAATTACCTTCTTTCTTCCCTCACGGCAGTGACATATCTCTGGCAGCTATGGAATCTAAGATCCATTCTAGTAACCCCTTTCAAGACAGAATAAGCCAGGATGGTGGTGATTGCAGCGTGACTTTGAGACGATAATGACCGCTCTACTTCAACTATGTTGGAACTCTCTTGTCTTGGCTAAGGGGAGGCTGAGATAAAAGGGCCTCTGTAGTATGCACTCTTGGCCACTCCAGACATTTGGAGACTCTACATCAGTCAGGATAGGCAAGGTTGTGCTACGATAATAAATTTCAATTTCTTAATACAACCCAAGTTTATTTCTGGTTCATGTCCCATGTCCAGTGTGGATCAACACACAAGCTCTACTCTTGGAGGTTCTTGAGGGTTCTAGTTTATGCTGGCTTCATCATAGTATAGGCCTTGTGGGTTATCTTGTTAGGGGAAAGGGCATGGATAATCTTCTTCTGCCTTCTAAAGTCTGTCTGGAGACTGTTTACCTTCCATTGACCAAACAAGTATCACACCACATGGGTGGGGTGACCAACCCAGCCATGTGCAGGGCGGGATGAAAGGACTGTGAGCAGGCCTAATGCTTCTGCAAGACCTGAATGAGGTCAGAGGTCAGGGACCTCATAGAGAAGACACCCATGGGAGTTCATGTGAATATTCCAGACAGTGCAGCGGAGGAAGGGTTATTCATTTAAAGGTTGTACCCAATTCTAGTTCCAACTGTGCTCTTTATTCTTTCTGTGTGTCTCCCCGTCACAGGCTTCCACTGCAACGGACGGGGCCCCTCCAGTTTTCCTTCCTTGTTGTAGTGAATTACAGCCCTCTGACACTGTGACCAACATAAACACCACCTTCTTTATGATTCTATGTCTCACAGCGATGAGACAACTGACTAATATGTCAAACCACCTTCTGAAGCCCCTACCGCCTGTAACAGTCACACACGCTGGGATTTGGGGGTCATACACATCTAATCACCACACCCTCTTCTGTGTGGCACTGATCCCTCTGTGCTCATCTGGGCAGCCACGGCTCAAGGATACAGGGGCAAGGCCTGGCCCAGCCACACTCAAGGCCAGTTCCTGGCCTCCACTCACTGCTCACTTCAGGCCCTTCCCGCCTTAGCATGGCTTCCTGTCCTGACACTGGCTTCCTTTACTCGGACACACAGTGTAGTCTGGGACTACTCTCAGGGCTCAGCAGTGCAGAGCATATGGTCCCCCAGGAGAGCCTAACGTAGGTGATTGACGGGAGGAGAGGAGCAGTAGCACTCCGCCAGATACCCCAGACCAGAGGAGGGGTCAGAATAGGCCTGGGTTTCTCATGAGGAGATAAACCAGGGAATTAGTATTTCTGTTCGTGTTTTTATCCTACCAGGCCATGAAGGCTGCCCTGCTCTGCGGACACATAGACACACATGTCACAGGATGTTCAGTGCCTGCTCCTTTCTTGGTATACAATAGGTCCCTCTTAAATGTTTGGGGGGAAAGTGAATATGTATATTTAAAGAATAGTTCCATTTTCTCCTTTCCATCCTCATAAGGGTGATAAGAACTTGACCACAAAGCAAGCTACTGACATGTGAAAAAGTCAATTAACCAAAGGGAAGGTGGAGGCTTTTGTTCTGCGAACAACCAAGTGACCATCCATTCAGAATTGGATTGAGGCATGGGGCGAGTTGATTTTGGATTCCAATTAGAGAATTAGCTTTTAGTATTCTGTCATAAATGCTGAAAATAGAGAGACTTTACAGCATTGTAATCTACATTTATCTATCTATCTGCCTACCTGTCTATCTATCTATCTATCTATCATCTACCTATCTATCTATTATCTATCTATCTATCTATCTATTATCTATCTATCTATCTATCTATTGAAACAGGTGCTCACTCTGCAGCCTAGACTGCCCTGGAACTCACTATACAGTATGGGCTGGCTTACAAACTCATGGTAGCCCTACTGCCTTGGCCTCCCAAGTGATGGAATTGCAGAAGTGAGCTGCCACATCCTGCCATAGCACTTTAAATGCCTGGGAAAGCGCTGGGCAGAATGAGTGTGTGGCCTGCTGGCAGTACTGGGTACCAAAGGCGGTCTATCCAAAGAGTTCAGCTATGCAAAACGAGTAGGGAGAAGTTGCTCCGGTCCCTTGTCCCTTTCAGTGGAAGGACGCGTTCACCTGTGTCTGTATGTAACATGTAGATACACATTAGAGTTAGACAAGTGGGGGGGGGGGTTGATTACATCACAGTGATGGGGCAAAGGCTGAAGGCAAGTCAAATTCAAACCAACATTTGTCTCAAATGCCAGCGCACCCTAATCTCTCGGTCCCTTCCCACTTTTCTTCCTGACAGACATGTGCTGAAGAGAAGACATGTGGAGACCTGACCACCTTCAGGAGAGACCACGGCCTCTCACTCACCCTCAAATCAACAGAAAGGAGGGCAGAAGGCAGGACCGACGGCACACATACAACTCTGTCATCTCTGTACATTGGCTTTGTTTCTACGATCCTGTCACCTGCTGCATCTTCTCTGACGTCACCAAACCCCGCAATTAGTGAATCTCTGTGCATGTGTACACGTGAGAAGCTTGACTTCCCCAAATATACGTTAATGGAGTTTGGAGGTGGGCCTTTGAGAATGATTAGCCATAGATGAGATTGCAAGACTGGCCCCCCACGACGACTCTAGGCCTGAATAAGAGGAAGGAGAGAGACCTCCCACACCTGACCACTTGCTTGTTCATCTCGGTATGGAATAGTACATCAAGAAGGCCTTTGCCAGCTGTTGCAGCAGATGTCAACATCATGATCACAGACTCCCTAGTCTCCAGACTATATATATATATATATATCAGAAAGATGGCTCAGAGGATAAAGTTGCCTGAAATCAACTCTGAAGACCAGAGTTCAATCCCCAGGAGCCACATGGTAGAGAGAGAGACTGGACTGTTACAAGTTGTCTTTTGACCCCCATACATGCATTTTGATGCTCTCCCCTTAAAAGAAAGAAAAAGAAAGAAAGGCAAAGAAAAGAGAGAGAGATTGGGAGGGAGAAAGAAAGGAAGGAAGAAGGAAGGATGGAAGGAAGGAAGGAAACCAATCAATCAATAAATATAAGGAAAAATGGACTAACCTCGCTTTCCAGCCTTGCATGCTTCAAAAGCCCTTCTTCATGTACTTAAAATCTTACAAAATATGGCGCTTGACCCCAGAGATATTTCGGCTCACATGCATGCACAAAACACATGAGCACTCAAGCCCATGGAATTTATGGTTCCGGTTCCTGCTCCCGAGGAGCAGGGGTCTCACAGAGAGCAAGATGCTAAGAAAGCCTCAATTACACGACAAAGTGGGGGACTATTTATCCTGAAGGTTGGCTGCCACATGCACTTTGAAGAAGTGACCCACTTCCCCTCACAAGCAGAACTCATGGTTCCAGGAATCAAGGTGGATGTGGGAGAGGCTTCTCTCAGTATTAAACCTAAGAGCCCCTTCCTGGATGCTGCCCTTCTGTCCCGCGCTGGGGCTCGGAGGTCTGTTTTCAGAATAGAGAAATGTTTCCAGGATGGGACACGGAAGTCGCCTTTCTGATGTGAAAGCGGAGACAGCCAGTCGGCCACTTAGGGCTTCTGATCCCTATGAACTGGCAGATAGAGAAGGGGGTGCTGGCTGGTCCCTATTAGTAAAAGAGAACATATTTCTTCTTTACACGCACTACACCTGGGACCCAAGGGATTCTCTGACGTCTTTTGAGGTAGAAGCAAAGAGAAATGTCACCAAGGCTACTGTATTAGGGGAGCAGAAAGCGTGTACATAGTATCGGCTGAGTAGTCAAAGGGAAAGTTGATAAGTTTTAAGCTATTTCCTCCTAGTTCCAAAGCCACCATCCTGCATTCAGTGCAACCGTCTCTGTCCACCGCTGGTTCCCCTGGCCGTCAACAGCGCCCACCTACCTACACGTTCAGCAACCAGAGACACATTCGCGGAACCGCTTACGGCTCTGCACCAAGTGCCATCCTTCTGAGCGTCCAGATTTGACGGTACTAATCTTGTACCCGCACTTAAAGCGCTGGTTAGCTCGGTGGCACAGTTTTGTCCCTTCAGCCCCTCTGGTCCATGACGTTAATTTCCCAGATTAAATCGCCTCCGCTGAAACAACAGCATGGTGTTTGTTTCCCTGGACTGTGACTCAATGATGCGGAAAGGACACTTACGATCACCTCGCTTGCCGTTTCTACCACTTTTACTGAAGTTTTCGCCAAGACTTCCAGTCTCAGATAGCAGGGAGGCCTTATGTAAGAAAACAGAAAATGAAACTTTAGTTTTTCAAATGCCTTCATACACACAGGAGTGGGAGATTTTCCAGCGAGGATCTTCTGCAAAACTGATTCGTTTTATTTAAAGGCTTCCCTCTTTGTATTTGGAGGTTAAATAAATGATAGAATTCATTATTCCAGCAAACAAATCATTTCACTTATTTTGGGTAAATTGCACTAAATGTGGTTTAATTGCTGTGTCCAGAATAGCATTTCACATCTGTGGCCCCAGAAGCTGTTAGAGCTCTGAACATCCAGAGAAAAGAAATGGATCCCTCTTGTGGCCGGTTTAAATACTGCAGCCCTTGCTCCAAAGACCCCTTAGGGAATGCTAGCTTGAGAGATAAGGGTCTGTAGTCCAAGCTCCTTAGCTGGCTGCAGATACAGCATAAAAACACTAACACACTATACTCAAGGTCATTGCTCAATGCCAAATTTTAGGTGAAAGTCTAGGGAGTGGAGGGGATCTGAGTCTGGGTGGCCTACAAGTGAAAGAGAAATCCAAATCCCTGGGTTGTGAGAAGTCAGCACAAGCCTTTCTTTCCCCGGTCCATACACAGGTGAGGCCCTCCAGCTATAGAAACAACGGAAACGCACTGAATTCAGCAAGTGACTGACAGACGGAGGAAGAATGAGCCGATCTGCACATTACTGCCGTATTGTCGTCTGTGGCAAAGACTAGAGTCCGGAGGCTCGGGGGCAAGCAAGGACACGGAGGGGAAGGCGTGTGAACTTGGGATGCAGTGGCACAGAGTTCGGACGCCAGCCGAGCGCATTCCTAGCTGTGTGGCTGTGGGAAAACTCTTTAGTAACCTCCATCTCTCGGCCTTCTCAGTAAAATGAAATAGCGCAATCTCATTCAAAGCAACTTCTAGAAGAGACTGTGGACGCAAGCTGCCGAGCCAAGGCTGACTCTGCCATGACCTATGGTGAGTTTCTTATCTTCTCGGGCATTGCAGGCTTGTATGGAAGATTAAATGACCTCCCTGATACCTCGCCCCACCGCTCCTCTACACACACACACACACACACACACACACACACACACACAGAGAGAGAGGGGGGGGGGCGTCCAGGCATTATGGGAGAAAATGCCATTGTATCGCTATTTAAAGAGCCTCCGGAGATCTTGTAAATGGTAAATGTGAAGTAAATGATAGCTTTAGTGTTGGCTGCCAATCATCATGGGAAACGTACTTCTCTTTTTCCTGCCCACTTCTTTTCTACTCATCGAAGCATATGAAATTGCCGTTTCAATAGGTCAAAAAGTACTAGAATGTGTCAATTCCTCGGATAAGTCTAATGCAAAACCAATGTTTGCCACCACTAAGGATTGTTGGTGGAAGCCTCAGACAAGGGAGAAAATAGAGCTATATTTGCACCACTGGACTCAGGAACTGATGGAGTGTCTCTCCTCTCCTGCCTGTGAAGACCAACATTCCAGGTAGTCCTAGCAGGACTTGGTCCTCAGCTCTCAGGTACTGGCTTTGGGAGGTGTTGCCTGAGGATCTGTTCCAATTAGGCTCTAACTGGAGCCTCGGGCTCCATTACAGGGAGTTCAATGGGGGGAATTTGGTATAGAATTGGAAAAGATTAAAAGTTTATATCTGAGCATTAGTGGCACACACCTTTAATCTTAGCACTCGGGAGGCAGAGGCAGACGGATCTCTGTGAGTCTGAAGCCAGCCTGGTCTACAGAGTGACTTCAGGACAGTCAGGGCTACATAGAAAACCCTGTCTCGAAAAAACAACATAAAAGAAGAGCTTGCATAGGCAACACTGGGATCATGATAGATTAGCAACCACTGGGGGTGCTGCAGCCAAGGATGCAGAGAATAGGCAGAATCATTGGGTAGAGCCAGGGCCACCGACAGGAGAGGGAATAGGGTGAGCCCGCCCTCCTGGAGCAGAGAGAAGAGAGGGGAAGTCTCTCTGCCTGCTTATCTGCCTCCTGCCTCCATCTCCAAGTCTTCACCTATGGCTGACGAGTGCACTGTGAGACATGGTAGTCCACGAGGGACTGTGTGATATCACTTTGGTGGCCTCAGGACCCTTGCTCATCAGAATCACTTACTTTTGCCGAATATTGTCGTAAGCTGAAAAGAAAGTTTGCCATCTGTCTACAGTTGACTCAATGCTGTTTGGAAGAGGGGCTCTCAGCCCTCGTTAAGTCACTAGCCCTGATAAGTTATTCCTGGCCCCAGGTGGAAACCGCACACAGATTTCTCCTTTTCACAGAAGATCCCCCTTTTACCTCCTTCAGATGATGGTGCACCAGTTCTGTGCTTATGTTTCTGACCTTGGCCACTGGTATTTTTGTCAACCAAGAGGGACAAGAAGACTCTAAATCAGTAGTTCTCACCTTCCTAATGCTGCAAACTTTAATATGGTTCCTCCTGCTGTGGCGACCCACGATCATAAAATTATTTTTGCTGCTACCTCATAGCTGTAATTTTGCAACTGTTATGAATCACAATACGAATATATGACAGGTGGCCCCCAAAGGGGTCGCAACCCACAGGTTGAGAACCGATGATCTAACTAAACACAGGCAAGTTTTACTAAGAGCCTTGTGCTGGTTAGTGCTAGGGTTCAGCTCTACTATGGGGTACATCGGAATGTTCTCCCAAAAGTTCATGTGTTAAGGGCCTGCCTCTTGAGAAGAGCTAGAAACCTTCAGGCCCTCCCTCACAAGCTCCGGAGTTTGACTCCCAGCTGGTGGTGCTGATGTGAGAGATGACAGATTCTCCAGGCAATGGACCTAGTGCTACAGTTGAGCAGGAGGGTTGGCTCTTCTTCTGTCTACTCTCGACTTCTTGATCTACCAGCCACGCCCCAGGCTTCCACAGCCATGCCTTCATTGTGAGCCAAGATTAATCACCATCGTCCCCCCCACCACGTTGTTTCCATCAGGTATTTTGCACACATAGATGCACCAGTGACGTACGCATGGGCTCATGACTGGCAGAGTGTGCTCGCTCTCACAGGGTCTATTCCTCAGTCCTTTGCTTCCTGGGCATGTGATGAGCAGTTTGACTCCACAGTGATGCCCCCCGTTGCCACGGGCAACAGGACTAACTAAATGTGAACAGGAATGTCCAGAAATGTAAGCCAAGATAAACCTGTCTCTTTGTAAGTTGATTATCTCAGCTCTTTGCTACAACTAACTAACATAAGCCCCAAACAATAAGCCTCCTCTAAACAGGTATTTGAAGGAATTAGGAGGTCTTGTTTGCTTCTGTCACAAAGAATCTGGCAGTTGGAGATCCAGAAAGAGGAGGGTAACCCACAGTGTAGCAGACACTCAGAATTCTTGCATATTTCTGCTTATTCTTCCTCAAACAGCCCCTGGTCCCTTGTGAACACTAGAAAGCTGCAAGGGCTCCAGCCATCACATCTAAGTCCCAGACACGAGCATGAGAAGAGCAAGGTCTAAACAATGTGTCTCATGAGCTGACACCCCCATGCACACTAAAGGGAGTTTGTCTGTGAAGTTCCATATGACTTCTACATAGATCACCAAACAAAAATTCCATCATGCCTAACAGCCAAGGAAGCTAGGAAATCTGAGGTTGTTGTGGTATTTTTGTTTCTTCTCATTGTTTGTACTGAGCTATATATTTTTCTCTGTTCCCCCTTCTTCCTCTCGCCTCCCCTTCTACCCTCTTCCATGGTCCCCATGCTCCAAATTTCCTCCGCAGATCTTGTCCTTTTCTACTTCCCATGTAGATCAGGTCCATGTGTATCTCTCTGAGGGTCCTCTTTATCGCCTGTGTTCTCTGGGATTGTGAATTGTGGGCTAATTATTCTTTGCTTGTGTCCAAAAGCCACTTATGAGTGAGTGCATGTGATATTTGTCTTTTGGGGTCTGGGTTACCTCACTCAAAATGATGTTTTCTAGCTCCATCCATTTGCCTGCAAATTTCAAGATGTCATTATTTTTTCTGCTGTGTAGTACTCCATTGTATAAATGTACCACATTTTCCTTATCCATTCTTTGGTTGAGGGGCAATTAGGTTGTTTCCAAGTTCTGGTTATGACAAATAATGCTGCTATGAACATAGTTGAGCACATGACCTTGTGGTAAAATTGAGCATCCTTTGGATATATACCCAAAAGTGGTATTGCTGGGTCTTGAAGTAAGTTGTTTCCTAAATTTCTGAGAAATCGCCATACTGACATCCAAAGGGGCTTGCATTCCCACCAGCAATGCAGAAGTGGTCTCTTTACCCCATTTCATCTCCAGCATAAGTTGTCATCAGTGTTTTTGATCTTGGCCATTCTTACAGGTATAAGATGGAATCTCAGAGTTGTTTTGATTTGCATTCCTCTGATGGCTAAGGATGCTGAACATTTCCTTAAGAGTCTTTCAGCCATTTTAGATTCCTCTGTGGCGAGTTCTCATCTACTTTTGTACCCCATTTTTAAATAAGATTATTTGTTCTTTTGTTGACCAATCCTTGAGGTCTTTGTATATTTTGGAGACAGACCTCTGTCTGATGTGGGGTTGGCGAAGATCTTTTCCCATTCTGTAGGCTGATGTTTTGTCTTGTTGACCATGTCCTTTGCTTTACAGAAGCTTATAGATGCCCTGGCCGAAGACCCAGGTTTGGATCCTAGTGCTCACATCAGAAAGCTTACAGCCACCTGTGACTCCAATTCCAAAGAATTCTAGACATTCTTCTGGCTTCTGTGGGCACAGACATGCATATGGTACACAGACAGACACATACACACACAGTGCACCCCCACTCCATATGATTAAAAAAAACCCTCCCTCCATCTCCTCACCCCTAATCTCTCTAAAAAATAAAAGAAAGGAAACAAGATTAAATGCTTTAATTACAGAGAATGATCAAGGATTTATCCCCTGTCAACAGTGAGTCTGGAACGTCCTCTTTATACTCTTTCGTGCTCCTGACCCTCTCCTGGCTTCCGCTCTGCCCTTGATGAGCACACAGTCTTCTAACAGGTGAGAGTGTATTCAAATCTTGGGATAAGAGGGGAAACAGTTCTGATCCACCTTGTAAAGTTAGCAGACAGAAAAGGGGACCCTCCGTTTTAAAGGGCACCTCCACCCTAACCACCATCAAAGCTTCGTCCGCCTTTGAATTAGAGGTTGAAGCCTCAAACCATGGCTTTCATTGTCCTGCCAAGGGCTTAGCATATAGACTTGGTAGTTTTGATAATTCAGCTATTTCAAGATGGAGTATTTTACTGAGTTTAGCAGAAAACTTGGGAGTTGCAAAACAAACAAACAAAAAAACCCTTTGAAACCATTCGTTCAAACATTCATTCTTTTGTTTGTTGGTTCATTCGTTTTACCGAAGCAGCAGCATTTTCTCCTTCTGGGTAATAGTTCATGTAGTAATACTTGCCACCTCTTCTGAAGCTTGTGAGCTCTGTCAAATGAGAAACAACTGGGCATCCGCGTGCAGACCAGAGAGACCAGAGTGTGTGCAATCATAGTCTTGATTGCACGAAACTGGGGCCGCCATGGTACCTCACAAAGAGAGTCAAGGCAAGAGCGGTGCCCTTTTTTGGAAAATGTAAAATCTGGGTCCTGAAAGACCACCCTGCAGGGGCGTGGGGCCACGCCGGCTGGTCAAGCCTCACTTAAAACCGACTGGACGACGTCAGTATTCAGTCTTGACCTTGACAATAAAAGTATGAGCAGTGGGTCGCGGATAAACGCAACTTCAAAGAAAAAAGCTCCAACTAGCAATCAAGCCGTCCCTGCACCCAGAGAGAACACACCAACCAACCAGGAAGAAATTCAGGTGACCCTAGTCTAGTAGAGCAGCAATTTCAATGTCAGACACTAGGTGGCGATGTTAGCTGAAGGAAAAAATACACAAACCTCTGAGTAAACACCAGAAAATTAATTTTATAGCGGGCGGGGGGGGGCAGGGGACGTTGAGGGGCATAATATACTTTTAATTGTATCCTTTCTTTACAACGAGCAATAAAACTATCTTTTGTTAGCCGTGAATATCTTGTTACAACAAAGGTGAGTTGGAATTACTAGTGAGAGCCCTCGTCTTTGTAGTCAAGCTCTTCCGTCAGGGCCAGCAACAGCCTTGCACCCAGACGCCCGGAGTCCTGCAACTCCCAGCAACATCGGCTACCACTCAACTCCACAGTCTCGGAGGAGAAACTCGCTAAGTGGGAGCGATTGTCAGCCTTAACCTCTCAAATTGCCAAGGCTGGACCGTGATACCAATGGCTGCCTCTCCCTCCAGCGGGGATAGGATACAAAGAAAACTAAGCTCTGAGAATATACGAAGTCACGATAATGCCAGGTATCAGAAACATAATTTCAAAGGCAACAACAAACTTAAGGTGGGAGCTGACCTGTCAAAGACAGCCTCTCGTTTTAGCGCAAGAATTAGCACAAGGCAGGCAGAGGCGAAAGAAGGAGACAAGAGCCAGCCAGCTCTGAGGCGGCACAAATAGCAACGGTGTTTATTGTGATATACAGGAGTGGGGTCTTCTGAAAAAGCTGGTGCAAGGTAAGGAGGAAAGCTGTCTTAGACCTGAAAATACTTCTGGGAAAGAAGGGTTCAGTCACATCTGGTTTCCAAATACTGCTCACCGAAACAGCCCGGACCTGTGAGGAAGCTTTCACTGGTCTGTGGTGAAAACGAAACAAGATCTGTGTGAAAAGAGCAGCAGGGGGATGAAGAGATGGCTCAGCCATCAAGAGTGCTTACTGCTTTTTCCAAGGACATGGGTTCAGTCCCAGCACCCACATCAGGTGTCTCACAACTGTTTATAACCCCAGCTCCAGGAAAGCCAATGCCCTCTTCAGCACCTGCCTGTGCTGGTGTATGTAAACTTATGCACACACACACACACACACACACACGCACACGCACACGCACGCGCAAACAAATAAATGAATAAATATTCCAAAGTGCAAGAACTTAATTTTGTTTGTTCTTAGATTTTGGCTCAAGCTTTACTATATAGCCAAGGATAGCCGTGAACTTAGGACTCTCCTGCCTCTGTCTCTCAAGTGCTGGGATACCACAATGCCCACCTCATGAGGTTCTGGGAGTCGAACTCATGTCTTTGCGTCATGCTGGCTGGGCAAACTCTTTACCAGGTGAACTATATGCTCAACTTTAGAGATCTTATTTTTATTTTCACATTAATCTCTCCTACCTTGTTACAACAGAAAGTCCTTTTTAAAAAATGTTAAGCCTTCTTCTGTGGTGTGGTCAGGCAGAACTGTATGTGTGTTTGTTTAGTTGTTAGACCTTGTGCTGATCAGTCTTGGTGGTCAACTTGACTGGATTTGAGACTGACTGGGAGACATACCTCAAGACTGTGTGTTTCCAGGGATCTTTAACTGAGGAGGAAGGCCATCTTTGAACACGGGCAGCAGCATCTCATGGGCTGGTGTCCAGCCTGAATAAAAATGAGGACAGGAGAGACTGAGCCAAGCACCTGCACTCATTGCTCTTTGTTTCTTTCCTGGGTACACGGCATGATAGCTACCTGATGCTCCCACCACCACTGTGGCTTCTCAGCTGTGAGGGGCTGTGCCCCCTCAAACCACGAGACAAGAGAAACGCTTCTTCCAGGTTGCTTTTGTCACAATAAGTAGAGGAGTCATTAATATGATATTAATTATATTAATCGTGTAATATTGACGCCAATTAATTATTAATAATAGGCCTTGCTTGGTAAACCCTAAGCTCGCATTATTATGTATATTATATTGAAATATTCCTGCTCTGTGTGATATAAAAGTCTGGAAAATAGAATACTAAACAGTCCACAGAAGAGAGAATTAACCAGCCAGGTGTCATTGGCCCTATTCATGCATCGAATGTCTGTAGTGCCCCTCCAGTGGCCACGCTTTTCACTGACCACTGTGGCAAGGAGTTAGCAGGACACTGACTTCTAGAACTATCCAGCAGGGAGGTACAGGGAAAGCAAGAGTCTAAGGAACACTGTGCAAAGAGAAGAGTATGTTCAAGATGACATAATAGTATGCTTGGAGCTGTGCATATGATACTTTTGGACATTTTACATAAAATTTATCACTTTATATAAAATCTAGCTTCGATGAACAGGGTGTGTCTTTTCTATAAAACTCAACTATGACTGTCTGTTACTACTGAGATGCTTTTATAAAAGAAGAAAAACAAAACAAAAACAAAAGCCACGTATCCATCCAGCTCAGCTAGTGTGTAGTGCCGTTTCTGCCCCAGACACGTGGCTGGCTTTCTCTATGTAATGTACCATAAAAGGGGCCTGCAAGGATGGAGCCTCGGAGGTTATCACAAGTAATAGCTCTTAAATATCTTGGAGAAAGATTAATCAGTCTTACAAAAGGAATTATTTATTACCCAGTCCTGGAAGGAGGAGCAGTCTAAAGAACCTATGAAGGACAGAGCTGGTCACTTTGACTCTCTTGTGACACTCCTTACCTCCTGCACGTAGAGCTCATCCAAACTCTTGTCAGGTTTCCCCATCTTGACAGTTAAATCAGCACGAGGGCTTTAGGTACAGAAAAGTTAATAGGACCTGCCCCAACTTGGGTTGGTTTCCATGGTGACGCACTGAGTACTTGCCGGTCCTTAAGACAAGCAATGGGAATAATTAAATTATTAAAATGAACTTATTTGCTTAGAATGAGGAGATTGGGCATAAGCAGAAGAAAGAAATTAAAAGCTCTCTCTCTCTCACACACACCCCTGTGCACACAGAGGGGAGGGAAGGAGGGAGGGAGAGAAAGAGAGAGAGAGACAGAGAGAGAGAGAGAGGGAGGGAGAGAGAGAGAGAGGGAGCTAGAAATCCGCATCCCTCTATTACCCTGAGACTGTTGAAGTGTAGATGAGAGAATTATTCTAACACATTTCCGGGATGTTTAGGCCCCACGGGGCAGTGTTTCAGGCCATGGCCGACCTTCTCAGTTCTCCCACTGAGCCGTCATCACCACGAGCCTCTGTGCCTTATTCTACATTTTAAATCCACTCCAAAAATCACAGTCTCTCCTTTGCTTTTGATCTGTCTGGATACTTTTGTCCCTCTGGTCCAGCGTGAGCCGTCTGTGCTGTGACTAAAAGATAGTCCCCTCTTCTGCACGGTATCCCCCATGTCTTGTCCCCCTCTGCTGGGCTCCACCGGTCAACTTTACTCCATCCAGCCTATAGTGCTGCCTGGGCCCAGGCATCCTGCCTCCACATCTGACTTGTTAACCGTAGGCAGTCAGGTTCCCATGCTCTCCTTCTGCCTGAATTCTCTCGTGAATGGATCAGTTCCCTGATTCTCTCTCCATCCTTCCATTCACAGCTTCCTGTGGGCCAGCCACTCCAGGGAAGTCCTTGTGAGCTCTCTTTGATGGCCACCATTGGAACAGCCCTCAGGGCCAGGGAAAGGCCCGGCAGCAGGACTGAATTAGACTCCCTTTCCAGTTTTCTTCCTCCCTCTCTCCCTCCAACTCTACTTTCCTTTCTGTGGAAATTCAACAGTAGGTCTCAAATCGAAGCCCTCGTTTCATGTTGTGCCATCTTCATGGGTGCACACAAGCCCCCTTTTGATATGCAATGCATTATTTATTTGTTGTAACCAACGGAGGCCTGCATGGGAGGACTGAGTGGACACCCACCCTGTCACCCCACACACTCCCCTCTGCCTCTCATGCCTTAACTCACCTTCCCCCTCCGTTGCTCTCTGTGTCACAGGGCCTCTGTTCATCCACTTTATAATATTCCCCACCATGTGGCGTTGTATCTATTTTCCCATTCTGGCAGCAGGGGGCTCCACCTCTTTCTAAAGAAATGAACATCTTTTTATTTAAAAAATATGTATTTGCCATTTTGTATGTGCATATGTATGCTCTTATCTGAAGTGATATGAACTGTGTGTGGGGGGGGGGGTCACAAAAGAGCATAGGATCCCCCTGGAATGGGAGCAGGCAATAGTGGATCATTATTTAGGTGATTCTTGGTAACAGCCTTAATTGCTGGGCTATCTCTCCAGTCTAGGGGTGGACACCCTCATATGTGATTCCTTAAGGACTTATGGGAGACTACCCCAGAGATGGAGACCCAGATGGCCCACCCATAACAGCCTTTTTAAAAAATATGTATTTGCCATTTTGTATGTGCATATGTATGCTCTTATCTGAAGTGATATGAACTGTGTGTGTGGGGGGGGGGTCACAAAAGAGCATAGGATCCCCCTGGAATGGGATCAGGCAATAGTGGATCATTATTTAGGTGATTCTTGGTAACAGCCTTAATTGCTGGGCTATCTCTCCAGTCTAGGGGTGGACACCCTCATATGTGATTCCTTAAGGACTTATGGGAGACTACCCCAGAGATGGAGACCCAGATGGCCCACCCATAACAGCCTTTGGATTCTCTAGTAGAACAGCTGGGTCACAGGAGTTCAATATTCTGGATCTGATGTGATGGAACCAGTAGTGGCTGTCCACACCGGCTGTAGTCCATATCCTCAACATGGGAGCCTGAGGGTCCACATACTCCTGTTTTGTTCTGGGCATGCGTTCAGTTTTGTGATCTGTACTGACGCCATAGGTATGTCATTATGACTTTCATTTCCATCTGTATTTCTTGTAAACGTGGGTTGTCTGAGGATTTAATCCCAGGCTTGACAGCATGTTCTCCTCCCTCTGCTCACGAAGCACAAGTGTTTTTCCTTTGAGGACATTCCCGTTAGAACTCCCGAGTTTCTATTGGTCCCTGATTGTTTTCACTAAGCAGGAAACTTTGACATCATTCAATCCATCAATTTGTTTTCTATTTGGAAAAGTTTTGTTTAAGAAGTCTGCTCTCCTGATGGAAGTAGATGCGGAGATCCACAGCTAAGCATTGGGCGGAGCTCCCAGAGACCAGTCTAAGGGAGGGAGGAGGGGTTATATGAGCAAAGGGGTCAAGATCATGATAGGGAAACTCAGAGACAGCTGGGGAAGGGCTCACTAACTCAGGACTGGCAACTGGGGAACCTGTATAAGACTGAACTAGATCCCCTGAATGTGGGTGACAGTTCTGTGGCTTGGGCAGTCTGTGGGGGCACTGGCAGTGGCCAGGATTTATCCCTAGTGAATCAACTAGATTTTTGGAACCCATTCCCTATGATAGGATACTTTGCTCAGCCTCAACACAAGGGAGAAGGGCTTGGTCCTGCCTCAATTTGATATGCCAGACTTTGTTGACTTCTCGTGGAAGGTCTTACCCTTTCTGAGGAATGGATGAGGAATTGAGTGGGGGGAGAACAAGAGGTGGGGAGGGAGGAGGGACTGTGGTTGGTATGTAAAATGAAAAAAAAAGCCTTTTAAATGAGATGTCTGTTCTCATCTCAGAGTCACAAAAATATTCTGCATATCTTTAACTAACTTAGCACTTTTAGCGTTCATACATTCAAGTGTTGCTCAAGATGGTCACAGGAATACAAGCAATAGAGTTCTGATGAAAGAACAAACAGGCCAAGAAACGCAGCTGGGAGAGAAATCTGCTTTCTGCTTCATACCACGTGGATGGACAGACCTCCAGTCAGACTGCTGTACACGGCACAAGGACACACACATACACACACACACACACACACACACACACAAAGAAACACACAGAAAGTTGCAGCTCCAAGAAAAGGTATTTAGAAGTTAACCAACGTGACTTTCTACATGAATTTAAAAGTTCTTATTTTTAATCACATGCACTACATTTTATTAAATGCTTTTTTTTCTGTTTCTCCTAAAATAAAGACTGTGCTCTTGTAAACCCCTCAGTACACTGGAAAAGAGTGTATATTGGAATCAGCAGGAGAGAAATGCCCAGTCACGTGTCAAGGCAGCTCCATCAGAATAACAGCAGATTTCTCAACAGAACATGTAAAACTTGGACTTGTGTACCCAAAATTCTGAAAGAAAGCAGTGAGCAATCAAGACTACTATGCCCAGAAAAATTATCTGTCGTAACTGAGGGTGAAGGAAAAACTTCCCATGATGAATACACGTTAAAGAAACTCATGACCACTTTGACATCTTTTAGCGGGGAGGTTTCAAGACAGGGTTTCTCTGTGTAACAGCCCTGGCTGTCCTGGAACTAGCTCTCATAGACCAGGTTGGCCTCGAATTCACACAGGTCCACCTGCCTCTGCCTCCTGAGTGCTGGGATTGATGATGTGTGCCACCACCTCCCATTTCCACTAAGACATCTTAGAAGAAGCTTGATGGAACCCTCCAGAGTGAAGTCTAAACACATCCCGAGGCTACAAGAAGGGATAAAGATCTCTTGCCTGTCTTCTCACAGCCTGTCTCCCCCCCCCCATAGAATGAAAGTTTCAAGAGGGCAATAGCACCATCTGCCTCTGGAACACACACGACATCAGTATGTGTTGAATAAATGTATAATGAACAGTTCATGGATGATGATTTAATATATACGAAGCTTTCTTTGGGAACATTAGGCTCTGTACATGTGGTTTTTTTTCAAGTGTGTTTAATAACACTCAGATCCCAGGAGACTATTACTTGCACAATCATTTCTCTAGAGAGACATTTGCTTTCCATTTATCTTTCTTGAATGTACATGGCTGGGTTCTGTGTGGAAAAATTGAACAAGTACAATCCACTCGAGATTATGAACTCTCTGGGCCCCATTCAAACAAGGTTCAAGGACATGAACAGAAAGTCTGTGGATGCTTCCTCCGTGGCTCTTCCTGTCTATCCTTCAGTCTACTGGGGAAGAGGCTTCAGTTTTGAAACCAAGGCTGGAGCACACTTTTCTGGTCATCTGGTGCTAAAGCCTGCCTCAAGTGGCTGCTAAGGAGTGTTTCCACCTATGGCCCAAGCCCAGCTATCCTCTGGGTTCCCGAAATTTCTCTGGAGATATGCGTGTGAAGTAGAATGAGCTGTACTTATAAAATGATGAAAACTATTTGCTGCACAGTGTATGGGCAACATTCTAGAGACGCTTGTCTGGCTAGTCAAGCGTTTCCCCCTGGACTCGGCCAAGCTTTCCAGAAATTTAATTAAAAATGGCTTTGATGGTGTGTATCCAAGGGAAACCAAGTCCTGGGGTTACCTAAGGAAGAAATGAGGACTTAGGATGGACTGCTATGATGGACAGCCCTGGAACAGTGCATGCCAAGTACAGCCAACGGCCTGAAGGATTGGTCGGGAAATGCATTTCTTTGAAGCAGAGAAAATGAAATAAAAGAAATGAGAACATTTCATCCATTGTAGCTTTTTTATTTTATTTTATTTTTTTGAGGCAGGGTGTGATGGTTGGTTTTCCCAACTTGACGCAAACCTGGGGAGAGGGGCATCTTAGTTGAAAAATAATACCACCATAATATTGGCCTCTAGGTAAGTCTGTGAGGTATTTTCTTGGTTTCATGATTGATGTGGGAGGCCTGAGCCCACGCTGAGTGGTGCCAGCCCTGGGCAGGTGCTTCCAAGTTGTAGAAAGCCATGGGGAACAAGCTAGTTAGAAGTGATCCTTCATGGCCTGCACTTCAGTTTCTTCCCCAGGTTCTTGCCTTGAGTTTCTGCCCTGACTTCCCTTAGGGCTGGAGTGCGAACTGAGAGCTGTAAGGGGGACCAATCCCTTTCCTCCCCAAGCTGCATTTGGTCATGGCATTTTATCACAGAAATATTAACCTTAACCGAGACACAGGGTCTCCTCAGGCTAGCCTCAAACCTTTGGCAGTCCTCCTGCCTCAGCCTCCTGGGGGTTATGTTTCTAGGCGCACACTGCCTCACCCACCTAACACAACTTTTTAAGGAGAGCCCCTCAAATGTTCCCTAACACTGCTGATGTCTACTGTCACCCATGTTAGGCGTTCTGTGACCTACATTTCAGTAAGAATAGTTGTTTAAATAAATTTTATTTATACTGGTCAACCAATTCCCACCCAGTTCTCCATTAGTGTCTCTGTGTATTGCCCTGGACTCTAATTATGTCTTGTGAAAAAGAGCACAGCCTGTGTTCAAGTTCAACTTGAGCAGCTTAAATTTTCAATTAGCATGAAGTTTGGCGGGGATTTAATCCTTCCGTGGGTCAATTTGTGATCCTGTAAAAAGGAACGAGGGCTATTAGGTTGCTGTGAGGGCTGGATGAGCTCATACACGGGAGCATTTGCCAATCACCATCTGGTGTGAATGAGGCCTGGCAGGGGCGATGGGGGCGGAGTGGGGAGGGGGTGAGTCAGAAGCAAGGTTTAAGGGGCACCGAGAAATTCAGCATCAAAATAACGTTTCAATAATAATAAAACTAATAACAAAAATAGGTACGACTGACCAAGTGCTAGGAGCATTAGCTCTGGACCTGAGAATGTGACAGTTCCGATCCCGTGTTTGATAAAGGAGCAAAGCAAACCCTGGGGCCCCAGCCTGTCACTGTTTCCCTGTGGCTGGCTGCAGACCTGGGTTGCTCTGCTTCTCCCTTCCCACTGCCCAGCCAGAAGCGGTTTTCTCCCTGCCCTTCTCTTCCACCTTTCTTTTTCACATATCCCGCTTGTCCTGTAGGGGGCGCCATAGTTCTTTGGTTGGGTGGAAGAGTGTTTAAACTCAGCTGTGCTGATGCTAGCATATTTGGCTGCTCCAAATACTGTCTCTTTCTGAGAGTGATGTGCTCCTGCAAAAGCCACAGCTCCTGAAATGAGCTGTTCTTGAGCCATCCAGTCAGGAGACAAACTCATACACAGAACCTGCAGATGTGAAAGAAACAAAAAGGCAACCAGTGTTTAAATGTGAGCTATATGAAGCAAGGTTAGAAGTCTGGAAAATGTGCTCTTGACAGATCGTCTTCAGAGTTTTCTCTTCTGCTGTAAGCACGGGGAACAATTGCCTTGCCATTGCCATCATCAAACCCCTATGTTTACAGTGCTAGCTACAGTTAACTGGCTGCTTACAATATCTGCTGCTTAACATACAGGATTGCATTCAGTTCATACAATATCCGCTGTAGGCGGGAGCTATTAGCTCACCCCCAATCAGGGAACAATATTCGGGTGAATCTTATAGCTAGGAATAACCTTACCCACTTGTCCATTCAATAGTTTTTTTTTTCCTGTTGTTAGTTTGTTATAATCACCACGGCTCTATGCATCTCCAGATGCTAAAACAATTGAGCGTTAGGGATTGGATGTTTAAGTCCCCCCAAGTTTCATCATGAAATGTAATCCCATATAATTACACGGAAACTGTATTCTTTTAAACACTGCTTGGCCCATTAGTTCCAGCCTCTTACTGGCTAGCTCTTACATATTGCTCTAACCCATTTCTAATATTCTGTGTAGCCCACGAGGTGGCTTACCAGGGAAGATTTTAACCTGTGTCTATGTTGGGTGGGAGAATCATGGCGACTCACTGACTCAGCATTCTGTTCTGTTTACTCCACCCACCTAAGGGTTGGCCTATCAAATGGGCCTAGGCAGTTTCTTTATTAATTAACCAATGAAAGCAACAGATTAAAAAGAAATCACTCCCACATCACATAAACAACAGTATTGGGGATGGAGAGAAGGTCTCAAGAACTCCACTTTGTGAGTGTGTACATTAATTCCTTACGGAAGGCCCCCTTAGTCCCTTCTGATGTATGAAGACACAGACTCCTTCTCTTCGGAAGAAGCAGTCGGTGTTAACAATGCTGTCTTGGACTCTTAAGGCAGAGCCTGTACTAGACACCAGACCCATTGGCCTTGATGGTGGGCTTCTGGCCTCAAAAGCTGAGACATAAATATCTGCGGTTTGTCAATTACTTAGAGTATCTAGTTACACAAATGGACTAAGGTTGTCGAGCTAAACAGAAGACCCATCCATAAATGATACACGGAAGCTCACAGAATACCACATAGATGTGGCTATTGCCCGCAGGACAAAAGCCAGAGTCATCACAGATCAAGGCTTATAGGAAAGCTGTTGGCGCTGCTCCACTACCCAGGGCTTCAGCCACCAGAGCCCCGGGTCACTTTTCCCAGTTGTTCCCATCACCAGAGACCCTCTTTCCTGTTCTTGCTGCTGTATGTCATAACTCTCCCCGTGACACCTAGCTGCTGCATTTGTCTGGGAAAATGTGTGCTGTCTGTAACTATAGGAAGTGAAGGAGTATGGGATCTATAGCGTTTATAAAAGAGGACATCTGGCTCTTCCACAGGACTCATCTCCAAACAAGAGCAGGAAGAGCAGGTGACAGTGCATCCAAAAGAATGACAGGGACTGTCATTACCCTTCCCCCTTCAGTCACTGACACCCTGACAGAAGGGAAGATGCACACAGATGACCATGGTATATAAGAAATACTGGCAGAATAACCCAAATAGAATGCTTCTTAGCCAGAGAAGAATGCTTCCTCATAGAGTGAGGTCCATTCTGGCTGGAGACAGCATGGTTTTAAAGAAGATATCAGGTCTGGGGAGACGGCAGTCAGTAAAATGCTTGCCAGGTAAGTGCTGTGAGGACCTGAGTTAGGATGCCCAGCACCCACAGAAAGACTAGACTCAATAGCACCCCATCTTTAAGACTAGTGCCCAAGGAGTAGAGGTAGATGGATCCCTGGAGCACCCTGGTCAGCCATGCTAGCCAATGAGTTCCAGATTCAGTGAGAGATTCTGCCTCAAAAAAAAAAACATACAACGTGGAGAGCAGCAGAAGAAGACACAGGACAGAGACCTCCCGCCTCCACAGGCATGCCCACACACATCATATGGGCATAAATGAATGCCACATAGATGCACATATCCTACATACTAAGGAAGGTGCCACACCCCAATGGGATCTCAAGGAATGGTAGAATTTGCGAAGATAATTGTGAACAATTGAGAGAACAGGACACAGAGATTCAGGCACAAGATACACTGAGCCTGTGATGAGCCTGTGATGACAAGCAGCGAGCACTTGCATGCTGCTGAGGGAGAAAGAACGGGTGGTCTGCTGCATCATACAGCATGGATCACAGCGCTGTGGCCAGGGCTGTGACAAAGACACGGACAAGGGAACCGGGCCACTCGGACCCATCAGTGCTCAACGGTTACACTTCTATCATAAGGAGGCTGCTCGTTTGCTTCCTGGCCACCCAGACCCCGAAATAACCACACAGAAACTGTACTAATTAAATCACTGCTTGGCCTATTAGCTCTAGCTTCTTATTGGCCAGATCTTACATCTTATTTTAATGCATTTCTATTATTTTATATTTTACCACGAGGCTCATGGCCTACCAGCAAGGTGCCAGCTGGCAGCTCGTGTCTTTTCCCTCTGGCGGGTACATGGCATCTCCTGACTCTGTCTTTTCTCCCAGCATTCAGTTTAGTTTTCCCCACCCAGCTCTACTCTGCCCTATCACCGACCAAGGCAGATTCATTAACTGATAAAAGCAACACATAGACAGAAGGACTTCCCACACCACACTTCTTCATGGCTGTCTGGGGATTTGTCTCCTCGTCAGACAGGAACTTTCATGAAACAGGGATCATGTCTGGTACCCCTGCCCATCGTGTACACAGTCGCTTCTGCAGCTCTGGTCTCGAAGAATAAGCTCAGTAGACATTTACTGAGCGGAAAAATCACTTGATTCCCAATCAGAATACATGGTTCACAATTAAAGTATGGGGGTGGAGTGAGCAAAGATGACTCATAGGCCTTTTCCATATGATGAAACTCAGGGTTGAAGGAACAACTTGGTACACGTCTTCTAATGGATTTTTAACAGTGAGTGGAAAAACCGTCTCTAGTATATTATAAAATCAAACAAACAAATCTGTTCTGTATGCACGCAATGGTCAATGCATGGTGAACATTCTTTGCAATAATAGAGTTTTACACATACAGTGTTAAAAATTTACTGTGGGGGAAAATCGGGTATTCTCTCCTATTTCCTATTATTTGTGGTACTGTTAAGATGTTGTCTTGCCTGGTACATATATCAGACAGTACTCTGTGGTCTGGAAAGTAAGGCCGATGGTCCCTAAGGAGCTCTGTCCCCTCATAGTTGTGGTATGAAGTGTAAGAGGCAGCATGCAGTCCAGATTGAGAGAAGAAAGGAATTCTCATAGAAGATGCAGCCGTGAGTCCTTGTGTTCCTCAAGGAGACAGTCCCACAGCCAGGACAGATGAGAAAGTGTTCTGTAGGCTGTGACTAGTTTTCACTGTCAGCTCTTGGTTGGTTGGGTTGTTGTTATCAGCCTCGCTGCAATGGGGACTCATGGCCCAAGCAGGTTGGAGGTTGCTGGGAGCACAGGAATTAGAGAATGAGCTGAGAACTGGAGGGACCACCTAGCTCCCTTGGTGATCACAGCCAGGTAACAGGGAATATTTTATAAATTAGGTTGTGCTGGCCAGGAAAAATATGATGGCATCGCGTAATTAACTGTTTCTTTCCCAGTGGATGATTTGTGTTTGCCATGTCTCTCCTGAATTCTTCTGGAAATGAAACTGAATCTGAGTTCCAGGGCTCTCAGAAGAAAGATAAGCACAGATCGGAGCTGCATCTCAGGAAGGGAAAGGCGCGTTGGCATTGATAATGGAGCTCCCTATGTGCTTTCATGTTGGTACCAGATCCAGAAAGCCCCATGGATACTCACACTGCCCCTGAGGGTGAGCGGGTGGCACAGGCCAGCATCTCTGTGGAGGGCAGTGTCCCCCAGCTGAAGGGTTTGAGATAGGCTTATACACACCTTACCAACTGGTCAGAGAGAAATCTTGAAGCTTGCAACTATCATCCTGCATGAGCAGTTTCAGAGATGTAGCAATCCCAGCTGAAGCCATAATTCCTTCAGAATGATAGCTAGCAGCCCTGTGGTCCCTGAAGACAACACAGTGGTACTACATGCTCCTACGAGGGGCTGTGTGTTTGTGTTCTTCCCAGATTCATCGGTTGAAATCCCAACCTAGGTAACAGTAATGAAAAAGAAGGAGTGGTCAGGCTGTGGGCATGGGCCCTACAGGTGGGGTTGGTGCCCCATCAAAAGAAGCTCTAAACCACAGAAGCAGAAGATGAGAAGGCAAAACCTAGCCAGGAACTATACCAGTTGCCTCTTAACTTTGCCTTTCAGTCCCCAGAGCTGTGGGAGATAAATTTTTGTTGTTTAAACCATACAGGATATGGTATTTTATTATATTACTTCAAACTGATTAAGGAAGCAAGTTACTTCATGTGAGAATTATCTGTGCATTTTCTATTTTATATGTTCCCCTTCCTGGGCTGTGGGCAAAGTTTCTCCGCCCACCCCTCTCTCCACCCCACCCACATGTGGTGGCTTGGCGATGTCGGAAGACAATTTTGTGGAGTCAGTTCTTGATGCGGGATGCCCTTCTGTATGCTGTGAATATGTTTTATTACCATTGGTTTAATAAAGAAACTGATTTGGCCAATAGCCAGGCAGAATAGACCCAGGTGGGAAATAGACACGGAGATACAGGGAGAAAAAGGGAGATACTAGCAGCCTCAAAGAAGCAAGATAGGCGGTAATGTCGCAGTAATGTGGTAATACATAGATTAACAGAAAAGGGCTAATTTAAGATGTAAAGGCTAGTTAGTAATAAGCCTGAGCCATCAGCCAAGCAGTTTTTAATTAATATTGAGCCTCAGAGTGGATATTCAGAAACTGGTAGGCAGGAGAGAAACCTCCATTTACAAGTTTCTTCCTTCCACTTTTATGTGGGTCCCACAGATTGGTTTCTGGTCTCCAGGCATTCATGACATATCCTTTCCTGAGCATGTGCTTGAGAACGTTTTATTCCCTGAGCACCTAGCACATATGTGTTCCCCACTGAAGTATTTCTATAAAAGCTCATCAAAATGAGTCAACCTCAGCTCCCCCCAGTCTTGGGTAATGACTCTTATGATGGATGGACACAATAGAAAAAAGCTGGCCAAAAATCATCCATAATACACCCAAGGTTTCATTTCATGGTTGTACCCTGAAATATATAAATGTATGGTACTCAGGACGCCATTCCTTTAAGACTTCCATGAGACACCTTCTTCAGAACTAAAAGCAGAATACTTTAGTTTCTGAGAAAAGAATGTTTTCCCCTAGTAGATAATAATACATTTGTAGATGATCATATTGCCTTCTTTGCTAGCAAATTCTAAGGTAAAGAATTTCTCCAAATTCTAAACACTCCATCAGTTTGGTTTCCTTGTTCCCATTTTCCATTTATTCTAATTGCCTGTCAGGGGTCCTGATGCTCATCTTTAAATTCATGTTTAATTATATGTATTTCTTCTGTATTGTTTATAGCACAAGATACGATATATTAATAACCCACTTAGGGCAAGAATAATAAAATAATAAGATTTTCAAAGTGTGTGGGTCATTTAGACAAAAAAATAAATAAATAAAAAGTCCTCCGTGACTGAAACAGGTGGGAGCTGGGAATGATTCTTTCCCCACCAGGTGCTCCTGTCCCGGAGAGCATAGGGACAGCAAGAGTTCTCCGTTGGGCTCTACCCTTTCCACAATGGGTGACTGAACATTCAGCCCCAAACTCACTCTGTTTGAACTTATCTCCCGTCCTGGTTGGTCATTTTGCTGTTGTTACTATTGTTTGTTTGTTTGCCAACTTGACACAAGCTAGAGTCATCTGAGAAGAAGGAACCTCAGCTGAGAAGATGCCTCTACCAGACTGTCTGTAGGCCATCCCCTGGGGCGTTTTCTTGGTTAATAACTCACGTGAGAGGGCCCAGTCCACAAAGGGTGATGCCACTCCTGCGCCAGTGATCCCGGGGTCATATTAAAAAACAGGCTGACACTCAAGATGAGCCCAGCATTGGTCAAGTCCCCCAAATGGTCCAATGTCTTGGCTTTCTTAGGGGCAAGCCATCGGGAGCAAGCCAGAGAGTATTGATTTCTCCAGGACCTCTGCACAGTTCCTGTGTCTGGATTCCTCCTGCCTGGCCAGTTTCCTGCCCTGACTTCCCTCAACAATGTACTATGATGTAGAAGTATAAGCCAAATAAGCCCTTTCTCCTCCAAGTTGCTTTTGGGTATGGGGTTTATCACAATAATAGAAACCCTAACTTGCACATTTCTCAATGTGTGAAATAATTTTGAACATGGTAAATTCTAGGCCAGGCCCTCAGTTGTTACACACCCTCTCTTGTTCAGAGGCTAATCCTGGAGAGGCAGGCTCACAGCATGGCTATTCTGCGACCCTCAAGCCCTTAAATAGTTTGCCCAAATCACTAAGAAACTTCTGGATGTCCCCAACTTGGTCTTTGCAGTGTGGCTTCGCTAACTCACTCAGTAGACAGTGACCAAAGAGATGACCATTTCCAGGATTGCTCAGGGAACATCTACCAGCTCAGGGTAGGAAACCCTGCAGCTGCTTCGCATCGAGAGAGACTTGAGCTGGAAGGATGGAGCATCCCTAGTCCAGAGTCCTTTAGCTGGCTCCCGTGGTTTTGGTACCCACTGCACTTTGTAATAGGCAGCTTAGAGGCACTCGGGTACCTAACTGCAGTTGCTTCTACGACCAGCCTGCCTTGTCCACTTTGGCCCTGTAGCATCAGAGGTGAAAGCAAGCATGGCCCATGGCTGAGGGATAAGCAATTGCTGACACTCCGCAGAGATTGAAAAAATATGAGCTCTACACTCACTTAAATACAGATGTTTAGCTAGAAAAATGGATCCGGGGGCCTTGGACCGCCTTGGGCATGAAAAGAAAGTCTCTCTTCCATTTCTTTCAGGGTGTGGTGAGACAGGAGGAGAAAAGAGACTGGCAGATGGCTCAGTGCGAGTCTGGCCAGCTTGGAGAGCCCTCCTGTTCCTCTGTTTCTCTGAGCTGGCTTGCTCTGAGTGCTTCACTGGGTCCTCACAGGGTCATAGCGCCTTCATGCGGCTCCCCAGAGGGGGTTCCCGGAGTTCTACTGTCTCCTTCAAATCGGCACCTCGGAAGATCAGCCCAGCATTGTTCAAGCCCAACGGATGGCCCAGCCTCCTGGCTTTCTTAAAATAACAAGAGAACATTTGCTCTCTGGAAGTCCAAGGCTGCATCCAAATTTAAAAAAGAAAAAAAAAAGAGGTGGGGGTGAGGAAAGCATTCAAACAAAACTCTTGGAAGTGGGCTCTTGTGGCAACATACAGAGGAAAACAGGAAAGCAATCGCAGGTCAGAAATAGACGGTTTCCTGTGTAGAGTTCCTCGCTGACCTCGCTGATTGGAGGCCAGCCATGCTGATTGGCCTGCCGCCTCCTGACTTCATGAGAGTTCGCACCACAGGACAGTTCTCAGGCTTAGCAACCCACCTCTGGGTCTCCAAGCGTTGGCTTGCACAGCTCCTGCTGTCTTCGAATCTTTTTCCCCCTTCCTTGAACCATGGTGCCTATTAGAGAACTGCTTCTATCCCATTGCTTCATTCTCATGTGTCAAGGACATGATTTGCATATTGGAGACACTCCAGGGCACCTCGGAATTTGTGTGGTGTCTATGCCCACGACATCTTAAGTGGCAGAAGTATCTGCCATGAACACAGCAAGAGAAAGATGATGGGGACAGGCCTGCTTCACTATCCTGAGAGAGAACGTTCACCCACCAGTGCCACCCTAAGCTCCTACGCACAGGCTGCTGGCAATGCTATGCTCTTGGGTCATACCAGGCCCCCAATGAATTTATAATCTATTGGAGAAATAGAGAATATGCCCAGTTAATAAGTCAATTACAAAGGATGCTCTTGGGTCCTACCAGATCCCCAGTGACTTTGTATTCTAATTTGGAGAAATAGACAATAAATAATATGCCCAGTTACTAAGACCATCACAGAGGCTGTGATAGGGAGACAGAGAAGGGGGAAAGGAAAGTTGAATGAGGGGAGTTAGGGAGCCATTAGTAGTACAGAAGATAGAATGGGCCTAGGCAAGGAAGTGGTATCTGAGTATATTTTAGGTAAAGGAAGTAGCTGGGGAGGCATCTTGGCTGAGTGGCCATGTTGACATAGCAACCTGTGTGAAGGCCCGGATGTTGAACCATTATGATCAGCGGGCAATATGGTTTGACATATCTTTCCTTTATCATCATGAAAGCCTTGAACATGGTAGTAGTCATTCTCTGTGGGTTACAGAAGGGATGCATTGAACAGCAAGATCAAGAACAGAAAGGTGGGAATGGGTCAGCTGTTAGAATGGGTGCGAACAGAGGTAAAAAAGGAGGTTAGCGGATCAGAGAAAAATGAACAGTTTCCAGGATTCTACCCCCCAGGGAAAGAATGAAACCTGGACTTCAAAGGGCATGCCCAAGACAAATCACCAGGCAACAGAGAAGCCCGTGCGTCCTGGCCAGCTGCCCCTCTTGCAGGACTCGGTGACTCCCGAGGCTCTCGTGGAATTTGGCGGAGGATCACAGAATCCTCCAACTGAATTCTTCCTTCCCGGCTGGGCTTGTTCCCTGGTGCCCTTCTCCACCGCCCTGGCGGGGAGTTTTCTTAATAACTTTCTCTTGATGTGGATCCCAGCCAGGGTGAAGACTGATTTCTGGGTTCTCTATCATCAAGGCAGAAGGGCCGGTGTCTCCCCAGGCTTCCAAGGAAACCCCATTGTCAAAAGCCTGTAGGAGGCCAGGGCTCCGCTGAAATCCCCTGAGCTTCCCCTTGTCTTGGGGAAAGAGTCACATGCCCCCTCACTAGCCTCCACATCCCCACAGCCTCTCTTCCGGAGTCCTCCCCTTTGCTGCTGCATACGTCCAAGGGTTTGCTCTCTCCCGTGGCCAGGTGCGTGTTCCCATCATCTCGGAATCCTCTCCCACTGCCCTCTTCACTTTGCTCAAGCCAACTTACCCTTCAAATGTCCTGCCCAACCCCACAGTCATCACGCCTCTCGCTGCTGTGACCAAATATGTGACAGAAACCATTGAAAAGAGGAATGACTTCGTTCGTCTCACATGCTCAATCTTGGTCGTTGCGGCAAGGAAGGCTTGCAGGGTCCACAGTACTTGGAAGTGTGTGTTGGGGGAGCTTCTTCATCTTAATGGACCAGGAACAGAGAGGTGGGCAACCTTTGAAGGCCTGACCTCAGTGGACTACTCCTACCAGCCAACCTTCTGTCCCCAAAGTTCTGTATCTTCTCATTATAGCACCACCAGTTGAAGACCACATATTCAGACACACAAGCTTGCGAGGGCATTTCCTGTTCCAGTTCTAACACCTGTGTTCAACCTGGGAGGCCCCCCCCCCCCCCCCGCAGACTTCCAGAACATAGTGTTTGACTTGGTACACAGTTAAGTGCTCAATAAAGCTCAGGGACCTACAAATCCATTTGATGAATGAATGCACAGAAAAAGAAGCTAAAATCACATGAAAGACATCATCAGGACCAAAGAGCAAAGTCCCCACTAGGAAGAGAAGATTGCCACAGGACAGATAATACTCCCGTGTGAGTTTTTATTTAGGACATTCAGCCTTTGGTAGCCACTTTCTGGCTTGGAATCAAAAAGGACTATGGCTGCCCAAGTCAACCAAGGCTGACACTGGACCAGAAGACAGGACAATGAGGCACAGCCAGGAGAACGAAGCTCACAGGAAAACACAGCTCACACGAAGAAGCTGAGCTGTAAATGTCTTTGTAGCTTCTCACTCTGTCTCCATCCACTGCAGAAGATCAGGTCAAGACACAGACCATGTCCAAGACAGAACAGTGAGGACACTGGGAGGTGGAGAGAGGCGGTCAGGTGTCTAGATGACAAGGGTCCCTCACAGTCCTGCACGATTGTGGCATATTAGTGATGCCCAGCGCTCTCCCCAGCTGCTACCCAGTCTGCTTCATGAGTTCCATTGCAGCTTCCTGACTTGTTTCCACTCAGGAAGCTTGAAATAATGGTTAGCAGAGGGGCACATTGCAAAAATAAAAATTCTCCCTCTTTTAACTTTTCCATCTCCTTTAATTCCAGGGCCCATCCTTCCCCTCTTCCTAGCCTCTGCTGGAGCTTTGCCATGCCTGTGATCAACCACACACTGGAGAGGACCTTTCCTGGTGGCAAGATGGAGACCAGGGGCAGTGGGAGTTCTGACCCAGCATGTCTTTCTAGGATGATGTCCTTTCACAATGCCCTCCCAGACAGAACTGAGGAAACAGGCCCTCATCTATCATGGGATTGTGCAGAGGACGCTGATAATGGCAAACAGCCCCTGAGGTCCGCCCCTGTGTAGTCTGGAGTCAGCTGTTGGGGGCCAAGTCAGAAGGGGAGCACCTAGTGAAACCTGGTCTGTCCAGAATCTCCCTCCATTGAGGACTGTGCATTTGTGGATGGGATGGAGCGATCTTTTGACCTCTGGAATACACACAGCCTCTTGCTTCTGTGTACCACTTTCCACCTCTAGAGGGAGCTGAAGTCTCTGCCCCTTCCAAATCCAGCAAACTCAGATCCACCCCCAAGCAAGCGCGCTATTAGATGTAAGAACAGTATAAAGATTCTTGGTGTAGCCGGGCGGTGGTGGCGCACGCCTTTAATCCCAGCACTTGGGAGGCAGAGGCAGGCGGATCTCTGTGAGTTCGAGACCAGCCTGGTCTACAAGAGCTAGTTCCAGGACAGGCTCCAAAACCACAGAGAAACCCTGTCTCGAAAAACCAAAAAAAAAAAAAAAAAAAAAAAAAAAAAAAAAGATTCTTGGTGTAGTGGTGGCTTCATGGTACTTGGGCAAACCTGTAGTAAGGGAATGGAACATGGTTATGCAAGGTAGTTCACCTGCTCCCTCTTGGTTGAAGGTGAGGCAACCTCAATATGTCCAGACCCCTGAGATGCGAGATTCTAGGAGTGAGAAGAAAGTGTGGTTGTATGATAGTGACTTTTGGCGCTGTGTCTCCTTTGCTGTCCCCTGTCATCCCAGCACATCCACCATCATGGCTTTCCTCAGAGGAGGTGTCATTGTCGTGGGAATTTGTTTAATGAACTTCCCACAGAGAAACGAGGACAGTCTACATGAGTACAGGTGGAGCTACACAGACTCCCAGCTCTAGGGAAACGCTAGCAAGAGTCTCAACAGGTGCCCACGCAGAAAGATGCCGAGCCAAGTGCTTACCATGGGTAACAAAAGAGAGACAAGAGCAGTTCCCAGTTCCCAGGCTTTCATGAGGACTAAACACACAAAGATGGGAAGCCATTAGGACAGTGGGTCCCCCTGAGGGCTCTCAGCAACTGCTCATTTTCTGTCTACTTCACATTTTTAGGGTGAGTCCTAAAGTGGAATTTCCTTTATTTAATTCTATGATGTAGTGAGGTTATAATTTTTTTATAGTTTCCCAACATGGAAGTGCAGGAAAATTGAATCTATGATAGGTAATTTTTGGTACTACAATTTCATTGATTTTTTTTCTAAACACACAATGTATGACAACAAATTCTATACTGACCTGAATATAATTACCCTTTATCAGATTCAATTTAACCCATGCTAAGGGACAGAAAGAGGAAAAATGAGGCCCTAATTTTTTTTTGCGGATGTGGCCATTCTTCAGTGTCCACGGAGGCTTTGGTTGCAACCCCCAACCCATTTCCAAAATCCTTGGATACTTGACTTCCTCCTATAAGTCAATGGGTAGGGTTTGTGTACTCCCCCCCGCCCCCCGCCACTTCTACAAGCTCTAAATCATGTCTAAATGAACTGTAACGTCCAGGACACTGTAAATGCCATGGCAATCCTTGTGCTACGCTGCCTGGGTACTGATGTTGTTGCTGTGTCTTGTCGATGATAATGAGAAGGGAAGTCCCTGCACACCCCTTCATCAGGCACAACTTAACAGAAAGTGTTGGCTGAATCCATAGATGTGCGGGGCCCACTGTACACAGCCAACATAAAGGTTCCATGTTTCGTATCATTAGGTATCTATTTTTCTAAGTCTCCCAGGCTTGTTTTTATAATTTTTCAAATTCATTTGAAATAGTTTCTTTTTTAAAAACAGAACATGGGACCTTAGGCACAGTCCATGACTGTCCACTTACTGAAATCCCACCCCTCAATCTTAAATGACAAGACTCTGCATAGCGGTCATATTCACTGAATCATTAGATCACTCGCTGGGGCTATTTACAAGGTCTTCGTCCTGACTTGGTCCTGCCTTAGTCTAGAGACTGGGAAGGTTCTAGAAGGGTCTCCTCAGCTTGTTTCCAAGACCCAGCTTGCGCTATGCTGTTTCTCATCTTTTCCTAGTCACTCCCGTGGGCTGCAGCCCTCTCCACTTGGCTGTTCATGGGGGGTGTGACCACATCTGCTCCTCATTGTGCTGATAATTTAATTGTGGACTTACTTCCGTAAGTATTTAATCAGGCGTGTAGGTGAAAAGATGAAAAGTAAAAGATGGATGTTTCTGAATATTTGCTCAGAAAACAATGTAGGCAACATTCGCCCATCATCTTCCCCAGGCATCCACATCTTCTAATTCTGCACTGACCTGAGACCCTAGGTCCCCGAAGATGAACCTGGAACTACAGCCTAATACCCATGAAATGAATTGTTTTTTCACGCCTCATAGTATCCTCATCCTACACTCTGGGTAAACAGGCACCGAAGTGCTTTATACACTAGGCTTGTTTTGCTTCTGAAAGATGATCCTTAAAGTAACTTCAGAGAACAGAAGGTCAACACTAGAGATAAAAAGAAGCGGTGACTGTGTTTTCTTAAAACCTGAATTCCAGTAAATTAAGATGCTGTTGACAGAGCTGTAAAATAATCTTCTACCAGCTGATATTTTTAGAGTATTTCAAGTATTTCAGAACATCAGGAGTTACGAGAGAGAGGCCAGCATCTAAGCTCATTATGCCTAAGAGGTTTAAGATGAAAGAAGTGAGTTTATAGTGGCTACTGGGCCACTGTAGGATATAAAACCCTGGATACTGACCTCTTGAGTCAAAGAAATGAAATATTAAAGTGTGGCTCCTAAATGTTTCCCAAAATCTCACAGATGGAAAATTTGTTCCCTAATGTAGAGGTGTTCAGAGATAGGGCCTTTGAGGGGTGGTTGAGGCCTTGGACGCCATAAATGGGTTAATCTGCTAATAGCACCATGGTTTTTCTGTTTTTGTCTTTATCTTGTCCCCCCTTTTATTAAACATAGATTTTTTTTATCAAGCAATATAATCTGAATATAGATTCCCCTTCTTCTACTCCTCGCAGTTCCTCCCCACCTCCTCTCCCATCCGGATCCACTCTCTTTCTGTCTCTCATTAGAAAAGAACGGACTTCTAGGGGCTAACAACGAAACATGGCAAAACATAATAAGATGGGAACCATCATATCGAGGGTGGACAAGACAAGCCAACAGAAAACTAAAAGAGCCCAAGAGAAGGTCCAAGAATTAGAGACCCTCTCCTTCACACATTTGTGAATGCCATACATGCACTAAACTGAAAGCTAAGGCATAAGTTCAGAGGACCTAGTTCAGGTTCGTGCAGACCCTGCACATGCTGCCTCAGTCTCCATGGGTTCATATGAGCTTTGTTCAGTTGATTCAGAGGGCCTTGCTCTCCTGGTGGCCTCCATTCTCTCTGGCTCTCCCACTCCTGCCTTCTCTTCCACAGGTTGCCTAGCTCTGGGTGGGGGAGGTGGGAGGAGGGTTTGATACAGACATCTCATTTAGAGCTGAAGTCTCCCTCTGTCTGCGTAATGGCTGGCTGTGGGTCTCTGTATTTGTTCTCATCTGTAGCAGGAGGAAGAATCTTTTGTGATGTCTGACTAAGGCACTGATCTATGAGCAGAATATCATTAGGAGTCTTGTTCCTTTCACCAAGCAGAGTCAGGTATGGGTTCCATCTCATGGAGTGGGCCTTAAGTCAAATCAGACATTGGTTGGTTCCTCCCACAAGGTTTGTGCCACCATTGCCATGGCATATTTTGCAGGCAGGACAGATTATAGATAAAAGGTTTCGTGGTGGGCTGCATTTAGTTTTCTCTTTTGGTGGCCTTCAGAGTACCTTTCAAGGTCACAAAAGAACCACTGCAGTTCCAGAACTCCCTATCCATTGACCTTCAGGAGCTCAGGGAAGAGGGTGGCACACAGCACAGTCAGCCATTGCTGGCCTCTGGTCACACTGCTGTCACACCTCAGGTCCCAGCCACCCCTCACACCTCACTGTCACTTGCTGACCTTCTATCTCATCTTTAAAACCAATGCTTTCCCTAGCTGTGGTGGTTTGAGAGAAAATGGCCCCCAAAGGCGGTGAAACTATTAGGAGGTGTCACCTTGTTGGAAGAAGTGTGTCACTGTGGGGATGGGCTTTGTTCTCCAATGCTCAAGCTGTTCCCAGTGTCATAGACTACTTCCGGTTGCCTGCAAGATGTAGGACTCTCAGTTACTTCTCCAGCACCACGTCTGCCTGCACACCATGTCACACCATGATGATAATGGGCTGAACCTCTGAAATGTAAGTGAGTCACCACAATTAAATGTTTCTCCTTATAAGAATCGCCATGATAATGGTGTCTCTTAGCAGCAATGGGAGCCCTAACTAAGACACCTGCCCCAAATTTAGGCTTATGTATCCAAATTCTGTTCAGATATAATAAAAAAATACTATAAGGACATCTCAGATACAACTCAAGCAAAGGGAGGATTCTTCTCCACCCCCACTCTCTGCAAACTTGTCACAATGAGATATGAAACCTCCTTTTTTGCATTAATGTATGCTAATAAAATAAATAAAGGAACTAATAAAGATCAAGAAAAAGGATAGCAACAACACTGAATGATAAAGCAGAGGCTGCAGAATCTGCAAAAATCTCTGCAGCATGTAGAACAAGGTACCACACTGAAGAAGTGAGATGATGTTTGCTTTATGCTATTATCCCATTTCTTGAGAGGGAGTCTCTCACTGAACTTGGAACTCACCAAGTCCACCAGAGTGGCTGGATAGTGTTGACAGAGGTTTCTGTCCTACCCAGTTCCCACAGTCATTAAATCCCAAAGAAATCACACAGAGGTCTACATTAATTATAAACTGATTGGTTTAGTATCTCAGGTTTCTTATTAACTCTTATAACTTATATTAGCCCATAATATTTGTCTGTGTTAGCCACATGGTTTGGTACCTTTTTTAGTGAGGCAGTCACATCTTGCTTGCTCTGTGTTTGGCTTCCTCTCTGTCTGGGTGATAACTGCAGACTGAGCTTTCCTCTTCCCAGAATTCTCGTTACCCCACCTCTACTTCCTAGCTGGTTGCCCAGCCCATACTTCCTGCCTAGTTACTGGCCAATCAGCATTTGATTAAAATACAAATGTCAGGGTGCAGACCATGTTCCAAAGCAGGACAGGAATCTGTCCCTCCCACAGTGCTGAGGCTTCAGGTGTGAGGTGCTCACACACCTATTACGTGGGTGCCAAGGATCCAGCTTTCACCTAGGTGCCAGATCGAAACTCGGGTCCTTACACTTGAGTAATAAACACCTTTTACACTGAACCATCTCCCAAGGCTCCTCTTCCCAAAATAATTAAAAATATTGCAAAAATTTGCCTTCGGGCTACCTTTGTAAGCTGTATATGAAGTATAAATTAGTTTTGTGTTTAGATTGGCTCATAGCCCCAAGATAACTCATTTATTATACATATGCAAATATTCCAAAAACTGAAAGACAAAACTGGCCAAAATCACTTCAAATAAGGTCGACTTAACCCCCCAATGATAACTATTTATATCCTAATGACCCTATATTAGAGCAGCATGAACACTGTTGTAAGAAGAAATTAAAACCACCAGGGGTTAAGGAGATAGCCCAGTCTGCAAAGTGTCTGTAGAGCAGGCATGAGGACTGGAGTTTATATCCTCACCTATGTAAACACTGGGTGTGGAGGTACACCTCTGTAACCCTTGTGGGAGTGGGGGGCATTGAGGAACCATGGAGACAAGCAGACGGTTGAAGCTCATTGGCCAGCCAGCCTAGGCAAAGAGACGAGCTCCAAGTTCATTGAGAGGCACTGTCAGAACAAGCAAAAAACAAAACCAGCAATAAGGTGGAAAAGTCACCCAGTATCAATCTCTGGCCTTTATTTGCATGTGCATATATGCACTCAAACCCATATGTATACCCATTCACATGAACACATACAGACACCACACACAGAGACACATGACACACCTCCAAAAACCTCAGTAATAATATATCACAGTACAAAGATATGTCTTTCCTCTGCAGAGTTTGACTTCGGCACACAGAGTTTCTCAAGGTAGCTCAGGAATTCAGGCTCTGCTCATCTGGTGATGCCACCAAGGGAAACATAGGAGAAACAACACAGCTCTTAACACCTCAGTCTGCAGGAGCATTCACCACTTCCACTCTCAGTCCATTGACCAGAACTGGCTCATGGCCCTACTCACAACAAGCAGGACTGGGGAATTCTGGGAGCACATTCAACTGAACTCAGGAATGATTAGCTAAATTTATACTACTAGTAAGAGCAGACCTGGTATTTAAACTAGGTCATCTGGCTCCAGAGTCCATGCTTTTTTTATTTTTTTTTAATTTTTTTGTTGTTGATATTTATTTATTTATTTATTTAGTATACAACATTCTGTGTGTTTGTCTGCAGGCCAGAAGAGGGCACCAGACCTCATTACAGATGGTTGTGAGCCACCATGTGGTTGCTGGGAATTGAACTCAGGACCTTTGGAAGAGCAGGCAATGCTCTTAACCGCTGAGCCATCTCTCCAGCCCCTCCATGCTTTTTTTAAAAAATTTATTTATTTATTAAAGATTTCTGCCTCCTCCCCGCCACCGCCTCCCATTTCCCTCCCCTACCCCCAATCAAGTCCCCCTTCCTCATCAGCCCAAAGAGCAATCAGGGTTCCCTGCCCTGTGGGAAGTGCAAAGATAGAGTCCATGCTTTTAAACCTTATTTTGTGTCATCTTTTTGTTTTGCTTTATTTTTTTTTAACAGATAGGGTTTCTCTGAGTAATCTTAGATGTCCTGGTATTAACTATATAGACAGGCTAGCCTCAGATTCACAGAAGTCTGCCTGCCTCTGCCTCTGGAGTGCTAGGATTAAGGTCCCAATTTTGTGTTGCCTTTTGAAAGTACTAGAAGAAAAGTTAATGATTTCATTAAGGATTTATATCAGAGAAATGAAAACCCTGCTTTGGAAGCCAAACTCACATAACCTTAGCACCAACAGACAATGGAAATCAAAAAACAAAATGTGTATTATCTTTTCTGTATACCCAAGGAGAGATTCAGGAAGAGGGCTAGTAGCAAGTACCACCAACAAAAATCCCTATATCCTTCCTGTTGGCAAAAATCTAGGCACAACTCCCCCACAAAAAGTAAGGAGAATGGGGAAAACTTGCCTTGAGAAATGCCGTGAATGTACTATCCTAAAATTAGGGCAGAGCACCCTCCAAACTCCAGAGTAAGTCATCAGGGCTCCTCAGAAAACAACGGTTGTTGACATAGGTTTCTGTCCTGCCTGGTCCTACAGCCATTCAGTCCCAAAGAAACACACAGAGGCCTACATTAATTATAAACTGGTTAGCCTATTAGCCCAGGCTTTCTTATTAACTAATTCTTACACTTTACAGCAACCCATAATTCTTATCTGTGTTAGCCACATGATTTGGTATCTTTTATCAGTGAGCAGTCTCATCTTGCTTCCTCTGTGTCTAGGTGATGACTGCAGACTGCACTTTTCCTCTTCCCAGAATTCTCCTCTTCTGGTCACCCTACCTATACTTCCTGCCTGGTTACTGACCAATTGGCATTTTATTAAATGAGTACAAGTGACAAATCATTACAGAATACAAGACCATTGTCCCACAGCACTTCCCCCATTTTAATGTATGGTATTGTGTTTTCTTTGAATTTTTTGACTGCAGAGAGATATTTGATTCTGGCAGAAGCCAAGATAAACCAACATAAAGGTATCTTGACTTCAAAATTTGGATCTAAGGATTTGTTGCTTTGGAAAGGAGGTTCTTCTTTTGTTTCCACAGGGGATGAGAATCTGTGTAATCTTTCAGACTAATATGGTTTGATGGACTAAGACCCCTAGAAAGATCATCATAAATACCCCCAAAATTACTTCACCCAACAAAAAGCTAGAAGCAGTTTGGAGAGAACTATGCCCAGATTCCCCAAATATTGTTTATAAAAGTTTGTTTACATTTAAAGGGGGATATGTTATAGAGATTTTTATTCATATGGATACCAATTTTACTGATACAAATTTAGGTCAATTTAGTTATATATTTATTTATGCTCTTGATTGAGGTACTGTGCTTGTGCAGCTCATTTAGAAATATAATGTATAATTAGAAAATATAGATTAATAGAGAGTCATCTGTGTTAGTCAAGCTTTTAGTCATGTTAGTTAGGTTTCCTAGTATAAAGATATATTTCAGAGACCTTAAAAATATGGCATTTAAAATGTTTTAAGAGATTAAAATTTTTTATGACATGAGACACATATGCTCCTAGAAGCACCAATCTACTTCAAGAGGATGATGGACATTGAAGAAGCTCCATATGAAGTTTGCTAGCCATTTGGGGAAGAACCTGCTCTTGCCTGGACTGCTTGATGTTATGCTATATGAACTGGACATGCAGAATCCACAGAAAAATGGCTGCTGAAGTTGCCTTAAAAAGGTGAGACAGTCCTTCAGGGTTCCTGCTTCATGAAAGAGTCTGCCAGACATTCTGCAGGATACAGAAGAAAGTTACTGACAAACTGCCAATATAGACAAAACTGTCTTTAATATTTCTTGCTTCATAGGAAAGTCTGCTACATACTATGGGCCGTTAGGCTGAAGATGGATGCCCCAACAGTACAGAAGAACTTTGGGTAGCTGTCTAGGCAGTGAGATATCTCTGTCAATTCTAGAGTTTTGAAATTTGCTTACAATGCACTTCCTGTTTACTTAGGTAATATTGTATCCTTCTGAAGTCTTTGATGAAGTTGAAGAATAGATAGTTATGATTATAATTTTCCTAAGTTATGATAAAAGATAAGAAGATATAAATGTTTTACTGTAATTCTTGCTTAATACCTGTCTTATGTATGTAATTTTACCATGTTAAAGTTAAAACCTTTCTTTTCATTTTACAGAAAAGGGGAAATGGTATGGGAAGTCCTTCTGTATATATGTTTCTTTTATTGGTTAATGAATAAATCTATTTTGGCCAGTGGCTTAGCAGAATAGAGCTAGGCAAAAAAGAAACTAAACTGAGGGGCTGGAGAGATGGCTCAGAGGTTAAGAGCATTGCCTGCTCTTCCAAAGGTCCTGAGTTCAATTCCCAGCAACCACATGGCGGCTCACAACCATCTGTAATGGGGTCTGGTGCCCTCTTCTGGCCTACAGGCATACACACAGAGAGAATATTATATACATAATAAATAAACAAATAAATAAATAAATAAATAAATATTAGGGAAAAAAACTAAACTGAATGCTGGGAGAAGGAAGGCAGAGTTAGGGAGACACCATGTAGCTGCCAGAGGGGAAAGACACCAGCTGCTAGTTAGAACCTTGCCGGTGGGCCATGAGCTTTGTAACCAACTATAAAATAATGGAAATGGGTTAATTCTAGATGTAAGAGCTAGCTAGCAATACACTTAAGCTGCTGACCAAACAGTATTGCCAATAATATAGTTTCTGAGTGATTATTTCAGGTCTAAGCATCTGGGAACAAATGAGCAACTTCTGCCTACAAATGGTCCATTGAATGACACCATGGAGGTACCAAGAGCAGTTGGCAAACAGGTCCTCAAATATCCTCAGCTTTTTCTCACTTCCCAGCACCATACAAAGTGTATCTTTACACCAACCTTAATTGCCACGTGCACTTTTTCTTCCTAACACCCTTACACACTCAACATCCATGAAGCACCCGGGGCAGGTTGGTCTGTACACAGGTGCTTCTTGGCTTACACCTTGTCAGTCCTGGTGTCCCTCACTGCAATTTCGTAGGAGTTAGCTGTGTCTTCAGATCCAGATCCCTACCTTCACATCCCCGTAGCCTTCATACTCTGCAGGAGCATCACCTGCATCCTCTGTCTACTAGCCTGTGAGTTCAGTAGTGCTGCCTCATGGACCATTGCAGCTGAAGCTCTTAGTCCAGTGTGTGCCACATTAACACAACTGGCTCCTATTGGCAGCCTCATTTCAGCACACCTCTGTGGTCCACTCTATCCAGCTCTTTAGGACCTGTCTGTAGGAATAAGTCCCGCCCCTTAGGGGGCGTGTTCGCCTCGGGCTAATGTCTGCCTTTAAATTTGGCGAGTGTGCTCCGAACTGTCTCTTCTGCTTTCCTGGTCTCCGCGGGAACGGTGGTTCTGTAAGTCTATTTATACATTAAAACTATATATATTTTTACAATCTGTCTGCATTCATTTACGCTGCTACACCTGTCTTCTTGCACATAGGACAAAGTGACCTCTGGATCATGCAGGAAAAAGCAACAAGGTGATGCTGGCTGCAGAGACCCAGCCATAATGGTGAATTCCGGGTTGGAGTTGGGGCAACAAAGGGGACTTGACTGCAGACAACTGCATGGCTTCAACTTGTGTCAGCTGCCTGTCAGCCTTCCCTTGGTCACTCTCATGTGCCTGGAATACTAGAGCTTCTCTTCCAAAGGCTACACAGAAGAATATGGGAGTCGAATTCCCAACCTCCAGTTCAGCTAGTAGGTTATGCTCTCCATTTGGTTTTGAACCTAAATTTTTGGTCTACATTTTCAGCAACCCATTCTTGGTGTTGAACAGGAGTCTTATCAACAAGATGATCAGAACGACCACCATCCATAGAGTACTTTTTGACTTATTTCACGTAGTCCTTGTTTCAAACTTTTACCAAGGTTACTATCCCAGCTTCACAGATGAAAGAATGGAGTTTGAGTAACTTGCCAAAGGCCACATAGTTAAAAGGAGCTAGAAGCTAGTTGAAATTTAAAACAGTCTCTGTCTTAGCCATAACACACACACACACAATATATATATACACCAAGCTGCAAGATATATATGGAATATAGAGAACATTATGATAGTAAAAACCCTAGGAAAATATCTAGCCTCAAATTAGATGTGCAGTCATGATGGTGAGTAACTTACTGGAACTTATCTAAAAGGCTGGGAATCTGAACTCTTGATAAGTGTGCAGCCTTTGACAGACTTAGGTTGTAGTGAAAACAACCACAGACCTAGAAACCATGTTGGAAGCTGACCCCAATTAACACCACTGGGCACAGGCGGCTTGGCTATAATATCATGTAACAGCTACAACATCCTCAAAGCTCTGGGTTCTGTTTTCCAGGGTCACTGATGACAGTTTTGTTTTCAGAACAAACAGCTAGAATGGAATAAGGATTCCCAATAGATTCTTGGTCCCCAGAGGTCTCTATGATATACATTTTAAGTGGTACTAATAAATACAGTCATTTCATTTGCCAAATGGTCTATCCATCATTTTGGTTCAAAAAAAGAAAAACCCAATTAGGTATAATCACCCAAGTGAGGGGAGTTCTGAGTGGAGAAAAACTCCACTCCACTAAAAAGACAGTGAGACAAATCTACTTCTCTGTGGTTTTAAGAGGTCCTGGGGTGAATGGATTAACTCTGACATCTGGGCAAAGATTTGAACCTTTGGTGGAAGAAAAGCTTATGGCTTAATTTTGTGAGGCTCAGCATGGATCTTTTGTGGGCCTGTAGTGAGATCAGGTCTGCTGAAATTGGATTTGAGCTCCTGATACGAGGACCTGAGAGGAAAGTGCAATTATGAACAACTGCATCATATCAGTGTTAGCCCTCGGGAGGCCCAGGTCCCAGAGAATATCCCAGGCTGGATAATCAAATCTTGTCTGACCAGTTCTGCCCAGCAACTGAGCTGACCCTAGACTATAACCACTTTTGTTCCTGGTAACTGGGGAAACAATCCATTTGAAGACAGTAATTTTAAGTTCTTTCTCTCAACACACACACACACCTTCGAGACAAAAAGAAACAGCCAAGGAAAGTCAGTTTCCAGAAGAAAGATTTTCCATCTTCACCTCTTATCGATGTCACTGGAGTCAACAGTCACCTTTCCCTTCCATATTCCGAAACTAGCTGCAGTATGCATTCAAATGTATCAGTAATTAAAGCAGAGAAGATACATTAACATTCCTGTTAAAAGTCGAAGATTATCAGACTGGATAAAGAAACAAATCCGTTTAAATGTTACTCAGAGATGCATAGAGTAAGGATACAAGTAGATAGAGATCCAGAGGAGGACAAAGAAATATTATCATGCAAATGCTAATTCAGTCTAAGGAGACATCAGCATCTCGTTGTGTGCACTGTATGTGTGTTGATGTGTGGTGTATTTGCATGTGGCACATGCACGTGAGTGTGCAGGTGTGTGTGCCCATGTGCATAAATATGGGAGTCAGAAAAGGATGCCAGGTGTCTGCCTCTATTACTGCCTGACTTGTTGCCTGGAAACAGGGTCTCCCACTAAATCAAAAGTTCCCCAATTCTCAAAAGCAGCCACACAACAGATACACGAATAAATGATGATGCCAGAGAAATACAAACTAAAACTACAGTGAAGTATGACTTCATTCCAGTGAGCCTGGCTTTTCTGTCCATGTCAACAAGAATTGGTGAGGTTGTATGGGACAGACAACTTTTGCATGCTATCAATGGTTGTAAATTAGTACCGCCATTTTGGAAAACAGTACACAAGTTCCTCAAAAAGCTGAAAACAGCATTACCATATGATTCCAATAATCCTTCTAAGGGTTATTTATCACATATATATGTATGTATAATATATATACATATATTATATATATCAGTATTCTGAAGAGACATCTATACTGCCACCTTCTCTACAGCTTCATCCACACCAGCCAAGACATAGAAATAACCCAAGGGCCCAACACCAGGTCACTGGGATAAACACGTGGTAGATTCATTCCACAAAGGAAAGGAGTGCTGGTATTTATGATGACCAGGCACAGAGAAGAAACTACTGTATGCTATCACTGATATGCGGAATGAAAATGCTAAGTTCACAGAAGTGAAAAGTAGAATACTAGATACACAAAGTCAGAGAGAAGCCAGAGAGGAATGGGAGGGAAGGGAGATTGATTAGTGGACATAAAGTTATGCTCAGAAGGAATAAGTTCTGTTGTATGCACAGCTGGGTGACTGCAGTGAGTAATAATGTATTGTATTGTATCTACATTTTTATTACATTTTATTTCATGTGTGTGTGCGCGTGCACACGGGCATGCATGTACTCATACACACACACACACACACACACACACACACACACATACACATACATCCCACAGCACATATGTGGAGCTCAGAGTAGCTTTTAGAAGTCGGTTGGCTCCCTGCAGTCTGTCATGTGAGTTCTGTGGACAGCATACAAGTCATTAGCCTTGGTGGCGAGCATCCTATTCACTGACCCACCTCACTAGCCCATGTATTGTATATTTCAAACTCTCTGGGAAAATAACTTTAAATGCTCTCTCTACAAAATGTGGAAGATCCAGGCAGTGATGGTGCACACCTTTAATCCCAGCACTTAGGAGGTAGGCAGGCAGATCGCTGAGTTCGAGACCAGCCTGGTCTACATGGAGCCAGCCAGGAAAGCCAGGGCTACACAGAGAAATCCTATCTTGAAAACAAATAAATAAACAAAAACAAACAAGAAAGAAATATATGAAGTGACAGGTATACTAATTTCCATGATTTGATCATGGTACAATGTGTATAGGTACTGAAATTATATTCTACACGTATCTATAATTACTGTTATAAATTAATATTATAAATTAACTAATATTAATAGTTTCAATAGCCATACTGTTAAAGTTAGCTCTGCCCTCTTCCCTGTCTTTCCTGTCCCTTGTCATGTTTTGGCACATTTTCTAGTGGGTTTAGAGAATTCTTTCTTGTTTTCCATGCTAGCCTTTGGTCATGAATTTGGAGAGTGGGGTATCATATCCTTGCTTTTAAGAGCAGCTGGCTACCCAGGAATTGTCCCCTAGCAATCTTTGCTAGGGTTGCTTGTGTGTCTGTCAGTACAAATTCTGCTCGGATATATTTCCTGGTGGACATCCGCAGCAGTCTCTTGAGGGCAATGTCAGGCCATATAGAAATGTCGCTTTACCTCTGCTCAATAACAGCAGGTTGGAATGCAAAGACACTCCGCTGATTGTCTCCAGTTCCAAGGGTAGCCTATTGGAACTTCCTGTTCTGCATCCGCTTCGCTGTTACCTGTCTTTGTGAGATTTTATGTTCACATAATGGATGTGAAATGACCTATCTTAATTTAAACTTGTATCTGTGTGGTTACTAATGAAATTGATGGTCTTTTACTATGTTGATAGCCACGTGTATTTCCCACGTGAGTTGCTTTGTCCTGTTTTGGCACACTTTCCGGTGGGTTGGGAGTATTCTTTTTTATTTTCAATCCCAGTCTTTTGCCATACACATGGGGTTGGTCTTTGTGCTCTCGCTGGAATTTCTGGCGAAAGTAAGTTCTTCATTTTAATAAAGTGAAACTTACTTCTCTCCTCCCCGTTGCCTGGTGCTTTTGCGTTGTTCAGGTCTGTAGAAAAGGGTGAGATCGTCTGAGTGGGAAAACTTCCAATCTTTACAGAGTGAACAGGAGACAGCTGTGTGGCCTCTGTAGAGGGACAGCATTCTTTTTTTTATTTTATTTATTTATTTATTAATAATTTCTGCCTCCTCCCCGCAACCGCTTCCCATTTCCCCCCCCTCCCCCGATCAAGTCCCCCTCCCTCATCTGCTCGAAGAGCAATCAGGGTTCCCTGACCTGTGGGAAGCCCAAGGACTGCCCACCTCTATCCAGGTCTCATAAGGTGAGCATCCAAACTGCCTAGGCTCCCCCAAAGCCAGTACGTGCAGTAGGATCAAGAACCCCTATTGCAGAGGCCACAACACAAGCAGGCGCAGTGGTGTGAAGATGCGCGTTCAAGAGTCAAGGAGACGGTGGGGAAAGGGTGCTTAAGCGCTGGCCTCTTCGATTGTCATTCTTTTTCTGGGAGAAGTGGGTTCCTCTGGGCTGCTGGTAAAGATGTCTTAGAACAAAGAACCATCATCAGGGCCCAGCCAGTCCCCTTTGCCCTGGTGGCCACCACCTTCCCAGCAAGGAGCAGAGGGACCCACTGTGATCTCTCTGCTGCTGGTTCTTTGTTCAGAGCTCAGCCCCGGGGAGGGGGGTGGGATCTGTTTCCGTTCATCTTAATGGTGGCAGAATGCTCCAGGATGTCTATTCTTTTGGGTACATATGGAATTTCCTGGACTTCAGTTGATTGCTGGGGATGGGGGCTGACTCGATGCAGCTATTTCCAGGCAACCCTGTTTTTCCTTTCCTGAACAAAAAAAACAAAACAAAAAAAAAAAAAACCTGTATTAACAACATATTTTAGGTGGAGCTACAGGGTCACACTTAGTTTCTTCCTTTCTTTTCTTTCTTTTCTTCTTTCTTTTCTTTCTTTCCTTCTTTTTGCCATACATTTTCAAACCATGCTGTCTCTCAAGAACACATACACACACACACACACACACAGCTGTCAACAATCCTACCATTTATGATATCATTTGGATCTCTCGTTTTATGCAAGCGTTTGGAGCCTTTTCATCTTTATCATTTCAAGCCCTCCTCCTTTTCTCCCTGTGCAGATTCATGAAGCTTCTTCTATCTCTCTCCCCACCCCCCACCCCCTGCGTCTTCATTTCTGGCTCATTATCCCCTTCTTCATCTCTATCAGCATCTTCTCACCACAGCCGAATGCCCCAGGGGACTGGGATGCTGTGGAGCTCTGCCATGATGAATGGCTTTCTTTCCACTCGCCACTCACTGGCTGGCTTCCACCGAGGGCAGCTAATGCCTTTGTTGCAACTGGGGGAATTAGATTAGGTTACCACTGTTGCTGCTTATCTCGTTCCAGAATCAAAGATCCAATTCACACATTCCCCGGCAATAAATCTGAGAGACTATTACCCAGCAGCTCTAGTCATTGATTAGTGGGTATTTCCTGAGATGTATCACCTGCAAGGCAAGGCCTTGGTTCCCAACCTGTCTCTGAGGCTGTTAGCAATTACTGAGTCGCTTGTTTGGTTACTGCTTATAGACAGCTCTTTCTTTCCAGTCTAATATTTGAAGCATATCTCCATTTCTCAATATTCTGCGCCCCCCCTCCCCCTCCACCCCACCTCTGACCCTTTCCCAGCATGCCTAGTTTACGGCACAACTAAACTTAAGCGCCCACCTGTCTGCTGATTCTGATAGCCCTGAGGCACGGTTAGTTTGGTCCTTAGAGCGAACCATATCCAATCAGATGCTTCTGCCTCCCTTCCACAGGTCCAGCTGGCCATGCCACAGACAGCTAAAAGAGATGAGCTGAGGACACAACACCCTTGGAAATGCTCTAACTCCCCCGACAAGGCCCACATGGTGATGGGACCTGGCCACAGCTGCTCTTCAACATCGGGGTCTGTTGGATCGGAGCCCTTGTGCTTTTCTAGGCAGATAAACATCAGGTATTTATAATTTTGCAATTTGGTCTGCATTGAATAACAGGCTGTACCTTAAGATCTGAGCAGGGTTGGAGTTGGGTTATAATTTCTGCAAACACTGAGTACTTTCAATGAACAAGATGTGCATGTATGTGTGTGTCTGCCCACACAAACTTGCAACAGAAATTGAACCTAGTGCCTTAAATGCACTAGGTAAGTTCTGGATCACTGAGCTACCAAATCCAGCCTTCATTTATTCAAAATACTACTACATGTCCTGGTTGTTATCATCTATGCAAGCAATCTAAATCTGAGGTGGGGGATTGTACATCTGCTAAGTCATTCAGTTAACAAGGCAGAGGAGAAGTCAAACAGAGACTTAACTAACCCAGAAAGGCATAATGTCCCTTACTTTCCTTGTTGCTGTGACAAATACCTGTGAAGAGAAATTTGAGGAAAGTAGGGTTTGCTTTGGTTCAGGGTGTGAGTGTGGGAACAGTGCATCACGGTGTGGCTGTGGGAGCATGAGGCTAGGCACACTGCACATGCGGTCAGGGAGTGGAAAGTGATCAACAGTGGTGTTCACCTCCCTTTGTCCTCTTCATCCAGGACCCCAGCACACAGAACGCCGTAACCTCCATCTCCATCCAAGACCCCAGTGCACAGAATGCCGTCACCTCCATCTCCGTCCAGGACCGCAGTGCACAGAATGCTGTCACCCTCCATCTCCAGGGCAGAATTCTATGGAGTGCTCTGAAAGAAGGCCCAGGAAGACAAATTCACGGAAGGCTGGAGTAGCCATGAGCGGCAGAGGAGAAGGAAAGATTTCTTAAAAATTACATAACCGCATGCTTTTTCAGATCAGTTTTGTTTGTTTTAAAATATATTTGGAATGCCTCATGTCCTTTTTGCACAGCGACCTTGTAATCGTCCCTGTCTCTTGCCGGTGCTAGTGTATAGGCAGGCAAAGCCAACACTCTCACCTTCTAAACCTAAGTTCCACAACACGGGATCACTTCACATCCTGTGTCAGAATCCACACGTGTGTGTAACCAAAACAGCTTTGCTCCGTAATCCATGTGCAGGTTGACAGTGCACCCTGCTTTCCGTATCAGAGCTAAGGTTGTTCTGGTTATGTTCTGTAAACAGACCTTATAACCTACAGAGACTGATCTACAAATGTCAACAGACGGGGACACTGAGTCTCGGTGGTGCGCTGGGTTACTATCCCGCCTGGTTCTTCTGTGAGCATACCGTGCTCGTGAAGTGTCTTGGCAGCAGACCTAGGGAGGAACCCTTCCCATTGCTCCTGACCCAAGCCTCTGCAGTCAAGGACAGCTTATCAAAGAGGCAGGATGCTCCCAGGCTGTTCTCTTTACAGTAGAAGACCCATGTGGGAAGAAGCGGTGCTTGTGGGAGAGTCACCCACTACACAATGGGTCTCGCCCAAGTTCAAAGGATGCCAAAGCAGGACGGCTTTCTCGCTAAAGCCACCCTCCTTCTGGGTGTCTTCTTTGGTTGCTCACTAAAATCACGTTGGAAGTCTTTGGCAAGAACAAGGTCCGGGCTATGACCAATTTGACGCCCCCCCCTTTTTTTTAAAGTGGGGTGTTTTTGGAAAAGCTCCCCAGCTGATTTTAATACAGAGCTCAAGGTAGTACAGAAGGTATCTCTTAAAATTTTTCTCACTAATCCTTGCCCCTGGCCTGGAATAGCTCCCTTGAAGTCAGAGAGATGGCCCTTCTGTCTTGCTCCTCTGGCTGTCCTAGCTCCTATTAGCCTGCATTTACCCCCTGCACAAAGCTGCACTCACTGAGTGCTGGCTCATGTCTGACTCACAGCTGTGGCCAGGGTGTAATAAATCTTCACAGAACGCCCTTTGCTTGGATGGCTCCTCTCTCCAAACCATGCAGGCTTTCCGGCATCTACTGTGATGCTGCTGTTGTTCCTGATAAAGGTGATTTAAATGCTCCCCAGGTCAGTTCTACAGAGGACAGGAGAAACTCCCCCTGGGGTTTCTGAATCCTTTGTCAGTGAAAACAGCAGTCCTGAGAGACTGTGTAGCTGTGGATGGGCTTTCTCCCGCGCCCCCCCCCCCCCTTTTCACTTTCTGCGTCTCCTCTGGAGTTTGAAATCCTCCAGAGTTTCGGATCAGGCAGTGTTACCCAGGGTGCAGAACTCTGGAGAGGAAGCAGGGAAGAACTTCCCGTCTTTTGGTGGCCATCAATGTGCTATCTGCAAGGGCCTCACCTTTCCGTTTTCGCTAGCTGGGAATGACAGCGTTCTGAACTCAGTTAACACCCTCTGCTCTTTTCCCCCTTGGGGATTATGTAAGAACTCTTTCTATATAGGAAACAAGCTTGTCCTTGAGCCTTTCTGGGGATGACTTTGTATAAATATAAGATACCTTTTGTTACTGTTTGTGGCCCAAGGGATTAGCAGAAAGAGGTTGGGAACCAGCAGCGCTCGTTTTTATAGGCAGAAAATAGCTGTTGGAAAAACAAGGTGATGTGCGGAGCACAGTGTTCTTACCCAGCGGACAGAATTATCTTTCCCAGGCAGTCATGAACACAAAACACCTGGTGCACACATTTCCTGACCCTTCACATATTTTGAAAACAAGAGACCTTTACCCTGACCTGTGAAGCCACGATCCCCGTGAACTCCTGTCCGCAGACTCGGACGATTATCTCTGCCTGCTTCTGTGGGTTAAATGGTAAACAACGTTGATTCTCCCTAATAGGTCATCGCTTTTCCTGCCACCCCCTCAGATCTTATCAGATCTGAACCCTCTGCTTCTTCCTACCACTGCAGTCCCCAGATGGGGACCCACTGCTGCCCAGGATGAAGGAAGTCAGGGATATTCTTGCAACCAGCCGGGCTTTGAGTTGGGTACCACTGAGGAGATGGGGTCTCAAGACTTGATTGCTACCCAGGAAAGAGAGCAAACCAAATTCACTGAAACCCTCGGGGCATGATGCAAATGGATTAACCATAAGACTGTTGTCTACCTGGAAGCAAATTTTTCCTATCAGAACGAGAAACTAGGGTAGGAGACCTTCATGAAGGGAAAGAGCGCGACGCATGCGCAACGCACCTGGAAGGGGCTCAGATGAGTGGAAGAAAACTTGAAATAGATTGAAAGGAAGGAAGGAAGGAAGGAAGGGAGGAAGGAAGGAAGAGTGGAAGAAGCAGTGGGCAGCCAAGGCTTGGATGAGCATGCCCACAACAGATTAGATGCTGTTGTGGGGTCCAGAAAGCCAGACTGATATCAGAACGCCACTCAGGAGCTATGTGGCTCTGAGCGAGTCCTGGAATGTAACCTTCCCACGAGCCACTCTCTTCCATAGCGCCAGCTAGTCCTGAAACTTACACCGTAATTTAGGGAAAGAACTGAAGAAGTTAAAACAAATACTGGCAAAGCACGAGGCCGGCATGACCTGTTCAAACGGTGGGTGTTATTGTTGTGATGCAGAGGAAAACATGACCATTTTCCCCAGAGGCAGGAATTCATGTCTCCATTTCCTTCCTTCCTTCTCATTCTGTCTCTTCTTTCCTCTTTCCATTTCCTTTCCTTCTCTCCCTTCCCTCCCTTCCTCCCCTCTCCCCTCCCCATAGTACAGGGGATAAACCCAAGACCTTGCACGTGCTAGGATGCACTTTACTCCGAGGCTCCTTCTCCAGTTGAGGGATTAAGGTACTTTTCAGAGAGATGCCCAGACTTTTATTCAAAGCCCATCTATTCCTACATCACCAACATATCTAGTCAGTGTGTTACCTGGACCGACCCTTTACTCTAGAACTGTTTAGGATCTTCAGCTAGAGGAAGGCAGAGGCTGGGAGAGAGTCCCAACAGAATTAGGAGCTAAAGGCACAGCAACCTAGAACCGGGGCCTGCTAGTCCCAGAGGGCTACAAATAAAACGTCCAAATGATCGCGTTTGCAAGGATGCCCCCAAGTCAATGAAAAAGAGCTAATCAGCTATTTCTGGCTTTCTGTGCTTGAGAACATAGGCTGATGTGATTTGTACTTTAAAAAATCATCTGAGATTTGGAGAGTTACAGTGAGTCAGTAATTGCGGGTCATCTCTGTTCTCCATTGTCTCCTCTGTGGATGCTGGCAGGACAGTGGGGGGTTGTCAGCTGCACCCCTGAAACCAACACCCAGGTCCCTCTTGGCCTTCCAGGGCTAGCGTGTAGCATCAGAGCTGCTTAAAAGTTCTGAGAGTCTTGGTTGTACCACAAATGTGAACCGAATGACCAGAGCTGGCAGAAAACTTCGATAACCACACTGTTTACACATAGCTCACTAGGGAAAGAGTTCTAGCCTGGCACTAGACAAATGGAGTTCAAGTGGCTCCTGTCTTTAGCATCCCTGTGATGCCGAGAAAGTAATTTATCTCCTGTGAACCTGATGCCTTAATCTGCAGAGGAGACATGCTGATTGTCATATAGCAGGGCATGCTATAGCAATGTATCATATGACGTAGTATTATACTGAGGATGGCAATCATTATAATGGTGTCTCATCACCCCACTATGGGGAATAAGTGAGACTGTGTTTGTGAAGTTGCTTCCTAAGGGCTAACAAAACAACTCAATAGAGGTGGGAAAATTGGAAAAGCACCCCTTTGACACCTTCTGTCCAGCGAATCTCCCCACAGTTTTTCTAAATACATAAACTTGGTGAGATATCCGTGGGCAGCATTTTCTCTTAGGATCTTTCTGTCCTGTTTGTGACATGTGGCCTCCTGTGCTGCCCTCCCTGCCACTGACCTGTCCCCCATTTCCCACTCCTGTTTCAGAATGCCTGCTTGTGGGGACCGGGCTTTCTGAGGAAGGACGTTGCACAATCAGAAGGCTGATGGGCCAAGCCTCTTACATTGTTCTCCTGGCCCACTTTCAGGAATGTGTCAGGGGGTGGGAGAGATGGGCAGAACAGAGGGTACTAGGCACCAGCCACCAGGTAACCAAATGTCCAAGCATTCCTTCCCACAATCTAATGAGGACATCAATCTTCAGTAAGTCCAAGGACCTGGGGTCCACAGGGGTGAGCTTTTCTGAACGACTTCAAGAAGCCGAAGAAACAATGACCAAATTTCAGACCGTGGAGCTGGAGACAGAGATTCCTGGGGCTTGATGATGTCGGTTTTCAACAGGGATTTATCGTGCCAATAGCAGCCCTCCCTAAATCATGAGCCTCCAGCTCTGTGGTGTTCCCAATCAAGCTCACACTGGACAAGGGAACCGCTTGCTTGTGGCTCTATCAACTCTCTGCTCGCTAATGTCTGGTAGGAGCTTGTAGTCTGCACAGTGGCAGTATTTACACCATGAAAATAAGTAGCTGACACAGTAAGGCTGTCCCCCCACCCTGCCCCCCAGGATCGTCTTATAGGTACCCCACCACTTAACTTTGTGTCCAGAAGTCAACAGAATGTACAGAAAGATAAAATAGATTTCAGAAGGGTGGCGTGTTGCTCTTGAATTGCCACATAAGACGTGTGTGTGTGTGTGTGTGTGTGTGTGTGTGTGTGTGTGTGTGTGTAGGAGGAGTCTTGTATGGAAAATCATCAGGAATTCCATTCTTTACAGTTCCCGTCTTCACATAGTATTTGTTTTTCTTTAGGCAGATGTGGTCACCACAGACTTGAGAAACATCTGGGGCATGCTTACATCCTTGGCATTGTCTACTTGATCGCATCCCCCATGAGTGTTTCCCAAACTGTGCCCGCTGCAAGCTCACCGCCTGCTTTCTCAGAGCATGAGGTAGCCCACCTGAGAACATGCTGCTCCCAACGTTCAGGAATTGTTTTTAAACAGCTGGATTCTGTTAAAAGTGGCTCATCTTCATATGAAAATGTAGTTTCCTTTTCTCTTTCCATAACAAGCTGTAGCATTAATGGAGGAACATGGGTGATGAAAACACAGGTAGGTGTAATATTGACTTCTAGAGGCCTCGTTTCTCACACTGTGTGGTGGCTATAACTGATGGTCTCCATCATTCTTTTCCTTCCCTTCCTTAGAGGCCCAGAGGAACGAAAGGGGGCTGGAAATGAGCATTTATACAGCACCAGCCATCTCTTAGGAAGCCTCATTTCATTATCATAGCCACCATGCGAGGATGCTAACATGATTTTTATTTTTTCAGAGAAGGGAAGTTGAGGGTGACACATGATTGCACCAGCAATCATGTTTATGTTGGCTTGCCATAATCAGTTTATCAAAGAAACAAGTTAGGGGCTGGAGAGGTGGCTCAGTGGTTAATAGCACATGCTGCTCTTCCAGAGGACCTGGGTTCAATTCCCGGCATGCTCACCCCCCTCCCCCACAGAGAGAGAGAGAGAGAGAAAGAGAGAGAGAGGGAGGGAGGGAGGGAGGGGGAGGGAGGGGGAGGGAGGGAGGGACAGAGAGAGAGAGAGAGAGAGTATAAACTGATATAATTTAGAAATTAAAAAGGAAATGATGATTATGATGATGTCCATTCCAGCAAGTTCACAGTGAGAGAAGACGACCACTTTCCTGGAGATGTCACGCTGGCAGTTCACACTGGCGTATTGTCTGCAAGACAGTGTCCCACCCCCTGTTTAGAACTTTAGCTCACTCCCTATGAGTTCCTGGAATACATCTCAGTACAAGAGCATTGAACCTTTAGGTTGTGATGGCAGAAATAGCGCTGGTGCCCACACTAAGCTTTCCTTTTCTTTTTTTGTGTGTGGGGGAGTTTCGAGACAGGGTTTCTCTGCAGCTTTGGAGCCTGTCCTGGAACTAGTTCTTGTAGACCAGGCTGGTCTCAAACTCACAGAGATCTGCCTGCCTCTGCCTCCCGAGTGCTGGGATTAAAGGCGTGCGCCACCACCGCCCGGCTAACACTAAGCTTTCCTAGAGTTTGCCAAGAATTTGCCAGTGGACTTGCTCATAAGATCCACACAGAGCAGCTGAGCTTGGCTGAGACCTCAGGTTTGCTTACTAGCTTGCTTGTTTTAGATTCTGTATGAGCTAATGAAGAGATATTGCATTAATTATTGCACACTATCCTTTTATACACTCATGTTTATGTTTCTCTACATCTCAGTTTCTTTTGGGCAATAATTCATTTAATATGCTTTTTAAAACTTGCAGCTACATAAATAGTAGATATTCACACCTGAAATATATTGAGAAATTATAATGCAAAAATGATGCAAACATAAGAAAACATTTTTAATTGTATGCTTTAAAAATTGATGACCTAGGAACCTAACATTGGTACTCAAACATCTTTAATACATATGAAATTATATGACATAGTAAATAAAACAGCTCTTGATAATTTCTTTCATAATCCTGAAGTATAATAGAAAAGAGGAGAAGAAAACACAGCTGTATATGTTCTGCATGCTTGGCTTGGGATCATTGGATAAGCACATATGGAAACATATGCAGTGGGGCAGACAGAACTCTGATTTAAAGGAAAAGACTATAGGGATACATTTGAAATTTAACAGCATTTGGGTCAAATTGAAGCCATGAGATTGGATGGGATCACCAAGTAGAAATATGTAAAATAAAAATAAGGCACATTCTAACATGGAACCCAGGGAATCTCCTGCCTTTAAAAGTCAAAATTACTCAGCATCCTGGGCCATTCTGGAGGCATCCTACCTCCTCCTACCTTCTGGGGAAGTTTTGAATCAGAAAACAGGCATCACTGGCATGTCAGAGCATGTGGGCAGTGCTTGTTTTGTTTATACCAGTAAGATCACTCCAGTTATCTGGGAAAACTGGCATTGTTTGAAAAGAATGTGAGAGGCCGGGCGGTGGTGGCGCACGCCTTTAATCCCAGCACTCGGGAGGCAGAGGCAGGCGGATCTCTGTGAGTTCGAGGCCAGCCTGGTCTACAAGAGCTAGTTCCAGGACAGGAACCAAAAGCTACGGAGAGACCCTGTCTCGAAAAATTCAAAATAAAAAAAAAAAGAAAAGAATGTGAGAGAATTCAGACTTATGATTACAAAGCAGAAACACTTTCTTTTCTATGAGGTTCAGTGGGAAGTACATTTGAATGCATTGGCACAGGAGACCACTTCCTAAATATAACCCCAGAAACACAGACACTGGGAGAAACAATTAATAAATGGACCTCCTCAAATTGAAAAGCTTCTGTAAAGCAAAGGACATGGTCAATAAGACAAAATGGCAGCCTACAGAATGAGAAAAGATCTTGATCAACCCCACATCAGGCAGAGGACTGATCTCTAAAATATACAAAGAACTCAAGGAATTGGTCATCAAAAGAACAAATAATCCTGATAACATATAATATATAATATAACAAATAATCGCTGAACATAGCAGACAATGAGGACTACTGAGAACTCAAGAACAATGGCAATGGGTTTCTGATCCTACTGCACGTACTGGCTTTGTGGGGGCCTAGGTAGTTTGGATGCTCACCTTACTAGACCTGGATGGAGGTGGATGGTCCTTGGACTTCCCACAGGGCAGGGAACCCTGATTGCTCTTTGGGCTGATGAGGGAGGGGGACTTGACCGGGGGAGGGGGAGGGAAATGGGAGGCAGTGGCGGGGAGGAGGCAGAAATCTTTAATAAATAATTAATAAAAAAATAATAATAAAAAAGAACAAATAATCCATTTAAAAAATGGAGTACATACCTAAACAGAGAACTCTCAACAGAGGAATCTAAAATGGCTGAAAGACACTTAAGGAAATGCTCAACATCTTTAGTCATCAGAGAAATGCAAATCAAAACAACTCTGAGATTCCATCTTACACCTGCAAGAATGGCCAAGATCAAAAACACTGATGACAACTTATGCTGGAGAGATTGTGGGGTAAAGGTAACATTTCTGCGTTGCTGATGGGAGTGAAAGTGGGTACAGCTCTTTTGGATATCAGTATGACGATTTCTCAGAAAATTAAGGAACAACATACCTCAAGACCCAGCAATACTAGTTTTGGGTATATACCCAAAGGATGCTCAATTGTGCCATGAGGACATGTGTTCAACTATGTTCATAGCAGCATTGTTTGTCATAGCTGGAACCTGGAAACAACTTAAATGCCCCTCCACCGAGGAATAGAAAAGAAAAATGTGGTACATTTACACAATGGAGTACTACTACACAGCAGAAAAAATAATGATAGCTTGAAATTTGCAGACAAATGGATAGATCTAGAAACATTATATTGAGTGAGGTAACCCAGACCCAGAAAGACAATTATCTTGAGTACTCACTTATAAGTGGTTTTTAAACATAAAGCAAAGAAAACCAGCCTACAAACTACAGTCCCAGAGAACCTAGACAACAATGAGAACCCTAAAAGAGACATACACAGATCTAATCTACACTGGAAGTAGAAAAAGACAAGATCTCCTGAGTAAATTGGGAGCCTGGGGACCATAGGAGAGGGTAGAAGGGGAGGAGAGAGGAAGGGAGGGGAGCAGAGAAAAATGTATAGCTCAATAAAATCAATAAACTAAAAAAGAACATAAAAAGAAAACAGAAATAGTGATGCAGGCTCAAAAAAGACTTAGCATGGTAATTTCAGTGAAAGTGGCTCCCATTGGCTCATAGGGAGTGGCATTAATTGACAGGACCAGGACATGTGGCCTTGTTGGAGCAGATGTGGCCTTATTGGAGGAAGTGTGTTGCAGGAGGTGGATTTGGGGGTTTCAGAAGCTGAAGCCAGGCCTAGTGGTTCACTCTCTCTTCCTCTATCTCTTGATCCAGATGTAGAACTCTTAGCTCTTCTCCAATACTATGTCTGTCTGCATTCCTCCATACTTCTCACCATCATGACAATGGACCAAACCTCTGAACTGTAAGCCAGACCCAATGAAATGCTTTACTTTATAGATGTTGCCATGTTCATGGTATCTTGTCACAGCAACTGAAACCCTAACTAAGGCACCTGCTATTGAAGTTACCAGATGACGAGTGTGGAATAACATAAATATGCTAGCAAATTTATGGGAAAATATGAAATATTTTATTTTACTATATATACATTAATAATTTGTTAACAATCAATAATATATTTAATAAGGATAAGGATGCAGAGAGGGAAATCAGAGAAGCATCACCTTTCACGATAGCCACAAATAGCATAAAATATCTTGGTCTAACTCTGACCAAGGAAGTGAAAGATCTATTTGTCAAGAACTTTAAGTCTTTGAAGAAAGAAATTGAAGAGAATACCAGAAAATGGAAGGATCTCCCTTGCTCTTGTATTGGAAGGATTAACATAGTAAAAATGACAATTCTCCCAAAAGCAATCTATAGATTCAATGCAATCCCCATAAAAATCCCATCAAAATTCTTCACAGACCTTGAGAGGACAATAATCAACTTTATATGGAAAAACAAAAAACCCAGGATAGCCAAAACAATCTTATACACTAAAGGAATGTCTGGAGGCATTGCCATCCCTGACTTCAAACTCTATTACAGAGCTACAGTAATTGAAAAAAGCTTGGTATTGGCATAAAAACAGAGAAGTCGACCAATGGAATCGAATAGAAGACCCGGATTTTAACCCACAAACCTATGAACACCTGATTTTCCATAAATGAGCTAAAAGTATACAATGGAAGAAAGAGAGCATCATCAACAAATGGTGCTGGCAAAACTGGGCCATCAACCTGTAGAAGAATGAAAATAGATCCATATCTATCACTATGTACAAAACTCAAGTCCAAATGGATTAAACACCTCAAAATCAGTCTGAACACACTGAACCTGATAGAAGAGAAAGTGGAAAGTACTCTACAACACATGGGCACAGGAGACCACTTCCTACATATAACCCCAGCAGCACAGACATTAAGGGCAACATTGAATAAATGGGACCTCCTGAAACTGAGAAGCTTCTGTAAAGCAAAGGACACTATCTCTAAGACAAAAAGGCAACCCACTAACTGGGAGCAGATCTTCACCAACCCCGCAACAGACAAAGGTCTGATCTCCAAAATATATAAAGAACTCAAGAAACAAGACTTTAAAATGCTAATTAACTCAATTAAAAAATGGGGCACTGAACTCAACAGAGAATTCTCAACAGAAGAAGTTCAAATGGCCAAAAGACACTTAAGGTCATGCTCAACCGCCTTAACAATCAGGAAAATGCAAATCAAAACAATTTTGAGATACCATCTTACACCTGTCAGAATGGCTAAAATAAAAAACACCAATAATAGCCTTTGCTGGAGAGGATGTGGAGTAAGGGGTACACTCATCCATTGCTGGTGGGAATGCAAACTTGTGCAACCACTTTGGAAAGCCGTGTAGCGGTTTCTCAGAAAATTTGGGATCAACCTACCCCAGGACCCAGCAATACCACTCTTGGGAATATACCCAAGAGATGCCCTATCATACTACAAAAATATTTGTTCAACTATGTTCATAGCAGCATTATTTGGAAATGGGTTAATCAAGATGTGAGAGTTAGCCAATAACAGGATAGAGATGTGGGCCAGGCAGTAATCTAATTAATACAGATCTCCGTGTGATTATTTCTGGTTACGCTAGCCAGGCGGTGGGATGAAAAGCAGGCCCACTTATTTTACTACAGTACTCAACTAATCTATAAAAAGACACAAGCTAACAGATTGGATATGCAAACAGAAACCATCCTTCTGCTGCATACAAGAAACACACCTTAACTTCAAAGACAGACATCACCTAGAGTAAAGGATTAAAGAAAAAAAATTCAGTCAAATGATCTTAAAAAATAAGCTAGTGTAGCTATCCTAATATCTAACAAAAATAGATTTTAAACTGAAATCAATCAAGAGAGACAAAGATGAACATTTCATATTAGTCCCAGGAAAAATCCACCAAGAAGAAATCTCAATACTGAATGTCAATTCCCCCCAAATACAAGGGTAACCTCATATGTAAAAGAAACACTACTAAAAGCTTAAACCACACATTAAACCCCACACACTAATAGTGGGTGATTTCAACACTCCACTCTCACCATTGGACAGATCTGTCAGACAGAAACTTAACAGAGAAATAAGGAAACTAACATGTTATTACTCAAATGGACTTAACAGACATCTATAGAACATTCAATCCAAACAAAAAATAATATTCCTTCCACTCAGCATCTCATAGAACTTTCTCAAAAATTGACCACCTACTAGGTAATAAAGCAAACCTCAATAGTTACAAAAAAAAGTTAGAATAAACCCATATATCTATTTTATCGGATAACAGTGGCTTACAATTAGAATTCAACAGCAACAATAAATTCAGAAAGCCCACAAACACATGAAAATTAATTGGTCGGGGAAGAAATAAAGGAAAAAATTAAAGACTTCCTAAAAATCAATAAAAATGACTACACAATATACCCAGATTTATGAGACACAATGAAAACAGTATTAAGAGGAAAGTCCATAGCAATAAATACCTACATAAACAAGTTGGAAAAATCCCACACTAGTGAGTTAACAGAAGACCTGAAAACTCACCAAGGAGGACTAGATGTTAGGAAATAATCAAATTGAGAGCTGAAATCAACAAAATAGAAACACAGAAAAAATACAAAGAATCAATAGGACAAACAATTGGTTTTTTTGAGAAAATCAACAAAATAGACAAACCTTTATACAAACTAACCAAAAGGCAGAGAGAGAAAGTGGGGGGAGGGAGAATATCCAAATTAAGAAAATCAGAAATGAAAAGGGAGACATAACAACAGACAAAGAGAAAATCCAGAGAATCATCAGGTCATTTTTCAAAAACATGTATTCCACAAAATTGGAAAATTAAAGGAAATGGACAATTTTTTGGATAAACATTACTTACCAAAATTAAATCAAGACCAGGTAAGCAAATTAAATAGACCTATAACTGCTAAAGAAGTAGAAAGAGTCATCAAAAATCTTCCAACCAAAACAGGCCAAGGACCAGATGATTTCAGTGAAGAATTCTACAAGATTTTTCAAAGAAGAACTAATACCAATACTCCTCAAATTGTTTCATACAATAGAAACAGAAGAAACATTGCCAAATTCTTTTTTTATATTTATTTATTTATTATGTATACAATATTCTGTCTGTGTGTATGTCTGCAGGCCAGAAGAGGGCACCAGACCTCATTACAGATGGTTGTGAGCCACCATGTGGTTGCTGGGAATTGAACTCAGGACCTTTGGAAGAGCAGGCAATGCTCTTAACCACTGAGCCATCTCTCCAGCCCTTGCCAAATTCTTTTTATGAGGCTACAATTACCCTGACACCCAAATACCACAAAGACATTACTAAGAAAGAAATTTCAGACCAATTCACTCATGAACATTGATGAAAAAATATTCAATAAAATACTGGCAATGAGAATCCAAGAGCACATCAGAGAAATCATCCACCATGATCAAGTGAGCTTCATCCCAGAGATGCAGGGATGGTTCACCATATAAAAATCTGTCAACGTAATCTACCATATAAATAAAACACATGATCATCTCACTAGATGCTGAAAAGCCTTTGACAAAATACAACATCCTTTCATGATAAAGGTCTTGGAGAGAGTGGGGATACAGGGAACATACCTAAACATAATAAAGCCGATATACAACAAGCCAACAGCCAACATCAAACTAAATAAAGAGAAACTCAAAGCAATCTCACTGAAATCAGGAACAAGACAAGGTTATCCACTATCTCAATATATATTCAACATAGTACTTGAGGTTCTAGCTAGAGCAATAAGACAACAAAAGGAGATCAAGGGGATACAAATCAGAAAAGAAGTCTAACTCTCACTATTTACTGATGATATGATAGTTTACATAAATAACCCCAAGAATTCCACTAAGGAACTTCTACAACTCATAAGCACCTTCAATAATGTAGCAGGATACAAGATTAACTCAAAGAAAAATCAGTAGCGCTCCTTTATACAGATGAAAAATGGGCTGAAAAGAAAATCAGAGAAACATCACCCTTCACAATAGCCACAAATAGCATAAAATATTTTGGAATAACTCTAACAAACAGGTGAAAAACCTGTGTGACACGAACTTTAAATCTTTGAAGAAAGAAATTGAAGAAGATACCAGAAAATAGAAAGATCTCTCATGCTCTTGGGTAGGTAGAATTAACATAGTAAAAACTACAATCTTTCTGCTGTGGGAGCACATTCTGCTCCTTCAGCCAATAGCCTTTAAGATACCAGCCCACTTGGGTGTGGTGTCTTATACTATAAAAAGCAGCAGTAACCGTGCACCTGCTCTTTTGCTTCCGGCTCCCACTTCTGGCTACTAGACTCTGTTCCTGTTTGCCCAGAGGGCTGTTGTCTAGGACAGTGGTATGTAAGTTTCCCCCTTAAATAAATAACCCTTTTTTATCCATAATTCTGAACTGGTGTGAGATTGTTTTGTGACTCACGCCTTCATCTTACCAAAAGCAACCTACAAATTCAATGCAATGCCCAGCAAAATCCCAGCAAAATTCTTCACAGACCTTGAAAGAATAATACTCAACTTCCTATGGAAAAGCAAAAAACCCAGGATAGCCAAAACAACCCTGCACAAAAAGGAACTTCTGGAGGTATCACAATCCCTGACTTCAAACTCTACTACAGAGCTACAGTTCTAAGAACAGTCTGATATTGGCATAAAAACAGACAGGAGGACCAATGGAACCAAATCAAAGACCTGGATATCAATCCACACACCTATAAACCTGTGATTTTTGACAAAGAAGCAAAAAATATAAAATGGAAAATGAAAGCATATTGAACAAATGGTGCTGTGATGTGGGAGTGATTTCTTATTAATAAAGAAACTGCCTAGACCCATTTGATAGGCCAGCCCTTAGGTAGGCGAAGTAAACAGAACGGAATGCTGGGAGAAAGAAGCTGAGTCAGGGAGTCGCCATGGTTCTCCCAGTCCAGACAGATGCAGGTTAAGATCATTCCTGGTAAGCCAGCTCGTGTGCTACACAGATTATCAGAAATGGGCTAGTCCAGGTGCGAGAGTTAGCCGAGAAAAGACTAGATATAATGGGCCAAGTGGTGTTTAAAAGAATACAGTTTCCGTGTAATTATTTCGGGTAAAGCTAGTTGTGCGGGCGGCCAGGTGCCGGGGACGCAGCCCGCCTCCTTTATTACAACAGTGCTGGAATAACTGGATATCAACACGTAGAAGAATAAAAATAGATCTATATCTAATGCCATGCACAAAACTCTAGTCTAAATAGATCAAATACCTCAACATAAAACCAACCATACTGAAGCTCATAGAGGAGAAAATGGGAAGTACACTTGAATGCATTGGCACAGGAGACCACTTCCTAAATATAACCCCAGTAGCACAGACACTGAGAGAAACAATTAATAAATGGGACCTCCTGAAACTGAGAAACTTCTGTAAAGCAAAGGACATGGTCAACAAGACAAAATGGCAGCCTACAGAATGGGAAAAAAATCTTCACCAAGCCATGTCAGGCAGAGGACTAATCTCCAAAATATACAAAGAACTCAAGAAATTGGTCTTCAAAAGAACAAACAATCCAATAAAACAATGGGATACAGACCTAAACAGAGAACTCTCAACAGAGGAATCTAAAATGGCTGAAAGACACTTAAGAAAATATTCGACATCCTTAGCCATCAGAGAAATGCAAATCAAAACAACTCTGAGATTTCCATCTTATACCTGTAAGAATGGCCAAGACCAAAAACACTGATGACAGCTTATGCTGGACAGGTTGTAGGGTAAAGGGAACATTCCCGCATTGCTGATGGGATTGCAAGCTGGTACAGCCCCTTTGGATATCAATGTGGTGACTTCTCAGAAAATTAGGAAACAACCTTCCTCAAAACCCAGTCATACCACTTTTGGGTATATATCCAAAGGATGCTCAATCATACCACAAGGACATGGCCTCAACTATGTTCATTGCAGCTTTGTTTGTCATAGCCAGAACCTGGAAACAACCTAAATGCCCCTAGAGCAAAGAATGGATAAGGAAAATGTGGTACATTTACCCAATGGAGTACAACACAGTAGAAAAAAATAATGACGTCTTAAAATTTGCAGGCAAATAGATGAACCTAGAAAACCTAGATACTGAGTGAAGTATCCCAGACCCAGAAAGACAAATATTATTTTACTCACTCATAAGTGGCTTTTAGACATAAAGCAAAGAAAAACCAGCCTACAATTTACAATCCCAGATAACCTAGACAGCAAATAGCACCCTAAGAGAGACATACATTGATCTAACCTAAATTGGAAGTAGAAAAAGACAAGATATCCTAAGTAAATTTGGAGCACAGGGATCGTGGGAGGGGAAGGGGATAGGAAGGGGGAGGAGTAGAGAAAAATATTTAACTCAATAAAACAATTTTTTTAATAAAGAGAAGACAAATTTAGAGGTCAAACTAAGTGAGCTGGCCTAATTAGGATGCTAAAGAAGAGTAAATTAAATTCAAGATAAATAGAATAAAAGAATATAGGTGTGTGGAAATTTAAGGAGATAGAAAATAGATGTTAACATGTAAAAAAGAATTGAGAAAGTCAAGTGCTGGTTCTCCAGAAAGATTAATAAACTTTGAAAATTTTACAGCATATCATTTGGCAGAGTCAAAGCATTTCTCCTGCAGCGCATACCAAACCCCGTTCTAGACCAACTGTGGCTCTCTTTCATTTACTGAGGGAGTGGAAGTGGGACATGCAGTTTGGCTGTATTTCAGAAAGCTACGCTTGCAGTTATGCCTTACACAACAATTCAAGTTCTGAGTATTTACCCAAAGAAATGAAAACATTTATTTACTGAAGACACAGATAAGAGGGCTTGTGTGCGTTTATTTACATTAACTCCTGGATGACAGAATCTGGGTGTTCCTCAAAAGGAAAATGAATTAACAGAGTATGTCATAGTCACAATATGGAATAAGACAAGGACAATCCAAATTAACTGAAATAGTCAATGATACAGAGCAGCTCCAAATTCTTTCATTTTTTTTAAAAAATATTTATTTTATGTGTATGGGTGATTTACCTATATGTATGCACATGCATCTCACATTTTCCAGATATCCATGGAGGTCCAAAAAGGGCATCAGATCCCGTGGATCTAGATGGTTATAGTTATGGATATCTAGTTATAGATGGTTGTGAGCCACCACGTGGATGTTGAAAACCAAATACAGGGTCCTCTGCAAAAGTATCAAGTGCTCCTAACTGTCGTGCCATCCCTCCAGCGCCGCTAGAGAGAGACTTTAAAAACATAATATTTAATTTTTAACAGGCTCCATAGGGAGAGAACGTATTACAATATCACTCAGGATTACAGAACTAGGAAAACCAATCCACAGTGGAAAACGGGAATAATAAGGCTGCTTTTGGTGAGTTAGGGAACTGGCAGAGATTGATGGGGAGGGTATAAACAACTCTCCAAGCTTTGCAGGGCCACCCTGTTATCTTAAAAGTGACTTGGGTCCAAGAAGAACAAACCAGTTTATAAAGCAATGGGGAAAATGTCAGTGGATGGGTAGAGGGATGAACGCATGCATACACGGCAACAGGGAGGCACTAGGGTGGTACACAGGTGTCCAGTGAAAAAGTCTCAACTACACTGCAGCTTGAACCTTTTCATATTTAAATTTTAAAAACAGTTTTAAACCAAAGATTATCTAGGAGATAGGGGTGAGGGTAAACAGAATGGGTAGCTGGGGTCGAGGGCGGGGGGTTGTGAGGCAGATGGAATGGTAGCTGGCAGGAGCCGGGAGAGCAGCTCCCTTTTCTTCTCCGAGTCTCGCTTTATAGACAGAAGAACGTGCTTCCATAACAATTGAGTAAACACATATGCTAGGAGAGTGGAATTTACAGGATATCTATATTAAGTGGTTCCCGACCCTTCCAGAATACATCGGAAATGTCCAGGATCCTGAAGGTGCAGGAGGCTTCCTTGCCTAAATTTGCAAAAACCTGTTCACCGCTAGTGGCTTATTTAGAAGTGAACAAGAGGCACCCGCCCCTCGCCCCAAATACAGTGAGCATTCGCTTCCCAGAACACCTGAGATGGGAGCTGTCTGGAGATGACAAGGTCTGCAAATGGACCTCTGAAAGGAGCTTTCTGTTCTGAAAGAGTCCGAGCAGAGTTGCCTGCAAAGCCTAGAGGGCTCAAGGGAGCCATCCTGAACTCTAAGTTTGGTGAAGCCAGAATTCTGCCCGGGCGCTTGTGTTGGTCCCCATTTTATCTGAATGTGTAGTTCTGCGTCTAGCACAAATCAAAGCCCTTTAAAGTATTTTAGGGGGCAAATAAATAAATGTATGGTAAACCCCTCTATAAAATAAAGAGTAATTTTTAGTTACATGATCTACCCCCATCCCTTCTACTCTGGATGAATGGTAACACTTCCTTTGTAGGCTTTTATTAAATAAAGAATCTTCATTATTCCTCTAAACGGTTAGTCTTTCTTCCTACTAGGACACACAAAAAGAATAGCAACTGCTACTGCTACTGCCATTTGTCAAGGAAACACTCATCTAGGGCCAGTGCTAAGACTCTTGTCACCAATCCCTGCAATGCTCCCAAGCAGGTAAGGATAAGATGGGACAAGCAATGTTCAGCCAGGATGCTTCTTCCCCAGAGGAAGTCCTGCTGGAAACTGGTGTGTGCCGCCAACATGAAGCAGAGCAGAACGTACATTACTCCGTGGCGGGTGACACCTAATAAGTTCAGAAAAGCTGTTCTCAAGATAGGTAGCTTTTCCCCAAGTGCATATATGGTGAGGCTACTCTTGGCAGCCACCCCCTGCGCCTTGGTGTGTGAGCATGTGCAGCGACTGCCCGAACAATTACCAGGAGGAAGGAAGCACATCCTCTCTGACCCCTGGCCTCCCCCTTCCTACCCTCTTGTCAATACAAGCCCTTCCCGATCCGAAGGCCCTTTCTTCTTCCAGAAGAAATAGTGGCCCCGGGATTATTATTATTATTCTACTCAGTCAGTTTCATGGCTGTTTGTTTTTTTGCTTTATTTTGTTTAGATACCTCTACGATGAGACCATCACTGCTGGAGTTTGTTGCTCCATGCCCTTCCTCAGTGGGCTCTCCAGACTGTTCCTCTTCCCAAGGAAGTTGTTTTTAAACATTGGACATCAGTGTCCCTGCCCTGATCATGACCATCCCTAAACAACGGCCCAAGAATAACACCAATGTGAGGATATAGGGACCACAGGCCTGGGAGGAGGCTTTTCCTAAGGTTCAGGGGTGACCTGAAACCTGTCTGTAGTACAGTCCACAGTTCTCTCCCAGTGTCCCTCCTCCTCATACCAAAAACTTCCTATCCAAACTTAGATCCTTGCTTAGATCACAGCTACCATTGTGTGGGTCCGATGAAGATAAACGGTTACAGGTAGACTTTCATGCATGATAAACTAGGCTTCCCACCCAGCTGTCACAGGCCGTATCAGTACACACAATTGGTAAAAATTCCTCTGTTATGATCTTTTGCAAATGAGATATATCTTAACTTGAATAGCACATAGATCTATATGTACAGCCAAAATAACAACTACAAAGTTCATTCCCATCTTTACGCCCCAATCTCAAAAGATATTGATGGTATTTGCTCTGGTTTGGCCTTGGGGTTTTCTGGGCAGAGCTATGGACAAGGGCTCCTCCCTCCCCACCACCTCACTAGCGTTCTTTGTGGTTTGTCATCTTGAGACAGCTAATCCAAGTAGTTTTAATTTACACTTCCCTGAGGGCTGGTGATGTGGGATTTCCCTCTGTATGCTGTGGTTGCCATTGATGAATAAAGAAACTGCTTTGGGCCTATGGCAGGGCAGAACAGAGCTAGATGGGGGAAACTAAACTGAATGCTGGGAGAAAGAAGGTGTAGTCAAGAGAAGTTATGTAGCCCCACCGGAGACAGATGCCAGAGAGAACTTTACCCTGTAAGCCCCAGCCACGTGGCGATACACAGATTAATGGAGATAAGTTAGTTTAGGATATAAGAGTTAGCCAGAAATACACTTAAGCTATTGACCAAACAGTATTGCAATTAATACAGATTTTTGGGTGATTATTTTGGGAGTCTGGGCAGCTGAGAAACGAACAAGCTGACACCCCCTACAGGCTGGTGATTCGCAACATTTAAGAAAAACTGTTAACTGGCCATTTGTATTTCTTCTGAGACTTGTCTATTCATTTCATCAAGCTATTCATTGATCAGTAGTTTTATGATCTTGGTATTTGATTTTTGCAGTTTTTAATTTATTTTTGCTATCATACCCCATCTGGGGGACAGCGGGCAAAGATGCTCTCCCCCATCTGGGGGTCATTTACTCATTCCGCTGATAGTTGCCCCTATTTTGCAGGAATTTTTCAATTCAATTGTCCTGTTTATTGTTTCTTGGGACTGTGCCCCGTGCTGTTGGTGTCCTATTCAGGACTCTTGTCCTATAACCTCAGGCATACCCCTACGCTTTTGAAAGTTTTGATGTCTCTGTTTTTAGGATAACAGGTTTTATTCACTTGGAATAGCATTGCATGCAATGGCAGTCTCAATATCTATGTCGATTCTTCTGCAGCAGGGTACCTGGTTTTGCCAGCACAGTTTGTTGACTAGGCTGTCTGAGCAGTTGGAGAACACCATCTCTTTGCTGCTCCAAGAGCCCCAAATAAAAATGACAAGGTTCACACTGACCCTACCACTGTCTCCAGCCACCTCTGAAGGAGTACAGCGGGGTGGGAAGATGACCGAGCACCCTCCAGACACAAGCCCTTCCTAGCCACAGCTTTGACGACTGATACTTTCTCTCAGCTGCAAATAAAACATAACACACTGTCCCTGAAAAGTTTAAGGTTGTTGTGGGAAGGTGGCCGAGCAGCCACAATCCTGACGCCTTCTGTGCCCTTAGACAGCCAGCAAGTTAATAACTGCAATGGTTTATCTCAGCGTCCCCTGTTGCCTTGGGTGCTTAACTCCGCTGCAATGTTCATCAGCTTCTGCCAGTAGGGCAACAGGGAGCCTTTATCGGGTAATGCAAAGATCACTTGGGGACTTTGTTCTGCTGAGTGGAAAGCTACCCCTAAGTGCCTCACACAGCTTCTACGGGGACATCTCTTGAGGGCCCTGGGAATGAGTGCCATGGCATTTAGACTACTGCCCATGCCTGCTCCACTCCAAGACACGTTTTTAAAATTTTAATGCTGGGCTGTCTTAAATCACACAAAATGACAATTGATAAGATATGGAGCTAGCTGCCTTTCTCCAACACAGCCTGGCTGAGTTGGGTACCGCCTGCCCCAGCCCTGCCTGCTCTCTGCTGGGCTCTTCATTGGCTGCACCAAATGTCATCATCCTATGTGTTAGATCAAGATGGTCAAGCTGCACCTTTGTGCAGACCCAAAGCCATGATTTGGAGCCAAATTCTCACGGGTTGACAACCTCGGCAGGTTTCAGAAGCTCAGGAGCCTGGCAGGAGCTTTTAATTATCCTGTGGGAGAATCTCTGTTGTTTAAGAGAAGTCATTAAAACTGCTTCTTAGAATGATTCATGTTGTCCAAGTTTTCTGTCGCATGCCAATGACCAGAACTGGCCTCTGCAAAAGAACTGTGATGTCCCCGTTTTCATCTGCAGTCCAGGCAAGCCGAAGGTGAAGAGTGGTCCTTTTTAGGGTTCATATTTCTGATTACAGGATGCCAGAAGGGGTCCAGAAGAGGAAGAAGAAAGTGTCAGCTGGAACAAAGTTAGTGTGCTGGCCGGCCACCCGGAAACGTGCTGTGCTGTACAAGCTTGCCTGGTGAGCCTTTCTACCGACAGACATGCTGGCTCGTGCCAAAGGAAGAGCCGTCAAAAGAAGGGAGTCAAACATCCCCAGGGTTCACTTGCAACCATCTCTCTATGATTCCAGTTTAACCCTTGATAGTGACCAGAGGGAGGTTGGGAGCGAAAGGGGAATGGGAATATCATCAAACTTTGTTATATACATATATGAAAATGTCACAGTGAGGCCCATCATTTTATTAATATGTAAATACATACATTCTGTCCTGACCTGGTAAGAGAAAGGAGAGGGGGTACTTTATAAAACAAATCCAAAGATCAGATTACAAGGGGTTCTTACCGCCAGTCACCAGTTCTAGCATCAGTCATCAGTTTGCTTGTTTTTTTTATTTTGTTTTGTTTTGTTTTTCCTTTACAAACAGTTCCCAAGCAGGGTTGAAGAGATAGTTCAGCGGTTAAGAGCACTGCTGCCCTGGCAGAGGACCTGGGTTTTGTTCTCAGCAATCACATGGTGGCTCACAAACACCTGTGATCGCAGTTCTGTAGGGTCAGGCATCCTCTTCTGGCCTCCCTGGGCACTGCATGCACATGATACACAGATATACATGCAGGCAGAACACTCATACACGTGAATACAATAAAAATAAATGATTTTTAGGGTTCCCAAGCTACTTACCATTTATATATATATATATATATATATATATATATATATATATATACATACACACACACATATATATATATGTGTGTGTGTGTGTGTGTGTGTGTGTGTGTGTGTGTGTGTTTCAAAAGATCAAGCAAGAGAGTAAATAGATGAGGTTTTGGAAATCTCTGCCAAATAGTCTTCATAGTTGATTCTTGTGGATCCTGATGCCAGTGTGAGCCCGAGGAATGAGCGACGTGATTGATAAGAGCTCAGTTAGTTTGATGAGCATAAATTCTAGAATCGGCATCTAGAGTCTAAACTGAATCCAATATCTAGGAACTCCAACTTTTGATGGATAATGAACCTGCCTAAATCTCCGTTTTCCTATCTGTACATGGACAATAGCCAAGTTTATAGAGTTCTTCCATCAAAGGTCAGCTGTACTGAGCACTACCCTGGATGCTTAGTTCTGGTCCTAGGACAGAGTGATCGCTAACAATAGTGATTGTTTTTGTCCTTGTTATTAACATAAAATTAGTGGAAGCAATTTCGAAGCACCATCGGCATGTAAGATGAGGGAGGGCCTTTGAGTATCTTTCCTTCTGGCAGACTTTAATTGTCTTGTGAAACTACACCTTTCACTGACTTGCTTATCACCCACTTGGCAGTTTTTAAGAGGGAAAGCCTCCTTTATCAGAATCCCCTGGCCTCCCAGGAAACCCACATCATAATACCAAACCCTGAAGTCCACAGAAAAGACACAGAGCCCCTCACCATATTTAGGCATAATACAACCTGCCAAAGCCTCTCTCGCCATGGAAACAAAAGGGCCAAACACGCTTGGTCCTCCACAGCTGAACCCCCCACCCGCCAGTCCCTGCTTCCTTGAGAGCTCAGTGTTGCTGGAAACACTCCAGGATCCGCTGTCTAATCCATCACCGGGTGCCACTCTAACAATCTAGCAGGAAAAGATACCTGCCCTCCACTTGGTGCCCCTGGGCAGACTCACGGTAATTTATGAGGTCGCAGAACACCCCTTCCTCACGACTTAATAAGCTTAACAGCTAATTCCATCTGTGTAGGGATTACGCTTTACATTGTCCAGCTCTATGGAAACAAACCCGGGCTTCCTCAGAGTCCCCGAAATGGCTTCTTATCTTGGTGAGCGAGATTGTTATCGGCGCCATATGTTCCACGGCCTGGCCAGGTTCCCAATGACCCCAGGAAGGGCTCCTGGGGCCTAATCTGTCTCCAGACTGGAGGACCTAAACAGGGGTCCCAACCTGAAATGAGGGAAGAGGTCACAGCCAAAACTGGGGAATATTCCCTGCCTTCTGTCCGCCATAAACCTGTCAGGGCAGAGGACCACACATCAGCTCTTCCCCAAGTGGCCAGCTCTACCTGGGCCAACCTTCATCACCGTGGAGCTTCAGTCTGAAACTCCAACGGCAGTACGGCACACAGAAACGAAGTGAAGTCTTTGCTTTTCCAGGGGCTCCATGGAAGGATTTTGGTAGCCCTTGTGTTGGAAGAGGGTGGCTTTGGCTTTTTGGCACAAGTCATCTATGCCTTTCTACCCAGAAAGCCTTTATTATTATTATTATTTTATTTTGCCATGTTGGCTGGTGAACCAGCTCACCTCATACATTTTTCTCAAGGGCCGGGAGTTCCCCAGGCTTGGCAGTCACTGAAAGTCCTCTTTCCCTTGGATTCTAGCAATTCAGCCAAGAAACTAGCTTTAAGAGACTCCTGGGGTCGAGGCAGGGTGCAAAGAGCAGGAAATGTCCCCCAGTGTGAGGAGTCTGGATCCGAGGGACATGGCCACTGGGGCCTTCCAGGCTGTGTGTGACTCACAGGTCCACTTTCCTGCTCTCTGCAGACTGGATTCAGCTCTTGGCCAGGGCGTCTCAACTCCTCTTCCTGTCTCCATTCCAACCCTGACCCCCAAACAAAGCCAAAGTCTGGAGTCCACTGTGAAGACTCAAGTGCTGTGTACATAGGTGGGCGTCATGCGGGGAAACAGCTATTATGAAAACAAACCCTGACTTCCCTGCCCTCAGAAGAACTCCGTGCACTCTTACAAGTAGGCACTTTGACCATCTGAGGTGGGAATCGTGGTGATCAGGCACTGAGAGACGACAGGTAAACTTGGCACGATTCCTTTTCATTGATGTGCTCATTGAGTGCTTATGTGCTTATTAAGTATGATGCACCGTAGTAAACACTTAAATGTGTCTGTCCCTCCTTTGATCCTCACGACAGCCTCAGGAGAGGCGTGCCGCTGTTACCTCCGCTTTATGAATGAGGAAGCTGAAGCTAAGAGAATTTGCACGTGATTACACAGCTAGTAAACCATGGAGCCAGGATGCAAACACAGGTCTGTCTCCCTCAAGGCAGATTCTTTGGTCTCTGAGATGCTGCTCTAAAAGGCAGCTTGAAGGTCTCCTAATCCAACTCTTCTTCCTAACTCCTCTCCAACAGCGTTCCTGAACAGTCACCTTTTACTTCAGGGAGTGGATGACCTGGAAGGCACAAGGGAGTCATATGGCCCAGGCGCTGCCTCCGTCATAGCTTCTGTTATCTGACTTTGCCATTTGACAAGACAAAAGAGAGCTAGGAGAGTTCTATAGAAGCTCTTCATACATTAAACGAGGGTCCCTGCAGAGCCCTCCGATCTGCCCTGGTCTATTTCTAGTTTCTCAGTCATTTGTTATATTTCAAGGTCCCGCTAGCCCTTGCTGCCTTTGGACTGCAGCTTTTACTAATTCTTTAACGTGGTTACAGTTATTGAGAGTCACAGTCACAGTCCAAGTGGGTCCAATCAGCTTGGAGACAGTAGGACAGTTCCTGCCTCTCTCCACATGCCCATTGGGTGACATAGTGTGGTTTGAAGGTGACTCCCTGGGCTCTTGTGTTGGAACACGTGGTCCCAGCTGGTGGCTCTGTTTTAGAAGATTGTAGACCTTCAGAAGGTGGAGCTTAGTGGGAAGAAATAGGACCCTGGGGCGCAGCCTATCGACTTACAGCCTGGTTTTGTTTCTGCCCTTTTCTCTCCTTCCTGGTCCGCCAAGATGGGAACAAGCAACTCCATACTCTTCTGCAAGAGCATGGATTGTTTCCACTGCCATGCCTTCCCTGCAATGATGGACCTTTCATCCATGAGCACAGGTAAGTCAGCCTTCCCTTAAGTTGTCAAAGATTTTGTCATTGAAATGGGAAAAGTGACGAATACACATAGCTTAAAAATTCCCCCGCTCCCTAGGAAAAGCCATAATGACAGCCATACCCTAAACACAAGGGACAAAAACTACTCTAAAGATTTCTTGTACTTGCCAGTGCCAAGGAAAGCGTATTGAAATGACAGAAATCAATGTGATGAGGGCCAGTTGGCTCCAATTCTATTCACCAAAGGGCTGATTCTGCCACTGATTCCTGTAGATATTTGCTGGGTGCCTATTATTGTCACACACTGTGTTAGATGGCAGGGAGAAAACCCTGATCAACACAGGCAAAAGCATCCCGCTGTGGTGGAAATGCCGTAACCACTTCTGAGTACAGTGCAGTCATTCTGGCTGCTAGTTTGAATGCTTCAATGTTTGGGCACTGGGGCATTCTTTCAAGATGTGTCAGGTACCACATAGGCATCAATTTGGCATTTCTCGCAACTGGTAAAGAAAACGAAATCAACTTTAATGTTGATGTGATTAGTTTGGGTTTTTCACGGAATTTTAAAGTTAATGAAAAATATCTATTATGATATTCTCCTAAAACTGTATTTTAGTGACTCATTAAAATGATTAACTATATTTATAGGAGATGTAAATCCTTCCCTCATCCTTTGAGAAGCTGCTTCTGTCCTAAAACTGTGCTATAGAAAAGAATGAGAATTCAGTCTTTCCCAAATCTCCCTGAGGACTATGGCAGTGGCATGCAGGTCTTGGTAATAAGCAACAGCTCTCTAACTGGATCTAAGGCCCACAGAACAAGAGAGAAGCTATGGCTGGTAGTAGAAACCTAGCCAACTACTTGGGGCTAGAAAAGTCATGGGACCTTGGGAAAGAACCTGCAGCCACCTCTTTACTAAGCCATCATGATTCCTAGCTACATTCCAAATATTTATCCTTATAACCACAGGTGAGTATAGGTTTCATACCGTGTCAAAAACAAAAACAAAACCAACTTCTTTGAACAGATGACGACCGTTGCAAAAAAAACCCAATTAATCAAAATGCAGAAAACCAGTGAGTTTGGGATACCTAGCCCCAACTGATACATTTACAACACAACCCCTGCTCCTAAGGCTTGGGGATCATTTTGGAAGAGGGAACAGAAATTGAAAGAGTCTAAAGTTGGCTGTGAGATTGTATCTCCAAGAAGCCTCAGAGAAGTCCCAGCTATGAAGTCTTATCAACATGTTGTCTGAACAAGGATGACACAAACAGACATGCTGATATGGTACACAGACTTACCTGCAAGCAAAGCACCCACATATAAAAATTTAAGACAGAATAAAATATAGAAAAAGGAATACAAGAATGTCTAACGTTTCCTAGTTGGCATACAAAACAGTGGGTTTGTTATCGTGTTCATACATTCATACTGTGAACTTGGCTCATATTCTGTCCTCCCCCACTTGCCCTTGTGACATTTTGACACATACCTTTCATATGGTTAGTTGATTCATCATTATAGGGTAAATTGGCTCATCATTTTCCACTAAGAGCAAAGATCCCATCCTGGTTCTTCATGTGTCCCTGAGGTCTTCAGTAGACTGGATTCCTAGTATGGCTTTTTAGTGAGGTTTAAGTCTTAACTGTCAATCTTCACTTGTAACCTGATGATACGCATACCTAATGCAAGGGCTCATGGCCAGGATTTAATGAGCTCATGCATGAGGCTCAATTCCTGGCATATGGTCAATCATCAACATTAGTTCTCTGCCTTTGGAACACTCAAGTCTGAGTAACTGCATAACTGCTTACACGTCTATGAAATAAACAGAATGGAAGTTAAATCCATAATCTACAGTTATTCAAAAGTTCCATTACATCACAATTAAATTTTCTCTAACAGATATGCTCAGTCACAGTTAATACTAACGGACTACTGCATCTCTATTTATTTATTTATTCTCTGTGTACATGCATGTGGTCACAGGTGTGGAGGTCAGTTTGTGAGAGTCAGTTCTCTCCTTCCAACATGTGACCACAAGGATGGAATCCAAGGTCATTAGCTTCACTTGCGGGGCAATCACTGGACAACTTTGCTGTAACTTTTCATGTGAGCATTATTAACAAATTCCGTAAGGTCTTATTTAAGAATGGATTCTGGCATGACACCTTTATCTTGATCCTCTGAGCTCTTTGCTGGTACAAAAGGCGACAGTCACAGACGCTAGGCAGAGTGCTCACATCTGCTAATGAATTGTGTGACAAAATGAACATTCTCTGTCTCTCTCTCTCTCTCTCTCTCTCTCTCTCTCTCTCTCTCCCTCTCAAACAGATCCTCAAGGTAATTTGCCTGACTACACTAGACATGGCAGATGTGGTAGGATCACATTTGAACTGAAGCAAGTTCAAGTCCACTATGGACCCCCAGGTACCTACTGCCTAAAGGACTCCAAAGCAGTGTATGCAGAAATGTGCTTCATTGGGTGAAATAGATGAATGCAGAGAATGTTGCAAGCTCCCTGATAAAATACATTGAAGCAATCAAGGAGAAACTATTATTTGAGACCTTGCCCATCGAGTTCCTAGCAAAACTAATGGCAGCAGTAGAATCTATTTTCTCTGTATTCTGGGTTTTCATCTTCTGGAAAGGCTTTGAATACAGACAGTGTATAAAGGGCAGTGCTGCTTTATCCTAACATCAACAATCCCTACTGGGTTGCTACTCTGCCAACATGGAATTCTTACAGGGTCATCTTGCCTTACAAGTGTAATGCGAATTTGTAGCAGAAGGTGAACCAGGCGAGAGGAAACCCAGTTTTCTCAGCCTTCAGTGAGTGATAAATTTCTTACCTTTGTTTCCTGAGTCTAAAATCAACTCAGGGCAGCTGCAGTGACTGAATTACAGCCCTTAAGAAAACCCTGAACTCAGATTAAAATGAGAATGGAGAACGGCCGAGCCAACAATGAGACACAAGCTACACAAAGAGTTCTTGAACTAAACCGGAGTTCTCTGTGGTGCTGTTCCTAAGCCCCCTACCTGTAGAATATCTGTTTGCACACTCGGTCCTTGGTAAACACTGTGGAACCTTTCATGAGGGTCCTCTGTGTATCCTGCCCCAGCTTATCCTCCTGATCCACACTATGATGTTAGGGTACCATGATGGCTAGTCTTCTCATTGGTGGAATTTAGAATCACTTAGGAGACCAACCTCTGGGCAAGGTCTCCCTAGAGACGGACCCATCTTGCATGAGAGCAGCACCGTCCATGAGGTCCCAGACTGGACAAAAAGGAGAAAGTGGGCTGAGCACCAGCATTCACCTCTCTCTGCTTCCCAGCTGCAGAGCCAATGTGACCAGCTGCCTCTCGTTCCCCTTCCCGGTGGCTGTGTCATCAAACCCCGAACCAAATCCCACTTCCCCCCTCAACTTTCTTCTTCCCAGGTGTTTTGTCACAGCAGTGTGTAAAATAACCGATACAAGGATCTGTTACCTTAATGAGATAGCAAACTGTAGGCATTGCATAGATAGAGTTGAATATAAGCAAACCAACGAAAGATCACTCATTTAAAGTTTGATGTTAAGGGCTGAGTTTGGAGCCTTTTTATTTCAATAAGGAACCTTCTTTTTCATCAGTAGATGCTCCAGGATACTATTAACAGTATCTTTGTTATCCTGGGAAATACTGTGGGTTCTTACTGCTTCTCTTCAATCTAGCCTTGTCTCGGCTTCCCTTTGATCTAGGCTTGTACTTGAGTTTTCGTTCTCAGTTATATTTTCTCCATGCAGTGTGGGATGCCTTCAATCCCCTGTATCAGGATAAGAGATTTCAGCTTAGAGAGAGCTCCCACACAGCACCAGGATCCTATTACACTTCTGCTGCCCCTGTCGGTTCAGAGGACGCCCGAGCTGAGTTTTTGTTTCATGTTCTCTGAGCTACACGCAGTCCCAGATTAAACATTGTTGTTTGTTTGTTTGTTTGTTTGTCTTTGGATTTTTTGAGCAAGATCTCACTTAGCCTTGGTTGACCTCGAACTGGCTTTGTAGATCAGGCTATCCTTGAACTCATAGAGATTCACCGCCTCTGCCTCAGGAGTGCTGGGATTTAAGGCATGGGCCACCAGATTCAACACTGTAAGGAAATCTCCAACAGACAAATCCTGCCCACCTTCCTGGATTCATTCATTCCCCTACTATGGTTAATATAGTCTCTTTAAGCTCATGTGTTAAAAACAACGAATAAATAGCACTCAATCCCCAAAGTCAAATGGGGTGTGATAATTGGAAGGGAGCCATTCAGAGGCAATTGGAATTAGGTGGAATCATGAGATTTGGGCTACCAGGTGGATTAGCAAGAGGTGGGAGAAAGGTGTGGGCCAGCATATTTGCTTTCCCCTACCTGGGATGCATCTCCATAACCTTATCACGCAGCAACAAGGCCGTCACCAGAGGCAGCGCTTTGCTGTTAGGCTTTCCAGCCCCTGCATCATGTAAACCGTGATGTCTGTGGGACATCAGCTGTAGGAACAGAAGACAGATGGAAGGTCCTCTAACGTATCATCTACTAGAAAAAGGGAAAAGACAATAAAATCAAAGCAAACCCAGAGAGGAGGCCAGTTTTCTTGTTCTCCACCATTTATTTATTTATTTATTTGGCAAAGTGTCTAGAATTTGAGCAATCACACAAATAACGTTTAAGAGGACACTGTTACCATCAAGTTCACCCATCCGGTGCTATAAAGTACTTTTTATAAAAAAAGTAAGTTGGAATTAAACATTAAGAAACAAATTGTCTCCATATCTCCTTATATTTAAACTTCAGTAACAAAACCCAGTGACGCTGCTGAGGTTGATGCTTTGAGGTGCGAAGACGCTCAAGGTTCCACACCACAGAGAAGAATCTCAGCCATCACTCAACGTCTTCTAAGGGTATTTACTTGATGTTGCTGGCAGTTTACTGCAACCTTTGTGTTATCAGTAGTTCTGGCGTGAACACTTTCTCCTAACTCCATGCCCTTATCGCTGAGTTGGGCTCCTCCTGGGTTGGTAATTATGTGTCTACCACATCAGCTCCAGAACCTCAGGATGACTTGGTTGGGAAAGAGCTCTAGCTGCTCCTCCTGGATTCTACCACTTTCAAAAACAAACCATTTCATTTCACCTTGTTAATTGCTTTACCATGTTGTTCCTTTACATGGGAGAGATTCATTTAAAAGTGCAATTTTAGTGTGTGTATGTGTGTGTTTGTGTGTGTATGTGTGTATGTGTGACTGTGTATGCATTTGTGTGTGTTTGTGTGTGAATGCGTGTGTATGTCTGTGTGTATTTGTGTGTTTGTGTGTGAATGTGTATGTGTATTTGTGTGTGAATGTGTCTGTGTGTATTTGTGTGTTTTTGTGTGAATGTGTATGTGTATTTGTGTGTGAATGTCTGTGAATGTGTATGCATTTGTGTGTGTTTGTGTGTGTATGTGTGTTTGTGTGTGAATGTCTGTGAATGTGTATGCATTTGTGTGTGTTTGTGTGTGTATGTGTGTTTGTGTGTGAATACGTGTGTATGTCTGTCTGTATGTGTGTGTATATGTGTGTGTGTGTATGTGTGTGTTTGTGTGTGTAGGTATAGGCATATGCCGTGTGTTCAAGTGTCCTCAGAGGCCGGAAGCCATCACGTCTCTATCTGGGAGCTGAAGTTATCAGCCATGGATGCTGTGTCCTCAGACGTTGAGTCGTTTGAGAGACCAGCAGCCCTCTCAGCCACCAAGTAGGTGTCCCTCTGTTCTAAAAGCATGGTTTTATAAAAGCGGACTCTAAGCCCTTATGAGCTGTGCTAGCTGCCCATCCAAGAATGCAGACACGCCCGTTACTCATGGGTGTGGACAGCTATGTAGGGGAAGTGCCTTGTTTTCCCAAAGATTTTCTAGCTTTGCCAACATTTCACCACCAGAGGATACCTGTCTGACTTGGAGGCAGAAAGGGAGATGCTAAGAGATGGGAGAGTTGGGTTAAGTTAGCTGCTTAGAGGTCGTCAGCTATGGCTCTGACCTTTCTCTTTCCATTACAAAGGACAAAATAGTGCGTGTTGATGGGGAAGCCCAACAGGGACCAGAAATGAACCTCCCACTTTCTCTCTTCTCCTGTGATGTTGTGGAGTAGACTCGCAGCTGCAGGAGGGATACGGGCAAGAAGGGGGCTGGTGGGCAGAGGAACGGAAGCTGAGCACACAGGGAACATGGTGAGGACATGAAGGAAGGAGGGCAGAAGCCCTTGGAGGTACAGGCAGAGTCTCATTTCAACATACCAAATGTCTCCAATTAAAGTCTGGAACCTAAGACCATGTGAGAAACACTCTCAAACATGACAGCGATTTTCTTTAATAGCAGGACAGGAGAGGAGAAAGAGAGCAGCTAAGACAGAACACGCGGAAGACAGCGAGGAGGCAGAGGCCACAGCTCGCCTGCACCTAATCATCCTGCACAGGGCGGGAAAAGTGCTGTCCACAGAGTGCGGAGTTCCACTGGAATCCAAACTCCTGACATCAGACACAGTGCCAGGAGCCACCTGTGTGAAATGAAACTTCCCCCACCATAGGGAAGAAAGCCCTGTTTTTCTCTGCGGTCTCTCGGCCCTGGCTTGTCTAGGCTCTCTTTCAGTTCCTTTACTGGAAGAGGCTAGATTATGGGGAGGGAGCGAAACTCCCCACAGGGCCCTGGTGCACCGATCCCAGCCCATGTCCCTGGTTGGCAGGAGCACACACGTGCACAGCCACTTCCTTCATCCGAAAGCTGGGGAGAAAATGGTAAAGGCTGAAGGGCCATGCAATCACAATATTCCTCCAGCTTCAGGAGGTGAGGGTTATACTTCATGAAGCGCACTGCTATGCTTGACAATCTGCTTGTAAAATAACCCCAAGCTTAGACCTCGCTTCATTCCAGGTATGAAAAGAAACCTCTGGTAAATGAAAATGTAATCAATAAGGGAAAAAAACATGAATACTTTGGTGTCACTTTAGATTTGAGGAAGAGTGCTTAAGATAAAACAAACAAAAAAACCCAAAAGCCATCTAAAAAGAAGATAGCCATGTTTGATTAGATAAATATTTCAAAACCTTCTGTTTACAAAAACACATTGATAAAAATCTAGATATGGTGGTGCGTGCCCAGAATCCCAGCTCTGTGAAGGTGGAGGGGCTCGAATCATAAGTTTTAAACCATTCTTGGCTGCATAGTTAGCTGGAGGCTAGCCTGGGCTAAAGATCCTGTCACCACAAAACGCAAGCAAACAACAGCATTCAGCATTGCTGAAGGTAACTCTGGGGTGGGGATTTGCTTTGCTCTCTGAATTCAGGCAAAAGCAGTCATTGGATAATGTCAGCCACCGATCTTACACTCTTACCTTACAGCCAGCCAAGCATCTGCTCCCTGCCTCCAGCTCAGTCTCGGAATCTCTCACCCCTGAGTTCCGAGGTTCACCCGGACAGTCCATGTGTTAACAATGTTACCAGTGCCAGGGTGTGACAAGGACGAGTTTCTGTATGGAGTATGATTGTAATGAAGATGAAGAGAGGAGAGGCCGCAAAATAGCTGTGATACTAGGATGCCCCTAGATCGTTTTACTCTGAATACGTTTATTGGTTTATAAAGCATTATAAACATTTGATGAAAATAGTCATCTTTATAAGAATAGAGACCCAGGACAAGTGGAACACACTCACATTATATCTGCTGTCCCCTCCTCTGTTCAAGGTGAGGGAAATGACAGGCATAGCGCACATCCCCTGGGAAAGGATTCCTTCGAGCTTCTCGATGTTTTTAATAAAACGACATTAGCTAATGAAATAACCTTTGTCATGCTACATAATCCTGATACAAAATGCGAATAGTACAAAGTTCATTATATATAATATAAAGTTTTAATATATTACATTTGTTCTACATAACAGACTATAAATATGTGTCCATAGCATGTTCTACAGCCATTGTTCCCAGCTTTGCACACTATGGCACCAGATGGAAAGGACCAGCTTCTTTTCTGGAAAACGCCAAGCACAAGGGCAAAAGCCAGTAGACATAGCTTTCTATGTTAAAACTCTAAGTGATACAGTAGATGTTGCTATAACCTCGGCTATAAGGTAATTTTGAAATCTGGCTAGTGCTTATTTATCCGGAGAGTGAACAAGCCAGTTCAGCATGTCTGCCAGAAAGAGGCCACAAAGCTAAAATTCTGGGGTGTGAGAGTAGAGTGGGGTGGGAGGGAGAACAAGTGGCTACATCCTGCGTGAGCCTTTACCACCACAACTTGACATAGAACCCTCGGTCCTTCGCCCCAGACACTGCCACCTGGGCAGACATGTGGGTGTCCATCTAGCAGAACCCTGAGTCGCGAACCTCTCCCGAACTTCCTCTCTTTTGGTGTTCCGAATCAAGGCACAGCCTGGGAGATGAGGAGCAAGCTGCATCATTTCCTTCCTGGGGCCAGGCCAGGAGACACGTAAGAGTGCGGAAGGAACTCTCATTAGGAGGAGGAAACAGCACAGGGAACTCGCCTGTAGCCCAACTGCAGAGAGCACGCAACCTTCTAAAACCAGAACCCTTGCCGGTCGCCTTTGCATTTCCTGACAGCCCACATGTCCGCCTCTGCCAGAGCCAGCACAATGCATCTGCAGGCTCCAGCCGCTCTCCAGGCAAGCTTGCGCCTTCCTTCCTACCAGTCCACAGCCCACACTTAACACTTGGCTCCGAGCCCACATCCTCAACGAAGCCATTTAGGTAGACTCAGTCTTTTGGCGTCTCACCCATCTTCAACACACGAAGCCCTACCATTGCCCACTTCACACAGTTTTACAGAGGTGTCCGTTGCCCTGGTATGGCTACGTCTTGGAGCATAGAGCCACTGTTGGAATGTCTTTTGTTTCAGCTGATTGTGAGACCCACAGCAGGGCACATTATACACAATTTAAAAATGAATGGGAAAGAGAGTACAGTCAACACATTCTTGGGTCATGGGCCATCTTCTCCAGAGATGCCCTGAGGAACTAGCTCCTTGCAGTCTGAGGTCCTTCTTCTGTAATGAAAATCAAATGCGGCTACTTCCGGGTGGTAGAAAGAACAGCACTTGAAAATCTAAGCAGCACCTCTCACGTGATTCCCGGGAGTTGGGGAGCAGGGTGAGAGCGCCTCCTTTTAAACGGGAGGTGAGCACAACGTGGTCCCAGAGTCGGCATGGTCTGCGGCCTCCATCAGCTTTAAAAGTTCCGCCTCCTCGCTGGAGTACACAGCAGTGTCGGTGTCATCTGAGTGGTACCCAGACTGGTAGCCGCTGGTCTGGTTGGAGCCTTGCGAGGCCACAGACTCCCTGCTTTTGCTGGGCATCATCCCGCTGTGGAAGAAATGGCAACCAGATGAGATGAGAAGGAGATGGCCCCTTGGCTCTTCATCCTCACCCCGTCCCCAGCTCCAAGAAGGTGGCATCTCCTCCAGAGACACCAGCCCCTATCTCTCCTTGCCCTAATCAGACTATCAGGCTCACTCAGACAAAGTCTACTTTCAGGTACTAGCCTGAGTTAGTAGTGGCAGATAAGTCCTCTCATTCAGGTCCAAGTCTTTCAAGCCCAAGAGGAGATAAAAGGCAGTTCTGCTGAGGTATGCAGAGCCCCTAACCAGTGGAACATTTTACAGCCTTGATGATTGACAAGTTTGTATACAATGATTGGAGCCAAGGGGTCTCTTTCATGATAATGAAGAAAATTAGGATGGTCTAAAAGTTCATTTGCGGTTTTCCTATTCGGTCATTTAGGGGACTACATGGCTTATGAAAGATGTTAATAAATTTGTTGAGAAAAAAAAACCCTGAAAGACTGTGTGCAGGCAAGCCAGACATGTCAAAAACTGCTTTTTACTCATCAAAACCACATTCTTTGGACAAATTGGGGATTCAGTCACTCAGCAGCAACTGGAGAATGTTTTCAATGACACAGTAACCATGTCAAAACTAACAAATGTAGGCTGTGTGGACCGAAAAGCTCAGGGTTTGCCCTTTCAGGGGCCGTAGCCTCATTATTCATAATAAAAACCGCACAGAGAAGAGTTTATTTATTCTGTGTTAAGATATGGTTTAAAGTAGGTTCTCAAAGAGCTAGAAATACATTTTTCCCCTTTCAATCCACTCCTCCCTCCCCAGACCAAAACCAATTCGTGTTTCAAACAATGGCATGATGTTGGCCACTTAATAGTTCTGGATAAATATGGTTTGAGTCAAAGAAAGAAGCATACGATTGGTGCTCACGGTTGCTCGCTGGACTTTACAGGAAACAGCAAAATTTACTGTCACCATTGTTAGTGTTGACAAGCATAGCTCAAAAACACCTGGGGGTTCCCATCTCACACAGCCGTTCCGTCCTAAGTGGAGCACATCTTTTGTATTCCTACCCAGAATGAACCTCCCGGCAAATAAATAACTACTATTATCCCATTATTCTTTTCACTATAGAATTTCATAAATTTTTATGTTGAAATCAGGTATATTTATTCAAAGCAACTATACGTTGCTGCTGAGCCATGAGAGATGAATGACTCAAGATCACATTTAATACTTTCCCACAATTGAGAAGGATTCAAAGGATAATATTTAAATACACTAAATCAGTGACTTTGTATTTGTTTACATAGCATCTTTCTTAATTACAGATAAAGTTAATTAGGAACAGGTTTGGCAATTTTTCAGACTGTAAACTTGTAACTCTTCATGATCATGGCGTCTGCTGATGTCATTGCTGTTTGGCCAGGGCCACATACACATACATCGGTGGATCACAGTCGATATGCCGACCTATATCACATGCTCAGACGCTCCAGAGCCTTCAAAAGTTGGGTCATTAGAAATTGACCAAACCCTCTAACTCACTTCAGATTCTTTTTTCAGACCTATCAATTTCAGTGTTGGGTTTATGTCAGTTCTTAATCAAATTGCTTATTTGGGATATTAATGTCATCAACCTTCAAATGCCCTGAAAAGTACAACTTTATCTACACTGAATGTCTTTATTAGGTCCTTTCAAAAATTTCCGTTGAAAGGTCTTTCTTATTTGATTGAGTCTTACCTAAAAGATGGAGATAATTTATTCCTGTCTTCCAGGGTTTTCAGCTCTTCTGATGCCAGGACCATGCCACTGTCTGTCTGGCTGTCCTTTTTAGGAGACAATGAGAGGACAGTGAGTCTGCACAGGGCCAGCTCCCTTAAACCCATTTCCAGTCCACCTAGCAGACAATACGTTTCAGTATCATGCCAAGGCGGGTAAGGGCATGGCAGCCAGAGACTGTGCAAGTCACAAGGGAAGCAAATGCTCCCAGGAAGTAGACTTAGGCCAGGGAGACACGACCGAGGACACTGGGGTCTCCTGCTCTCTGCACAGTGACACTGTGGGCCCTTGAGTGAAACCGAGCACACAGTTGGACTATCTTGACCCTTGGTCCAGGTGCCTTTCCTACGGCAAAACCAAAGACCCATCTCTGTAATGACCCCATGGCACATACCCTCAAGGAGAACCTTCATGAGGTTCCAAGACTCAAACGCTTGAGCTAATATTTATCTAGCTAGCATTTCAGCCTGAGAATTTATTTCTACAACTGTTTATAAAAGATGGACTTACATCTGGGATTACTTTTACTTCTGGTTCTTCCAGTGGAATATCTTCAAATGTTTTCACACTCACTGGCCGGCTCTTTCGCTTGCTGTTCTGCAGATACTGACTGCAAGAGAACAAACATTTATCTGCGTTGGAGTGGTTGGTATAGTTGACCGCAGATGCTTCAAGTGATACCCACGTCCATTATCTTTCAACCACAAGTTTAATAGCAACCTTCAAAACAGCCTTTGGGGCGGGGGGAAGAAAAAGAAAAACAAAGTCTTCCTTTACTAGCACACACAGAAGGTTTAATTTCCTGTGGAAGTCCATTTAAAAGTAAAATATAACTGAAAAGAGTAAGGGAGACCCTGTGCCTTTGACTCATGCTTCTGAGGCCCGGGGCTGAACCCAGGTCAATGGAAGCTGACTCAACAGCAGCTGCCTTCTGATGGGCCCTGCCTGCCTGCAAGGGATTCCTCCAGTGAGCTCCGGATATAGAGCCATGGGCTTTCTATTTTTCTAGCCCATAGAAAAGGTGTCCCCCACAGTATTGACAGTCTGGGCAGAGGAAACGCCTTTGGTTTCTCTAAAGGATACTGTGCTAGGCAGTGATCTCAAGTCAACTTCTTCCTTCACCATGAAATACGGATCTAGGGCACAGAGGGAGGTGGGCTGCGTCTTACTCAGCCATGCTTCAGAGTCTCAAGACACTGCCTAATTTTGAGTCTAACATTGACTGTAGAAATGGGAGCACGGCTCTGTTGCTCCATTTTAAACAGGCATAGGTAATAGCTATTCTTTCTAGCTTGCAAGGTCGTCAGGAAGGTGAATAGCACAGCAAATGTCAAGTTTGGTGTTCTGAGGATGCACAAAACTCTATCTTTTATTTTCCTCTTTTGGATTCCAAAGACCTTCAAAGAGTGAGACTTGACAGACAACGCATCACTTGTCCCTGGACGTTGCTCTTCCTTGCCACTTGCCCCTGGGGGAGTCCAAAATATCCTATCCAAACCTCTTACAGCCCAAAGGGAGATAAGAGAAGGTCCATGGAGACAATAAGAGTATTCTTCACTCTTGTTCCACGACAAGCAGACTGCTGGCATAGGGCATTGTCGGGTCAGAGTTGAAGACTAGAAGCTGAGTGCCTCTTCTCTTCTCCAAGAGGTCGTTTCCTCCCCACATAGAGGACAGAATGAGGTTCCCAGTGACACCCTCCCTCAGGAGACTTCACAGGAAAGAGGACATGCAATTCAGGGGACAAGCAAAGCCCATTTCCTGCTGACTCTGGTCCTTCCTTGAAAGTCGTGACTGTCAGCGAAGGCTGGGATCATGGCTATCCGCTCAGTCAGGAAGACCTTTGGGGTTCTACCGCAGGTCAGGAATTGAGCCGAATGCTCTTCAGACATCGCCTCACGGTGTCTTCATGGTAACCTCTCCAAAATCCACTGGTCCAAAATCACACAACTAGAATCTCAGACTACAGTTGTGAGGGCTACTGAAAGTTTCAAACATAGGATTGGCATGACCAGATAGACTTTTTAGAGAGTTGGCTGTGATTGAGAAGGAGAAGGCCAGAGGCAATAATACAGCCAGTTAGGAGACTTCACACTTATCTAGCGGGAAGGCAGGGAATCTGATTAAAGAAGGGGGATGTGCAGGAGGTTTGAAGCAGTGCCTGCATTCCACATAACCCAGCAGAGTGAGGAGGCATGGATAGCACATAGCCACCTCCAGAGACTCAGATCCTTGACTTCTGATTTCAAAATGGTATGACCCTTCGCAAATGACAAAGCATTTTCCAAGGTCTCCTTGCATCTGCTCCCTACCATCTCCCAAACAGATCTCTCATTATTTCCCATTGGAGATGAAGAAGCCAAGGCTCAATGAGAAAATGGCAGAGTAAGGGTAGAACCAGGACTCTCACTCGTGTTTGGAGGCATCAAAGCCCACATGGGGTTGTTTTTTCTCACCCCATGGGTAGCAGGATGGAAAAGATGCAAGAAAGCCACAGACATCTTGCTTGGGTCTTTATTAAGCACCTACTATGACCACAGCCTTGCTCTGGCTCCCATGTGTGCACGGACCCTGTGATGAGTCGGTGGGTTGGGTTGTCACTAGGGATCGTTATGTAGATGGAAGGTGGAGAAAGAAGAGCCCCATTTCAAGCAGTGATGGCTAAACCAAGACGAAGCTAGGAAGCTAGCAGGCTCTCTCAGGGACCAACCCACCCTGGATGTTTAATTACTCGCAATTAATCAGAATGGGAAGAAGAGTGTGTACCGAAGCCTTGCTCTGGGGGAGAGGACTGCAAAGACATCTCTGCTAAACTGCTGGGAATGGGAAGCGGAACTACCAGGGAAAATGACAAAGCAGCCACAGATGGTCCACACGCTGCCCTCCAAGAGAAACAAGACCAGCGAATATGGGGTTTCTTAGGGGAAGCATACACACTCGGGGCCACAGAGGATCCATGGGGAAAACTGGAGAGAAAGCTAAGTCTAGACATAAGTGGCCCTCCCTGCCCCCATCCCTCTGCTTCTTCTCCACAGAACTGTTGAACAAATATTTTAAAAATAGTTTAAAGGGGCAGCAGATCAAGAGGCTGTCTCCCACAGTGATGCTCATGCCCAGCTCTATTTATAACGCAATGGGGTTGAAACATATAAGGAGGAAGCAAAGCTAGAAAGACTCAGCATTTCTCCTTGCCTGGAAGCATGAGAATAGATAGAACATGCCTGGGGAGGTGCCTTAGCCTCAGCGCATTCCCCCAGAGAAGCTGAACCATGCAAGACTCCTACACTATTGAGGGCACTGTGCTCCCACCTCTAATCCACATTGCCTTCATTTACATCACTGTAAGGTGATGGAGGGCTTTGTTGTTTATAAAAAGAAAAATAGTGGAGCTCAGAGGGGATGTAAAGAAAAAGCTTCCAATTTCTGTTTTATTTTTCAGTTTGTGGATAGCTAAAAGAGAACCTAGTCTGGGAAGGCTCCTTCAAAACTCAGAGGCAGAAAATATGAGCCAAGCCTAGCTGGGCTGAAAAGCATGGTGTCGCATTTGTCCCCACTCCTGGGGATAAATGTTAGCGAGTCCTCTTTTAGCCCCAGCCTCATGTTGGCATGCTTATCTCCCAAATACAGCTCCATCTCCTGCTTAGCACCACATTCCAGGAACCCAGCAAGCCAAATGGCCCAGCTCTGAACTCTCCTCTGTCTTGTCACAGGACATGACGAAGACAGTGAGCCATCAGATGGATCTTGGACTGAGGAGAAGGCAAGACAGCCTGGCAAGAACAATGGTAAAGCCAGAATGGACTAGGACTTTGCATCCATGCGAGTTTCTCTTTATGACTCTTCTCTCTGAGAACCTCTCCTTGGAAGGAGGGAAAATGGCCCTCCGGCTGGATTCAGAATAGATACATTCTTCTCTGGGGGCAGGATGGGAAGCCACTCTCTTAGCAGCTGTCCTTTATGAAGTCCCTCAAAGTGCCAGGCACTTAGAAATACATTATAGCCATGACAGTGTGCAATCCTCCAAGTGGCCATTCGCAAACAACAGTGACCCTGCCTTCCCTCACACAGAGACTGGGCTGGGGGAGGGGCGAACAATATGGGACTTGTTTCAGGGCTACTAAAAGGCAGACCCAGGCATCGCACCTGGTTCTACCAAGCTCTCATGTCTACATCTTTATTCATGATATTTTTGCACTGCTTCATGTAGTAGAGCTAAGACCCGTGCCTAGATGATACTTGCCGTCTGGTCTAAATCTAGAGTTCTCGCATAGTCAGAAATCTGATACTATACAGAAAAAAAAATTCTTCAGGGAAAACTGACTGCTCTTGTTATAAAAGCAATGGTAGCGTGTTGGTTGATATCTAACTCTCCCTCCCCCCCACTCCCTTCCCCCACTCAGGATTCCTCAGGGCCAAACAACATTTCTAGGCCTCCTTAACCTCCTTGCAGCATGGCCATGGGAGGCAGCTGCCCAATTCCTTCTACAGCTTGGATTCACTCAGGAAGACAAGCAACACCCATGTTTTCAGGGGGTCTGCTCGTAGAAGCACAATAATACCCAAAGCAAAGTCAAGTTGTCTTGGGCTTAGGGAAGGCGATGCTAAGGTCATATTGTGGAAAGCCCCACCAGCATTTTCCCCATGCACAGGTATTACCTGAGCCCACCAAAAGCTGCCTGCAGAACCCTGCACAGACCAAGACTGGACTACATGGCATTTGTTTTGAATAAATTTGGGCGCCCCAGCAGGTAAATCGAATGCTGAAACTCAGCCTGTGGTGTGCCGTCTCCTCACCCCAGAGCCCTCGGTATGTTTCAGATTTGCACAGAATCCTTCCTTCCTGAGTCTTTCCTAAGCCATTTAATTCACCTTAATAAAAGTGTACACGGGGACGATTTTAATACAGATGTCTCCTTACCATGGCTCGTTCTCTCTCTCTCTCTCTCTCTCTCTCTCTCTCTCTCTCTCTTTTCCTGGAGATTAACAAACTGTGGTATTTTAGCTATTTGCTCCCACAAGGCTTAGAATTCTTAACGGCAGAGTTGTGCCAGCAATATGGGCCGCAGATGGGGGCCGTTCAACTCTCCAGATCTCCTTTGGAGAGCACGGCCCTTGTGAATGTCAGAACTCCAGTTAGCTAGAAGTAGTGAGTGACAGACAGGCTGAACAAATGTCTTCCTCCCACCCCCACCTCCTGAGCTGCCCTTGAAGCCCCCCTGAGGGGATGCTGGCCATATACCTGATTCCTGCTGTGTTGTCATAATGGAATTTGGGGTCGCACACTTCCTCTTCCTCCATACAGGAAACAGGTGAGGTGGGCAGGGAGAGTCCAGAGTCCTCTTCCATGCTCAGTGTCTCTGACATGGGAAGAACAATGTAGTCTTTGCCATCCTGAAACAATAAACACAGCATGCTATTGTTATGGCTGCTATCCTTCAAGGGCCTTTTCATGAGAAACAAAGGGGAGGGGGGCGTCTTGGCTGTGCGCGCCGCTTTCATATCTGAACCCAAGACTTCAAGACTGTATTGGAAAAGGGTTGACAGAAACAAAAGGCCACTTGAAAGGGGTGTGTGGAAGAAGGTTGCTAAAAGGGACTAAGGAAAAACTGGATTAGTGAAGGGACAAGAGGCCATGGTTGCCATGAAGACAAAGCCAGCAATGGCTGTGGAGGAGATGGGTGAGCAAGGAGCCTAGGAATCAATTCTCCACAAAGACCTCCACAGGAGTCTGACCTTCAAAGTGAACAGCCTCAAGTCGAGCCTCTACATCCCAAGGCAATGGAAAATCCAAAGGCAGGGAAGAGAAAGGCCTCAGCAGGAGCAGAGGAATTCCTGATAGTGCAATCTGCTGTTAGTTCTCAAGAGGCAGAAAAGACAAGGTGATCCAATACATTGAAATGTTTGGAAGGTTTCTTTGGTGAAAATAGACGTGGCCCTCAAGTGTTCAGAAGGAAAAAGGAAGCAACTGGCTCCCACTGGAATAGGGGACACCGAGCAGCAACAAACTCTCTAACAACAACAAAAAAGGGGGCCCAATCCCATTTTGGAACTGCCATGACAGCCTGACATTTCACCAAGAGGGGCCAGAGTCCTGCCTTGGCATGATTTGCATGTTTCTTTTGTTTTGGCCTTGCCTGCAGAATTTACTAAAAATGACTTGAAATTCCTTCCATTTCTGATAATCAGTAAGTCAATCAAATTTTGATTTTGTTTGTTTGTTTGTTTTGTTTTTTGAGGGAGTCTTGCTATGCTGCCCAAGCAGGCCTCAAACTTGTCATTCTCTTGTTCCAGCCTTAAGAATTCTGGGATTACAGACATGCACTATCAGACTCAGCAGACTTTTTTTTTTTTTTTTTTAGAAGAACATTTGAAGACATAACACAAAAACAAGTAGGTGCGGACCAGCAAGATGACTCAAAGGGTAACAGCATCTTCAGCCAAGCCTCATGACTTGAGTTTGAGTTCTTGGACCCACATGATAGAGGAAGAGAATAGTTCCTGCAACTTATGACTAGCCCAGAGTTGCCTATTCTCAAGGTATGAATTAGGGTCCTATCAGTCTAAAGAGCAATTGTTGCTTTAAGAAATCATTACTGCTCAAAACTGGAAGACAGAGGCTCCTTTTTCAGTGACCCAGAGAACCACATGGTGCCTCGTGACTGACTGTTAGATCATAGACCCTCCACCTGAAGGCTCTTTGTGGAAGCTTCTGGAGCAGAGGGTTACAAACCTGCTGAGCATTCGCTTGCAGGAGATTTCCCAAGTGTTCCACCAACTCTGAAAACGAGGGTCTCTGATTGGGGTCCTCATGCCAGCAGTCCAGCATGGTCTGGTACCTAGACAAGCAAGTCACTGGTTTCATTAAAGCATGTCATTCTTCCAACAATAAAAGTCAAAATCGTACTCAAATGGGGGAAGTGTTTGTAAAGAGCCTATCAAGAACTGAGATACTAACTAGAGATACGAAACTATAGGAGACACAGATGTCAGCACTCACATGTCCAACTGTCTATAAAAGGGTCTTCTTTAACACACATCTTTATCAACCTTTAATAAAAGCTCTCTGGTATAGATAATACAGTAACGTGATGACGGTGCTTGAGGTAACCAAGGAAGGCATCAGAGAAAGGGCCAAACACAAACTAGGCCATGACGTCAATGCTCACAATGGAAGGCCTTCTCGCCTTCTTAGCGGGGAGAATTTGTGTGAAAAGCAAGAAGGGTGCTTTCCAGAGTCTTACATTTCTGGGGTGGTGTAGTCAGGAGCCCGCATTCTAGTTCCCTCTTTCAGTCTCCTACAGAAGTCTTCATCAATCTTGACCCCAGGATATGGGGAAGCACCTAGAGTAAGACAGGACAGGAGCACTGTGAGCTTTGCAATCACCGTAAAAAGCCCGTAATCCTGGTTCTTTCACATCCTTATGGCCTACAGAGCTTTTTTTTTGTTTGTTTTTATTCTTCTTGATTTTACCATTTAAATCTTCTAAGAAATTCTATTTGACAGAAGGTAAAATACAGAGGAGAAAAGGACTTATTGGGCTCATCCACTATTATCACCTCCTCTGCTCCCAGGAGAGGGTCAAAGAGAAGTGACTCACCTAAGGAAAAGATTTCCCAGAGCAAAACGCCGAAAGACCACACATCGCTCTGAATTGTGTACACTCTGTCAAAAATCGTTTCTGGGGCCATCCACTTCAAAGGGAGTCGGGCCTAAATGGTTGATAGCAAGACATCAGAACCCAAGTTAGCAGATTTCTAAGGAAAATACTTTCTTCACTTCCCAACACAGATCCACAAAGTTTGAATTTTGCGCTCGAATGGACCACCAGGTTCATCTTTCGATACTTACATCTCCCTTCCTGACATAATCTGGGTCTTTATAAATATCCCGGGCCAGGCCAAAGTCACAGATCTTCACCACATTCTTCTCTGAGAGGAGAATATTCCGCGCTGCCAGGTCCCGGTGGATACACTGTGAAAAGAACAGGATCGTGCTAAGTCTCCACAGAGCTAATCTCTTTTACATCTGTTGTGACCTCATGCTTAAAAAAAATCCGACATCAGAGAACCATCTGATTAGCAAGAAGTGGGGTAGAGTTTTAGAGCAACCGGTCAGGAAAGGGGCCCGTGTGTTTCGCTGAGACACATCTGCTTATTCCATAAACAGGCCTGTCCTTTGGCGTTACATGATCTGGTTACAGTCTGATGATGGACACGGTTTTAAAATGTGTCTCAGATCACATCCACACATCCTTTCTCTTGGCAGCCTCTGTGCCTTGAACTGGGTTATTCTAAGGGGATCCCAGAATAGATTTGCTTTGAATGGCTGTGAGGAAAGGAGAAGTGAGGATTCTCATTGGTTGGGTGTGCTCGGTTGGCTTTCTATTTCATTTGGTACTGAAGCTGGACTAGATCCGGAGGCAGTACACAGCGGTACTCATCCTGCTTCAAAGTGTTCGATATGACAGAAAAGGTCAACCCCGGCAAGGCTGGCCAGCGTGAGTGGACTGGACTCTGTAGAAAGTTCCCCAGAGCTCAGCTTTAAGCCTCGGGATTTGCAGTTCCTACACTGGTCTCTCCTTTCTGTCTTCCAACTTGATCTGACTTTCAGCTATTAAGTGGCCCTGTCACTCGATGCTCACAGCCCTCAGCAAGCACCTAAGCACCAACTGAGAGGGAAGAAGAGCCTCAAAAAACTTTAGACATGAATGAAAGGCTTGCATAAGAGACCCAATCAGCACAGGGGTGACCGTGGGAGCTGGAAACTACTGCCTCTCCCCTGCCCAGCACCCCAGGTCAATAAGGGCAGTCTCCCTTGCACCAGAATACTCAGGAGAGCATTGTCTAGAGTGAGACAGTAAAACTGGAAAGGCCACATAGCAGATGGCATCTCTACCTGCTCTCAACCAAAGAGCGTCCTTTTTCAGTTACATATATATCTCAAACCAACAAACCAACAAAACCACCTCGTGGTTACAAGGGAAAATAAAGGATTCTGGCTCCCCACTCACCAATCACTATATCAACTCTTCCTTCTAGTTGACAAAAGAAATTACTTGGCTCAAGAGTGAGTTCTGGCCTTTACAAAAATAATAACCCTTGAAAAAGACTCAAAGTCCTTCCCTTTGGGACGATCCTGTAGGACCCTGGTTCTCTCCCTTCTTGTTGGGAAATAGAGTACAAGAAATATTCGGCAGAACTATCTAAGATTCCGAGGTTCTAGACGCTGTCAAGAAACTTTAAACTTCAGTGGGGCAAGGGGCAAGGGACCTTATAACGATAAAGAAAACAAACGAATTATTAAGGCCTTCTGTTCCCTCGGGAACCTGCAGCAAATACACTTCACCCACAGAGAGCTTTTCCTGAATATAATGTGAACCTTTCTTACTTATCGCCCCCTTCCCAAGGTCACCAGTGACTTCCACCAACCTCTCTCCCACCTCAGTGTTGTTTACAACCTTTGGAATGTTTGTCCCCTGTCACGTCCCACCTCAGCCTTTGTTTGGCCTACTTTCTAATTTTAGCTGCTTTAATCGTCTGCATCTGATGCCTGGCCTTCCTGGCTTCTAATTATACAAATAACAAATAACTTTTTGATGGATGGTGGTGAATGTAAAATAAATTAAAAATAGACCTCTCTACACCAAGATACCTACAGGGCTCTACTCCCTGCCTCTTCTAGCTGCACAGATCACATCCTTAGTAAAGAGTTCCTCCTTTAGCTTGCATAACGTTGAAGTTCATGCGTGTTAGCATGTGCGCACGCACACACATAGCATTTTCATATATTCTGTAAGCTTCTTCCCGCTTTGCTTCCTCTCACAATATCTGTTCCTAACCTTCCTCTTGTGCTGCTTGGTTATTGGTTGTTCCATCAGCTACAAGTGTTGAAACCTCGGGAAGAGCTGTCTTGGTTGATTCACTACGGTGGCACTTAGAAGTCTATGTAGTCAGCCAGGAGGTGTTGGCGCACACCTCTAATCTCAGCACTCGGGAGGCAGAGGCAGGCAGATCTCTGTGAGTTCCAGCCAGCCTGGTTACTAGAGGAAGTTCCAGGACAGCCAGTGCTACACAGAGAAACACTTTCTTGAAGAAAGCAAAACAAAACAAATTACCATCCCCCAAAAAAGATTAAAAACAAAACCTGACACTTAGTAATTGGTCAATGAGTATTACTGATATGAATGAATTTCATGAATGCTCTAGCCACCTTTTATTCACAGAAAAAGGGCCTCCCCAGAGGAACAAATTTAAGAATCCTAAAAGTGATGTATGACTTTCCAACCAGAGCAAGCGCTGTCTCATTCCCAAGCCTGTGATCTGAACACAAAGCTTACTGTCCCCTTGACCTGCCATACCTTCCTTGATGCCAGGAACTCCATGCCCTTAGCCACTTGGAAGCTGTAGCAGATGAGATGCTCCAAGGTCAGGAAGTCCTTGTACAAGTCTTCAGAAGCTGTGGGAAGAGCAAGAGGACACAGCTGAGTGTTCCCATCAGTTAGTAGCCCTGTGATCTCAAGATTCGAGAGTCAGTTTCAGGAGACAGAAGCAGAAGACCTGCCCATTTGCGAAACCCCAAATCATTAGCCTTCATCATACTCCCTGGGGAAAAGAATGCTTTCTCCATTTTGGTCAAACTGAGTCACTAAATCCAGAAGGGAGAAGAGAGATGAAAAGAGATAACAAGAAGAGAAAAAGGACCTTTTAAAGTCTGCTATCTCAAGCTGTTTTTGTTTTCCCATGAATTCAGAGGGGAAAACAATAGCTCCTATGAAGAAACTCTAAAAATAAAAGAACAATATTGAGGGTCATCAAATCTTTTTTCTCCGGGCTTTTGTCTCCTGGGACAAAGACCAAAGTTCAAACTGCAGTCCACAACAGATAACTAAAAATAACAGAAAGAGATTTATTTCTCTCACTTTCAAACTTAAGACGAGAAGCAAACATATTAAGTCTGTCCTGGAAAGGAGACTTTCCTCCACGGAGAGGACCACAGGCGTGGAAGAAAGATGGATTTGCATAAGCTGATACACATAAACACTGAGGCACTCCTGGATGTTTTGAAATGCTCTCCTAACTTATCAGATAAGATATGGCTACTGCCTCTTTCCTGGACACAAGACCAGAGTAAATACAAACTCAATTGCCATAACAGACTTGTTAGTATTGAGAAAGCTGAGACTTCTTTCTTGATGACTTCTTATGCTAATGGCTAGGAACAGTGAAACTCTCTTCATTCTCCAGATAAAGAAATAGAGGCAAAGTCCTGGCCTGCAATTCCAAGCCATTTACACCTCAGCCCTCCACCCCTAACTCCTTGCATTTCCAACTGGCTACCAACTGTGAGCAAGAGGGTGCTCGACCCACTTACTGGTAGACCTCATGAGGAGAGGCCTAACAGCTTCCCCATGCCCTCTAGCCCAAGTCCTAACCACCAGCTGCCTATATGGTTTCCAAGAGAAAGAAACTGGATCCAGTTCTATCAGTCAGCCTGTGGCAGGGGAAACAGAAGTGGGGTTGGGTTTGTCTACACTCACATCCCAAGACCACCAGGCATCAGGCATCCTTGTCTCTTTCATCACACAGCGGTGCCTGCTACTTCTCATGAAGGCAGACCTACAGTGTGTTCTGGCGCTGACTGAAGTAGTGGAGAGGCCAAGGTCCAGCTCCACCCATACGTACCACTAAAGCATCATTGGGATCACAACCAAGTGAGGCAAGACTAAGGCATGTGACTGGAGATGGAGAAGCTAGCTGGGGTGGAGTGAAGACAATGGCCATGTCCTCACCCATCTTGGAGAAGGTTGGGAAGAGATGCCCAAGGGCTTCTGTGTGCTGCTAACGCATGTTACCTATTGGATCTGAGCCACCTACGGCAACGAAGACTAGCCAGACCCCAGAAAGCTCCCTTGCCCTTTCCAAACACGGCACTGAACCTTTACTTCCAATAAATTCTCATTCAGTATTGGACCAGAGTGTTGATTTGATTGCTAGTGACAGCTTAGCCCACTGAGCTATCTAGACTTCTCAGGATAACCCTGCTTTCACTCCCAGTAGAGTTCACTGTCTGTTTGGGGCTTCCATACTTTCGTTAAGTTTGACTGGATGCTACCTAGGAATTTAGATTTCTTTCGAACGTGAAGCTTTCCCCCATGGCTGAATATCTTGTCACCATCCCTTTCAACAAGAGTGTGCTTTAGGGACAGGCTGCAAGGGCAGGTACCTTCTTCTTCCTCCACATCACTGAGGGATTTCTCTTCAACAAATCCAGAGCTGGCAGAGCTCTGGCTGCTGGTGATGCTGTCCAAGCGACGCTTCAGATCCACAGAGAGCTCCCCGACATAGTCTTTCCCCTGGCGGAACCGGGCGCCTTTGCTCTGGAAAAGAAAGGACTGTGCAAATTCCTCGAATACAAGATGGGTCTCTCATGCATGGCGAGGTTACACCCAGTTGAGACTATTAAAAGCAAAAAAGAGAGACAAGTCTAGAATCCTACAGAGATGAAACGCAGGGCAAGTTTTACCAGTGTTCCTTCTCCAACGCCCATGCTCCTTCTCTTTGGTGTCAAGTGGTAAGTGCTACATTTCCAAACATACTCAGACACACTGTCATTAGTGCCCCCTTAACAGGGGGACGCACCCTCCATGGCGCCAAATATGGCTGAGGTGACAGACTATCATTCAGAGCCAATGTTCCGTCTGCCCTACCCTTTCTTTAATCAAATCTAGCACCATCATAATGGGTCAGGAGATTAAAGTCCTAAAAATAAAATATGAGAAGCACACAATCCCCTTAAGTGGATGCTAAGATAACCAGGGAAACATGCAAAGAATTTCAACGAAAAGATACATGTGAAGCTGCTTTAAGTTTTTCTCTGCTTTCATGTATGGCCATGCTCAGGTAGATAGAGATATACATGTGTGACCATGCTCAGGTAGATGGCAACATACCTTATAAGGAACAAATTCATTTCTCTTGCCCCGTAAGTAAGTTGATAGGTTTCCAAACTTGCAGAATTCCACAATCACCATGAGAGGCCCTGCAAATGATACCGCCAGTTACGACAGGAAAATGCACTTCACGAACACGTCTCGCTAAGAACTTAGCATACTGATAAGCTCAAAACTGCCTTGGAAGAAGTCATATATGGGAACTTTCTCATGGGAACAGAAATCAGCTGACCCCAATCCCTCCTGTTGTAACTTTTCTTTTTCAAGCTGATTCTACAGGCATAATCGAAACATCAGCAATCAGCTGAGATGTTACAGTGGGAAAAAAGGGAGCTGACTCGAGGTTCTTTTCTTTCGAGGTCTGGGCTGTTCATCTTGCCCATCAAACGCTCACTGTATAAGTAGCAAACATCTCCCTGTGAGGAGAACATTCTTCAATTCAAAGGATGCTGCAGAATCCTTTGATTAGAGAGTCCACTGAATCTCTCTGGAGCCTAGCACATCTGGGGCTCTGCAAAGGATTGCTCCCTGGAACACCACCAGCACTGTTAGTCCCACGCAGGTGGGCGGAGCCACAGCAGTTACTCACCTCCTGGCTTGGTGCAGGCGCCTAGAAGGTTGACCACATTGAGATGGTGGCCAATGTGGATGAGGATCTTGAGTTCAGACATGAGGGCTCGGTGCTCGCTGTGTGTTGCTCCTTCTATGAATTCAGAACAAAGACAGACACCATTAGGTGTGGCCGTTGCTGCACGGTGACGGACGCACTTAACTGTGTGACTGGCACTCCCGGCGGAGCTCAGTTACAGCTAACGGGGCAACTGTCAAGTGCAAACTCTGTTTTCTAATTAGAAAGCAAGGCTTTACTTTAAGCAAACCCTGAATGATTGGTATTTAAAGAAATCTAAGGCGAGGTTTCTTGTAAAGTTAGGAACATATCTGCAACAGAATCACATTTAGATTCTCTTTCTGTACAAAACTGGAATTTTCTATTTCAGCTTTAGTAGGCTGCTTAGGGCCTGGTCATTTCAATACCTCCTCATAGGGAAGCACATTAAATATTCTCAGATCTAGGGACCAGTGAGTTGGCTGGGTGGACACACACACACATACACACACACCCTAAGCCTCTAGATAAAAAATGCAAATGGAGGAAGCGGCCTTTGAAAGGCACAAGAACCTTCTAGCAAACCTCCACCGAAACAGTCACAAATTGAGCAGAGGCTTCCCTCCCCTCCCCTCCCCTCATCAGAATGTCCAGGCGGCAGGTCCTTTACTGTGGAAAGATGCTGGTGTCTAAAAGAACACCCACGTACTCCTCTGTCTGAACAGCCACTCTTACTTTGCAGTGCACTTTCAGAAAATTCTTTGGAATGTTCTAATTCTAAAAGAACATGATGGTTTTGCATTATACCATTTTTAACTGATTATAAAGGGTTTATAATCAGTTTGCATCATAATACTTTGAGGAACAATTTTAATAGAACCAGATAGTTTTCCCTCACAAAACCAGGACCACTAAACAGAATTGTGTAAGTTGATCCTTGCTCCCCCCTAGTCATGTGGCCTTGCATGAGGCTCCAAAGGAGGAACCTGTCTCTATTTGTGCAAAGGCACTATTAGCCAGGGGCTTCCTGTCCCACCTATCCACAGAGCCAGCAATGCAAGCCTCATACCATGCTTAACGAAGGGCAAAATAAAGAGAACCACATCACAATGTCATTGTGCTTTTTACCTTTCAACATTTTGACAGCCACTGTTTTGCAGGTCGCTGTCTTGTCAATTCCAAAGGCGTCTGCCTCAATCACTTGGCCAAAGGCACCACGGCCGAGAGGCTTCCCTGGAACCGATGACAATGGCAATTACAAAATCTGGTTGTCTCGACACACTACCAGAGGGTTATGTGAAGATTCTGATTGGTTAAAGGGATGTTGTATTCTGTTTAGACCCACATTCCGCTTTACTCCCTCAGCCCGCTTTCCCCTGCACCTTCCAAAGTGCCCTGCTTTGGATGGCTATACAGGTTCCTCATCACCAAAAGGCTATCAGGGTGATTACCCAAAATCAGGAGATACAATTAATATTTACAAATAAGAATACATCATTTGAATAATCTAGACAGGTCATTGCCTTAAAGGAGAGTTAGGTGGGCTGGTAAAACCAATGTCAAGTTAATAGCAGTTGACAACTCACCTAGTTTCAGCCGGTCCCTGGGGAATTCCCATTTGCTGGCATCGTAAGGCAAGCGTTCACAGCGCTCATCCAAGGGCAGCTCATCTGGATCCATGACAATGGACAAGTAGCCCGTCTTCAGTTCCCCTTCATTGGCCTGGAAAGCATAAAGTCTCCCAGTTACACAATCCTGTTGTTTGCTTGTTGTTTTGTGTACTTGCTGCTGTTTAATAGGGGACCCATTCAGAGTGTCTCATTCCCCAATAATACTCCCAAAGTTCAAGAGAAGTCCTATTATAGCCCTCCTTTTAGTGCCTCGTTAGTTTCCAAAATGAGTTCAGAATAAAGTTTCTAAATCTTAATTACAGTGGACAGCCCAAACCCCTGACCCCTCTAGTGGCTTCCATCAATTAATGCCCGTAGCTCAGCCAAAGAAAATGGACAAGAATGTTATTGTGCTGAAGTGAAAATGTGCCCACTGAGCCACTAACAATGGGAAGAAGCGGCTGAAAGAAGACCAGTCAGGTTCCATTAATCACAAAACCAATACGCAAGGGGCAGGAGGGACATCGTGTTGTTACCCGCTTAACGGTCCGCAGAACAATGACAAGAAGCAGCCAGAAGAACATGGCAATCACTGCAGTGCCCACAAGAATGATGACTTCCAGGTTGGTCTTTTCCTGGGCACCTGGAAGACACAGGCGCGTGATCACCAGCTGGGAACCCACAGCCTTTGGTAGAAGGCGCCCAGTGTGACATGCAAGGCAAGACCCCAGGCTCATCCGCTTTCAAGACTCCGAGGGCTCAACAACCACAGACTCCATCAGTTTGACAGAGTCCACCACACTCTTAAAGGACAACAGCAGCATACCAGTCAGGGAAGCATCCAGGAATAAGATTCCCAAACAACGAACCATAGGTGTAAGTGTCTTCAGAGATGCTTACAGGATGTGTTTGGTGAGAGACCTCTTTTGAGAAAAAAAAAAGTTCTTTCTATTTGTGGGTAATATCATCTGATTTTGTGTGTGTGGCGTGATTTAGGAAACTACACAAGGAAAGAAGGGAAGCCCTTTGCCCAGGCAGCAACTTGTGACCACACACCTACTATGAACTTGTTGCTTTAAATATGTCACCCTCCTTCACTGTTTCAGTAAGTTTTCAGTTTTCAGCTAGAAGAAAGATTTGAAAAATTGAGCTACTTGTCTGAGAAACACAGGAAGTCGGTGGGTTGTTCAAGGGTTATACCGGGTCTGTGCAAATAAAGCTGACCAATACTTCATCCTGTCCCTGTGTGGCAGAAGCCTGAAAGAGGAGAAGAAAGGAGGGAGAGAGAGAAAGAGAGAGAGAGAGAGAGAGAGAGAGAGAGAGAGAGAGAGAGCGTGCACTGGCTGTGAAAGGAGGAGAGAGGAAAGACAGCGCTAAGCAGGGCAAGGAAAGTCGAGGACTCCTCTCCCGGGTGTGTTCCAAGTGGAGAATTACAGGCAGAAGGCTCTCAGCACCAAGTGATTAGGGGGGAGGAGATTAGGATACAATTATCACTTGAGGTCTCTGTCTCTCCACTCATATGGTTTAGTGTGAGTTGAAAGAAGCCCCGAGCTGGGGGGATGACCCAGAAGCCAGAAGACAAGCAGTCCATTAGCTGGCAAAATAGGAGTTACCAGTTGGGAGACAAGCTCTGAGTGTGTCTGTAAGAGGATTCAGTTTCTCTGCTATTCCCAGAGAAGCAATTCTCCCTCTATTTTAATGTAAAGATCTAAAATCTTACCCACATATACAGAAAAAAGGTAAAGGTTCAACTGCCTCTATCAGTTTATATATGAATATTCTCATAGGAACATCTGAGAGTTGAACATGGCGCTACTGTCCCCAGGAAAATCTCCACGATACCCATGCCACTGTACCCACTTAGGCTGGGTAACCGAATGCAGAAGGCTAATGAAGGGAGCTGAAGGGAGCATCCTCCCTGGATCGGCACTAAGACATGATGCCTTTGGAAGAGACAGAACCACCATGCCCTCTGGCATCTTCACTAGCCGCTGAAGTTTACGGAACCCTAACATTCTTACAGATGCTAGTAGTTCCAGAGGCAGTATTCGATGATGTGAGTTGACTAATTAAAGGAACCCACATCTGCACCGTGAGACATTAGAGATCTGCCAAACCCGTCTCTAACCTCTCTCAGTCACCCCCTGCACACCACACCTTCAGTCACACAATAGCCTTCTTCTCTTAGTGGGTTACAAAAGAAGATCAAAAAATTAATCAGACATGTTCTTCCTAAGTTGAAATAGTCTGTCATAGATTGCTGACTGAAAAATAGGTGGATTTCACATCAATCCAGTGCTCACACACAGATAGATAGATAGATAGATAGATAGATAGATAGATAGATAGATAGACAGAGTAGAGGGAAAGAGGTTTCCTTTCATTTTTCAATAATAATCCTCAATTGTTACAAAAGCAATCGTCTTTTGTTTATGAGTGAATCCTGTCTTGGCTCTAGCGAAAATTCTGAACCCGTGTCACTAACTGAATAGCAATGTCAACACCAAATATAATTTTTTTCCCAAGTAGATATTGGAATGCCATTTCTGTAAGTTAACTTGGCCATTAAAACAAAATGAAAACCAAAAGATACACATTGCTCCTGGCTAAACGTTTTCTCACAGTGAGAAGCATGTGGATAGGAAATACTCTACAGGCAGAAGCACACCGCTAACTTTGCTTTCTGGTTAAAAGAACACATGCCCATTGACGACAGATTATGAAGAACAGGTGGAGAATTCCTAACTCAGAATTCCCAGAGGACCATGATCTGAAACTTTCTGAGTGCTCATCCCTTCCCTCAAGTGACAAGCCACAGGCAAAGGGTAGGTGCACTGAAAATATTGCATGAAATTACCTTTAGATTATGTGTATAGGTTTATATAATGCCTAAATAAGTTTTATGTTTAGATGTAGATCTTTTCCTTAAAATACCTACTAAACTTGTGAAAATATTCTAAACTCTGGACTACATCTATTCCCAATAATTGACATCTGAGACAATTGACCATCCCGAAGAGCATAGCCACCCACACGCCATGGTTCCATGATGTCACTCTGACCTTCTATGATGAAGAGTGTCTCCGCTCTGGCACAACCTAGGACATTGCAGGCCTGGCAGGTGTAGAGGCCTTCATCCTCCTTCCTCACCCTTCGGATGGTGAGGTTCCGGTTCCCATCTTTCAGTACAATGCCTACAAGTGGAAGGAAATGTTTGCTTTATTTCTGATGATGCGATCTGAGCTTTATCCAAGAAAATGTTTAGAAGAGTTGCTGCCCTTCATCGTGGACTAGGATCCAACTCTAAAGAGGTGGATGGCTCATTTCGGAGCCAGATAGCTCCTGTACCTAAATACTGCTTTGTGTGTTCATGTAGGGGAGGAGGCATGCATAGAAGTCAGAGGTCAATGTTGGGTGTCTTCTTTATTCTTTTCCACCTCATTCTTTTGAGACAGGGTCTCTCCCTGAATCTGGAGGTCAATGATCCAGCTAGACAGGCAGCCAAATGGTTACAAGCATGCACTTGTCCTCCATCCCCCCAACACCCCCTCCCCTTAGCACTGGCATTACAGAAGGATGCTGATCCTAGCTTCCCACATGGGTTCTAGGGATGTGAGCACAGGTCCTGAGACTTGTTGGCAAGCATTTCACTGACTGAGCTGTCTCATAAATACTGCTTTCTGTCTACTTTGAAATAAACCAAGAAATGACATAGCGGTCTTACATAGCATTCTTGAAAAAACAAAAATCTGCCACTAGAGAAATAGACAAGTTTCACTCACCTGAATCTTCCACGAGTGTCTCATTGTCTTTGAACCATGTAATGTGTGGTGTAGGGTTTCCAGATGCTAGGCACGCAACTTCAATAGTCTCACCAATCATCGTCGTCTGATTCTCCAGATTTCCCAGGATCATGGGTGCCATGCGCTCTACACACATACAAAGAAAGCCATAGAGCCCACGGTTCCAACTACGTGAACAGCTTTGGTGTCCTGTCACTACTGGACAGTCTAAACTTAAGAAGCAGTAGCCCATTGATGAGTGGACTGAAACCCAATGCTGGTGGATGCATTGGGTGAACTAAGGAGGGACAGTTCTGACAGACCATGGCAGCCTTTCCATGTCCACATTAGCCACCCTACATACAAGTCACAAAATAAAGATTTGGGACTCTTGGGAGATGGCGCTTTTCAGGTTATAGTATTTCCCCCCTCTAATCACACAAGGCTTTCCCAAAGGGTAACTCCTTCTCAGCAAAGTGGGAGGCACTAAAAGTACAGTTTCATCATGTGTTCCCCTGGGAAGGGCAAAGATTCAGAAGAAGTACATAGGGAGTGACTTATATTTTTTTGATAACTTTATATCATTTCTAATACTTACTATCCATCATATACGATGAGGGCCAGACCATTCGCCTTATTTTTAGGTGAGGTGATCGCATCTCAGGGGTTTAAGTATCTCACCCAAATCCCTATAACTAAGCCAGTGGTTGTGCTATTAAAAGAAATGGTGAGTCTGAAAGTCGGTGTAATTCCCGCTAAAGCACAAACAAGCCAAACACAAAACCCATGGGCATTTGTTTACATGCACAGCATAATACCAGCTTTACCCTCCTCTTGCAGGTAATCTATCTGCTGCGGAAAGACCTTTTCCAAATCAAATGGGCATCGAAAGAATCCACATTAACACTTAGAAACTGCAAGTGTCTCTACAATGCATTACGTTGGAGTTTCAACAAAGGTACTGGACTCTGGTCAGTTTCTAAGAACAGATTTCAGGGAAACAGCAGCAGCATCCTTATAGAGCCACACCCACTCACTGTGATCTTGCTCTTCCTGCATGGCTAAGCCAGGAGCCTCCTTCACATCTCTTTCTAAACTCTTCCACCTCTGGACCAGCTACTAATGTTCACATCATACAGCTGCTCCTATGTGCTGTGTGATCTCCAGGGTCTTGGGAATGCCTTGGCTCAAAAGCATCTGTCTTTCTGTTCCCATGTCTTCAGAACAGAAAACCTTACACAGGTGCCTATTTCTAAATTAAGCCAAAACACTAAAAAAAAAAAAAAAAGTTATTCGTGTAAAATTTTGGTGTAGATAAGTTAACCTAGGAAGTTTCTCTTTCTTGTTCTATAAAACAAAAAAGATACACAGCACAAAAAAAAAAAAATAAACCTTGAAGGGCACACAGCTGGTCCTATTTGCGGTGTGATTTCCAGGGTCTTGGGTATGACTTGGCTCAAAAGCATCTGTCTTTCTGTTCCCATGTCTTCAGAACATAAACCTTACACAGGTGCCTATTTCTAAATTAAGCCAAACCACTCAAAAAATGTTATTCATGTAAAATTTTGGTGTAGATAAGTTAACCTAGGAAGTTTCTCTTCCTTGTTCTATAAAACAGAAAAGATACACATCGCAAAAATCTTGAAGGGCACAGCAAAGAAAGGAGGAAATGAAGGGAAAGGAAGAGATACTCCCTAACTTCACCAGATCTCCTTAGAGATAGAGTAGAGATTTCCCTGGTTTTGTGCAAAGTACAAGTTTAGACAGGACATAGAAAACATCCCCATAGGGAATGTGAAAGGCTTGCTAATCACAAGTTTATCTCTCCAAACTTCACCTACCGTAGACCACATGAGATATCACAGACATACAGGCAACGAGTGTATCACCCTTTCTAGAATCTTCTAGAATCTAGAATCTTCCGGATCTTAAATTCATCCCTCGCCTCACTGTTTGTGAAGCAGGTATCACACTGAGCAACTAGGATATCCCACTGTGTTCTATGGCTAGAGTTACAACCTAGTGTATACCACTGTGTTCTATGGTTAATGTTACAACAACAAACAAACAGAGACCAATTTTTATCCTTATGATTTGGAGCTCTCACAATGGTATGACCACCTAGTGTTTGCCCATGGTCTCATCCTGTCCTTCTAGGTCCATGCTATGAGCTTCTGGCATGCTCTTTGCTCACAGTATTACACAAACATCCTGATTTTAATCATTGAATGCCCAAAGATGCCATAGGAAGTTTCCTAGTCTGAACTAATCTCTTGCTGGTAGTGACTTCATCAAAAGGCTAGAAAGAGCCAAGCTGTCTTCTAATTTTAATGCATCACCTCACCATTATTAGCTTTGTTCTGGGAGTGAGCCCGTCTACTACAAAAGTTCCCAGAATCTGGCACTCTCAACACAACACCCAAATACATTGTGTTTAAGGCATTGCAACTCATCGTCCAGGAATGCCTACATACCTAGAATGACGAGCTGTTTGACTAGGCAATGTCTTTTCTTGGTCTTCCTGTCTTGAGCAGAGCAGACATAGTCTCCTTGGTCCTGCAGGGATACATTCTGGAATGCTACAATCAAGATGTCACTTGTGCTATTAGAAAACATGGTGGCATTCATTTTCCAAAGAGCATCCAAGTTCTTGCAAACTGGTGTGAGTGGTTCGCCCATGTGGACCGATGTTGTCTGTGAGCCAAGCTTGTACCATGTGAGGTTCTCAAACGTATTTCTATCTGCAGTGCACCACAGAGACACATTCTCCTGCTCGGTTGGCTGGGAAGCAGGTTGCACAGTAATTTCTGGACCCTCTGAAATGCAAAGCCATAATTAGAAGGTGGTGACTTAAGTTGGTACATGACATCACTGTCTTCTTGCTGCTGTGAGGAACTTAGGGACAGGTCTTGCACGGCCCAGCCATTTCTACAAGGTCAGAGCCAAGCAAGACAATTTAGTTCCCAAAGTTTATTCACTGGAAATGAGAAATAACTTTCCCCAGGTTTTTACTGCACTCCACTTTGAGTTCTGGATATGGTCTCCAAGTTGAAAAAAATAAAAACCCAAGGCAAAGCATTTAATCATCATGAAGAAACTTTAACGATGCCCTCTTATTAACACATGGCAATAAAACTACATTTATTATGACTAATTATCTCACACTAAAATATTTAAGCCAGCACAATCAGCTCAAGTTTACCCACAAAACCAGGCTACACAGACAAAACCAGGATCACTGGAAGGCAGAGGACAGTGCTCTCACGCTGTTCCACTCCCTCCAGAAGGCTCAGCCCCGCTGCTGTTCTCTAACAAACCCACAGATAACATCACGAACTCCAGTGAGTCATAAGTCACCCTAACTGGGGAACAGGACAAGTCCCACACAGCATCGCTCTAGAGACTTAAAGCACGTGGAAGGATTTCACTCTCAGGCCAGAAGAGGCACGTGAACTCTGATGCAAGCCCGGAGGCCACCTGAGCAGTCTTCACTTCTGTCTCCTTCAAGTCTTAACTACACACCACGCTCCTCACACAAACCCCAAGGACAACAGAGGCCTCCACAGCACAGCACCCACTTCCCGAGGGACTCCGCTCCCCCGACTGCCCTCCAAAGGGTCTACTCACTGATCACATGGAAGGAGATCACTCTCTCTCCTCGCCCAGCTCTGTTGACAGCTTCACATTTGTACAGCGCTGACACGTTGGCGGCTTGGATGACCAGAGTACTGACAGTCTGTGGACATACGAGTCCCAAGCCATGAACAACGCAGGCTGAATATGCACACACACACACACACACACACACACACACACACACACACCCAGACACACCCAGCCCGGATCTGTCAGCCCCCAACCACTAAGACCTGCCTTTGCCTTTCACGCTGCACACCACCCCCCTTCCGAGGTAAGCAGCTCTAACTTGGCAGTTGCACATAGGATGCAGACATGCTTTGGAAACCCTCAAGGATTCGCTTTAATGCGTGTTATGCACACATTTCATTTTTCCCTTGTACAGAATCAGAATTACCTTTCAATGGGTGTGTACACTGGATGGCACTGTGTGCTTTGTTTCTCTTCAATAAACTGTGGGTAAGCTATGAGTACTATGTTCTTTTTTTTTCTTTTTTTTTTTAAAATTAGTAGATATCAGTTGTAGAAAGTAACAGGCTTCATCATGACATTTTTGTACAGGTACATAGCATAGAATATAATTTCTCCCAATTACTTTCTCTGGTCCCCCTCCTCAGTACAAATAAGCCCTCTCCTCTTCCCAATAGTACTTTCTACCTTTGTGTCTTTTTTCATCTTGATTTATATGAAAGAAAACATATTTGTACTTCTAAGTCTGACTTATTTTGCTTAATGTGATGATCTCTGTCTTTCTGCAAATGGCATTATTTGTTCTGTGGTTTGTGTGTGTGTGCGTGTGTGTGTGTGTGTGTGTGCGTGTGTGTGTGTAAAACTCACACCTTCTTTATCTACCAGGCTGATTCTATAACTTCCCTCTTGTAGATGGTATCACACAGACTATTTGATTAATAACCTCCAACACAGCTTTGCATGTTGTTGTACCACCTCCTATTCAAAATGAGAACTAGAAAGAAAGATATTCAAAACCAAGAAGATCAAACTCACTTTGTTTTTTCCTTCAATTAGGGCATACTGGTTTTTGGTGACTTCGATCTTATTTCCACCCTGGAAATCCTTCACGTGTCTCCATTCTTTACAAGTGTATGAGTTTGTTTGGCTGTATGAGGGAGAAAGCATAGCGTGTCAGGATTTGGCTTCTCTTCCATTTGAATCAATAGTACCAGAAAGGGTCAGACCTTGGTTATCATGTTCTCAGCGATAACTTTCGATACAGGCTAACGCTTTACAGGGCTTGGCGCCAATTAAAATTAGATGCCACCGACAGTGGAAAGGCCCAAGGTAGCTGGTCGACTGAGGATACAGGAGGGAAGCAGCTATTTTGGGATCAAGTCCCCATTCATAAATCGGATCGACGATTCAGGTCTCCATTCATAAATCGGATCAACAGGATAATTCAAGTTAATTCAGTTCAAAGGAAGGTAAGGAAACTTGGAAGCCACTGGGCTCCTGACAGCCATCTCTCTGGGGCTCGGGCTTTTGTTTAGGAAATGGCCAGCAGCTGAGGAAGAAACTAGTGCTTGCTCTTTCAAAAACAACAACAGGAAGGAGAATGCTTGGGGTGGTAGGTCGAAGGTGCTGGCTGTTGTTTTCCCTAAGGATGTCTGCACTTGTGGGAGAACTTGATAAGCTGGGCCTGAGGCTCTTGAGGCCTGGGCTAGGTTTATCACTGCCTCCCATCCATCGGCACTTCCTCTGAGAGATGGACCTTCCCACAGATAAGGATGAGTAACGTGGTAACCCCAGCTCACAGAGAGAAGAAGATCCAAAGACTGGTAATTAGCAAATGAAGCAAACACTACTCATCGGGAGAGGCCAACATCAGGGCTAAGAAGAAAGCTGACTCACACAGGGGGATGCCCCAAGCCAAGGTGTCTATTAAAACTCAAGACCCAGAGGAAAACGGGAGGAGAATCCAAGCACCGTTTTAAGGGTGATGTCCTGGGAGATATAGCCTTGTAGATTTAGATGGAATCATGGCATAGATTGGCCAGAAGGGAATGCAAGACGGGAAGTAAAATGGAGCACATGGCTCTGCTCACCTGGGCTTGTAGGAGCACTCTTCTTCTAGCTGCCAGTACCAGTGGATGTGGTGCAGGGGAGGGTTGGCATACACTGTACACGTCAGAGTCTGCATGGTACCATACTGGTAGAAATCCGTAGGAGAGATCAAGGCTTTCTCTCCGATCTGGGGTGGGACTGGACACAGAAAAGACAACCCGTAAATTGCCTGATTGCTATGAGGAACAAGGAGAGGACTTCAGCGTCCAGCTCTGCCCTTTGTACTCAGATGATTTCACCTCTGCCTGTTTTCCAAAGGAACATCTACACTTGGAGACAGAGAACCTGAATTCTTATGCTATCATAAAACTAACCGCTGATAAGCTGAGTGAGTTCAGGCAGGCTCCCCACACCCATGCCGCACTCGCTCGCTCTGCGTGAACGATATAACTCTCCACGTCCTCCAGCCTAGCAAGAATAAGGTGAGGCTACAGAGAGAAAACCACCAGGGTAACGTTTCTTGTGCACCACGTCTTGCTGAGGTGATTTCCAATGACTGCCAGTTCTTATAACCATGACTCTGGCTCTCATTCCACACGTGAGAAGAAATGAGGTAAACATTGAAAGACTTGCCCAAGGGCATCAGTTAATCAATGGCAAAATCCAGGACAAAGGTAGACATGCTGGCTTCTAAACAGAAGCCAGACTTCACGACTGTGTTTACTGCACACAGCAAGGGACACGCTAAGGTTCGTTGCGTGTGTGACCTCACAAAGCAAGCGATTGGGTTGCGCTCCATCTGTCTCTCTGTCTTTGTGGTCTGATTATTTTCTTCTTGTTGTACTTATCACATTTTGTCTTCCTCCCCTCTCGCAAATCCCCTCTAAGCAACTATCCCAGAGCCTGCTATCTTTTAAATACTCCCTAAAGAAAAAAGAGAAACAAAGCCATGCCCGACAGACACCCAGAGGAGGACAAGACACGTGGGAAGTACATTACTGTTATGAGACAATATCTTGACGTTTTAATGTCTGGTGCCAGTAGGGAACACAAAGAATGACCCTAGAAGCATTTCTCCAACTGGGCTTGAAGCAAAATATTAATGTGTTTCCTGAGGGAGGAAGAGTGCTCTAGTCACATAAGCTAGTTAAACCCTCAGGATTCTCCCTCTCCCACTGGAGAAGGCCATATTCGTGAGCATAGTGATGACTCTAAGAAGCTTTATAAGAAAAAAGCAAGTCGGCAGATAGCATGGTACCTTCTGCATTCACCCGGCCATGGTACCATTCTGTCCCCAGCCCCAAATATCCTTTACTTTTGGAAAGTAAAGATGAAATCATCCTTAAGTCAAAAGTTTATAATCTTTTCTGGACAGACCCAAAGTATGTCCTCCGACCAGACAGCAGGCCAGCCAACGACGCTAGCCTCCCCAGGTTTCCTGTGTGGCTGCCACATATTAGGAGCAAAGAAGCTGAACCTTCAGATGAAAACATCACAAAGGAGAGTCTTCTAAATCCTTGCTCAGTGTGTCGTTTTGTGGGCAGGAGCAATGGGAGCTCACAAAGCTTAGGGTCTAGAGGGTACCATCAACTTTGACCTTGCATGCGGCCACCAACAGCACATTCACATGACTCATCAAGGAGGCATGGTCAGGGCATGCTATGCCACATCTCATTCTAAATCCACCTCCCTGGGTCGTTTTTCATTTTTCATGCATTGGCCCAGTTACTGATGAGGATGATGCAATAGGAGAGAGATGGAGAAAGACCCATCCTCTCCCTTCCTAGTCAACTGTGGGCAGAGGAGGCACTGAATGGACTCACCATTCACGACCAGAGAAACCACGTGACTCTGTTTTTCCATTGAAATGGGGTTGGTGAGGACGATAGTGTAGTTTCCCGCATCTCGTTCGCTCACTTCCATGATCGTGAGTTCGTCGCCCACTGTCATTGTGTAATTGGATTCAATGGGTCTTCCGTTTCTGTACCTACGGAAGAGAGTCCCCGGAATTACTACAACATAGGGATTTTATTTCGAGCAGACCAATGTTAGGCTTTGATTCGCAGTTGTTACCATTTGATATCAGGAGCCGGGTAACTAAGATGCTTGACAGGGATTCGGACTTGGCTGCCCACTGTGACTTCCACCACAGATTCCATACTGCTATCAAAAGCAATAAAAGGTTTTGCTAGAAGAAAATGAAAGCAACAGTTCTCATAAATGCCAAGTTACTCTCTTGGTTTGAATTTTTAATCAAGTGAAAATTAGACATCGAGGTTAATGGATATACCGCCATTCTGAGAGTCCAACACTGTCTCTCCTGTAGCCCTAGTCAGAACTCTCTCCTCACTCGTCCTCTCTCATGAACCTTGAGCATCCATTCCTCCACACAACCTCCTCTAAATCCCCCAGTGAGCAGCAGACACACCTTATCCCCTGCTCCTGTGACACCCTCCCGCACACTCTATGAGTTGGCCATCCCAGCACTCCTCAGACCTCTTCTCTTTACCTGTCCCCCCTTCTATCTAGTCTCCGATTCAAAACATCTACCATACATACAAATTTTCCACCTCCGCCCTGACTGCTCTGGGTTCCAAGTCTCCATATCAAACATCTCCCCCGGGATGTTTAATGGGCATCTCCAAAGGAACTCAACACCATTCTCCAAACCCCATACCACCCGGTCCTCTTCACTTAGAGACGTCACTGCTTCATTGCTTATAGTAAGCACAAGCCATCCTTTTGTATTGAAAGCTCAAGTCGTTATCACCGCCAACAAATCAACCAGCAAGTCACGCTATGTCTTAGGAATAGATCCAGGATCTCATCTCTTCTTCTTCCTCCACAGATATCCTAGCCCGAGTCCTCTACCATCTCTCACCTGGATTTGAACAATCAGCCTCCTAAGTGTCCCACCCCCCTTCTGCCTTCGCTTCCTTTAAAGGACGTAATGCGAGATCACTTGCCTAGCACCTGCAAGCCCCTGATGTCACAAACAAACTATTCCCAGTAAGCTGCAAAGTAAGCCTGCAAAAGCATAAGCGAGAGCTCTAGTATCATAAGTGATCTAAACTGAGAGAGCTATATAAATACGAGGGCACAATCGAAAACTCGGGTGATTTACCTAAAACCACAGAGAAAGCAACTGAATCTGGATTTCCCCAGTTGGAGAAGTGCATGCTTCTTAACCTTCCTTGCAGTAAACTGAAATCTTTGACATCATTTGACCATCATTCATACTAACACTCTACATACAATAACAATCGCAGCAACTGCTATAACGAGCAATGCCTAGTGAGCACGTATCATGGGTCATTTCAAAGTTGAGGTTTTGAACCCAAGTCCCTGACTCCAAAGCTAAGTTGTTGACCTCTAGGTCTTGTGCCCTCATTAACAAGGACTCAAAAGTATCTTGTGAATGAACGAGGTAACCTAGATTGATATAAGTCATCTGACTCTCCCAGGTACGGTGTATTAGCAAGAGAACGGTCGCTTACTATGAACTTGGACAAATGTGCTGTTTTTCTTCGTCATCCGCCCACTGGATGCTATGCAGGTGTATAGCCCTTGGTCATTCCTGGTCACACTATCTATTATCAAGGTGCTCAAAAATTTCTTCCACTCAGTCCCAGGAAGGGGCTTCACGTCCCTGTTTATAATCTTGTTATGGTGATGCTGGAAAACAAAGAGATTTTAGTAAAAGTTCACAGCCCAGTAGAACACTAACTCTCCAGTAGCTCCTAGAGAGTCGCAGAATCCAGTCCTGACCCTTGGTGGAGCCCACTATTGATGATTTAAACACCACATCAACATATAGTTGGGGATTCAGGAGAAATGAGTGGAAGCTGAAATTCAGGGAACTGAGCGAGGATTTTGAAGCCTTCTTCACCTAATGAGAATGAGATGTGTGTCAAGTGTAGATACAAATAGGGCTGCCTAAAGAGAAACGGAACTCAGCTCACCTCTTAAAGGGACAAACAGATCGAGGACTTTAGAGAACAGAGAAATACCGTAATGTCAAAAGATTAATAACTTAGTGGAGACCAATCTGCACAGCCCAGCTGCAGAAGGGTTGGGATTCCTAGTAAGGTGTCTTTTCATGGTTGCTATGTATTCTGCCAGGCTCCTTATATTAAAGTCTGGGTTCATTAGTGCGTGTGTGTGTGTGTGTGTGTGTGTGTGTGTGTGAGAGAGAGAGAGAGAGAGAGAGAGAGAGAGAGAGCCCACATGCACACATGCACATGTGTTTTAAAGCCTTTATAATTTATCTGACCAGAAGGGATCCTATATCTCTTAAGCAAACTTCATTAGGGTTTATAATCAAAGTATTCAGAGGTCTGGCTTTGGGCGGTTTGTGTTACCTTCAAAGAAGGGACCTGCCAGTTGAAATGAAGCCCCACGTTGAGCTCAGTTCTTGCGGTACAATTTAAGACAAGCTTCTCTCCCGCAGATAGCTCGATTCTATGAGGGGGGCTCAGCGTCACATCATAAATCCTATGTCCTGGAGCAAGGAAATGATAAAAACAGAAAGTGAGATGGAAAAGACATTGAGGGCTCAGCATATATCTTTAAAGTGGTGCGGGCGAGTGACATCACTTCTCTTTGGGGGACTCGCCGCTGCTGGATGGCTTTAAGGAAGAGGGTTTATGGTGACTCACAAATCACTATCTCCAGTGTTTTCGCCAATGGAACCTGACGAATAATAAAGTCTAGGCCAATGGGGCCCACTTGAGTAAATTTTTGAACTTTCCATTAAATGGATACAATTAAAAGAACTGGTGGAGAGCAGTGATCTGAATATTGCATTTTTCATAAAATGAGCTTTGGTGGTGATTTTTTTATTCTTGGCCTTGGCAGGAAAGGAGGACTACCCTCTGTCCCCCTGCTGCAATGGTTTGTCTGGTAGGGAAGGGCATTTGTAAGGAGTTGACCAGCACCATATCCTGAGCTAACATCTTCTTCCATATACCTTGCCCTTCGCCCTACACCTTCCTCTCCAGGATCTTCATGAAGAAAGCCACTCTTTATTAGTTGGCACTAATGGAACAGAAGGGAAATGCCCACTTACCTACAACCACAACTATGTACATGATAGACTGATAGGTCTCATCATTGATCTTTGCCTCGCAGAAGACCATGCCAGCATAGCCGATCATGTAACTGGGGATAGTAAAGCCTGTCTCACTGTCCCAGGTGATTCTGTTTCCATCCGGGACAAACCTCCTTTCTGGATACCTCTGCATAACAACAAAGAAACAACGAACATTTACCCAGTGCTGTCCGAACTTAAAGACCCCTGAAGGATCCGTCTTACTTTCGAGAAGGTAAATTGGTTTTGTTTGTGGTGGGGTTGACCCGCTCTACGGGGTCGTTGCAGTTCCCTGTTGACATACATTGGAAGCAGGAAGGGCATCGGCAAAGAGGCTTAACAACCGTGGAAACGTAGGAGGTGACTGAAAAGGAGGCAACTCACTGCACAGAGCGACACGTTGAGGTTTGAAATGGACCCTCGGCACGGAACCACCACGGATTTATTTTTGTTGTCGGTGATGTACACGATGTCATGCTGGTCACTGACAGAGGCGATGAATGGTGATCTGTAATCTGGAAGAAAAGTGAATTCTCCCAGTGAGGTGTTAGCAGGACAGTTGGAATTCCTGTGTCCATGAACCCTAACCGAATGACTGAATGATTGTCATTGACAGCTGGCATGAGCAAAGATGCCCGTACCTTTGACTAGAGTCTGCGTGGAGATATCTGGCTTCAAAGCGATGGTCAAGGAAGGGGAAAGAAACATATACACACAGACACACATGCAGAGAGAGAGACAGACAGACAGAGAAAGAGACAGAGAGAGACAGATAGACAGAGAGAGGAGAGAGGAAAATCTAAATGTAAACTCCAACAATGATCTTAACTTCCCCACGTGGAGCATTAATAACAGTAGAATTAATTAATAGTAGAATCTATTTTAGAAATTCCATGCTTTAAAATAAATTATTATAATTTTTATAAAATAAACATTTCAAATTTAAATTCATACACTGAAACTATGAGTTTTATGATGCTAAAAATTCGTTTCTTTCAGTAGGCAAATAATATAAATGACCTGAAAAGAAACTGGAATCTTTAAGCTAAGAGAAAAGAGCAATTCCAGCGATTCAAAAGAATGATTTCTGTAACACCTAGAGACTGCGGGCTCCAAAGAGTCACCATGCGCCAATGTTTAATAGCCACTGCATTTAGTTCAAGACTTAGAACTTACGAATATCTCTGACAATGAATATTTGGGAGACCACAATGCCAAAAGATTAAGCCAAAAGCCAGAGTGACTTGCTATCCTTCAGAGACTATTCACACAGAGTCAGTACATGGCTGGGAATTTTCTCCACCCCCCCCCCCAGAGACAGGGTACCTGGCCTGGTGTCATCACTTCAAATCTCAGAGATAACATCTCAGTTCCTACCTCCCACACATCTGATCAAGCCTTTTCAGAGGCGAAGAAAGAGTTAATGAAACCAAAAGGCAGAAGAGTAGCTAAGTCCTTTCAACAGCAAAGGTCTGATTTTCTCCCCAGCTGGAGAGCATAGACCACTCCCCCCCATGTCATAGCCATTATGGTATGAGGACAAGGCCAACCTCCTGGCTCCATCCACCGCTAGGTGGGTCAGAGGACGGAGGAAGTGAAGTGGGGATCAGAGGGGCACATTAAGGACCTGTCCATAGGGAATAATACATTCAATGCTTTCTTTCCTGTTGTTAAACTTCATGACCAAACTTTTGGATAACCCAACACAGAAGGCTAAGCTGAGGCGGGAGCAGAATTTCACAGTGTATCCAATAGCACTGAGAACACAGACAATTAGTGCTAGAGACCACCACTGTTGCTATTGCCCCCCCCCCCCCCCCCCCCCCCGTGCACATGTTAACAGACAGACTATTTCATGACTTGTTTCATTCGGGGCAAGCCTGGAGAATCTAAACTAATCTCTTGACTTAAGGCTAAAGTTATTTGGTGGCTCAATTCTATTTCAGTAGCCCTAAAGGGGAAATAAACAAAGGAACACTAAACAACCACACATCCTCTCAAAATAAAATATTTACTGTAACCCACAAAATGACTTTTTGCATGTCTCCAGGTTTCCTGACTCGGGGAGAAGGAAGTAACGAGATATTGTGGGAGAGGCTCATCTTGTAGCGTTTCCAGACAGGCCGAGAGCAGGAAATCCTTGCAGTCTTCTGAGAGAGCCACATCTCCCAAGACTGTCAGATCAAAAGGAGCCAGACATTCCCCCAAGGTCCAAGCCTTGTCTCCCTCAGCTCTGTGGAGTGAGGAGGAGGGCACAGAACTCCATTTTAGACTTTCCTCACCCTAGGCAAAAAGAATACCCAACCACTGAGCATCCCCAGGGCACCCTGGGTCACTGGGCTGTGGTCTTCCATAGACTGTCCCTACTGGAATGGAAGGGCAGATCTGCAAGGGTGCTGCCCTGATGAAGAGCCTTCCTGTCTGGTAATAGTGGCTTCTAGAAAAAAATTTAAAAGTAATTTTCACCTGTCTCAGGTCCTCCAGGATGGGAGGTTGCATACAGATGAACAAATAAAATCCTTTGAAGATTCATTCTTCTCTGCAAGAAACACAGTGCAAGATACCCATGCCAAACACAATGCAACCCAGGCTTGGAGAGATGGCCCAGCAGTTAGGTGCCCTGGCTGCTCCTGTGGAGGATTTGCATTCAGTTCCCAGCACCCATGGTGGCTCACAGCCATCTGTAACTCAAGTTCCAGTGGAGTCCAATGCCCTCCTCTGACTCCCACAGACAGCAGGCACCCACACAGTACACATACATACGTGCACCACTCTCATCCACACAAAAATCAAAAAACAAATATTATATAATGCAACCTTTATATTCCTGAGAAGTGCATGCTATTACAGGCATCCCATAAGTGAAGGCAGGTTTTTCACAAGAAAAGGTGGTGTGCCATTTTTAAAAATATAAAAGAGATCATGGTTCATGCTCTAAACATTGAATACATATTACACTGTAGTTCTCCTTATAAAGATGTTAAGTTACACAACTTGCTCACAGAGCTAAACTAACCCTTTGATGTGAGGCAAAAGCTAAGTTAATCCTTTGACATAAAACGAGGGCTTTTATAAATCAATCCCAAATCATTAGCCCTCAAAGGTGAAGTGTACAAAAAAAAAAGCCCACACGGATATTCATCCTCTCAAAATAAAACACATGCTCTAACTATGAAGTGACTTTCCTATGACTCTCTTTGCATCTCCCTGGAGCTGAGTCTAAAAGCCAAGTCCTCTCAGATCACACAAGCAAAAACATGACATGCAGTACTTGAGGGTTCTTCTGAGGGGGGTTGGGCTTTGCACATGGGTGTGTTAATTTTTTTTCTATAAAGTGTGGGTCTGGAAAGGAAAGATCTTATGGGGGAGGGTAAAGGAAAACAGCCTCCAGAGCCCTCTGCTGTTGCGCTATGCATTCCTGCAGAAAGCTCCTCCCTGCTACAGATAACCTATCTCACCACAGAAACCTTGCCATAATTCACCTCCCATCTCCCTCCATCACTAAGATCCCAGGGGCTCAAACAGCTGAAGGCATTTTACGAGTCCCTATAGCCCACGGAGGCTCACAGAGAACCTCAAGCACCACAGAAAAGGGACCTAACTGAAGAAGAGAAACGCAGCTCAGACCGAAGCTCAGACTGTCATAGAGTTCTTTCTCAGAGGAAGCCTGGGAGAGAAGCTTTTATATTCCTTCTTGGCAAGCAGCCTTTCAACAAGCCTCCTGTTGGATTCAACTTTTCTTGGGCCTCTTGTGTTGTAGACCTGGTGAGTGGATGTGGAAAGTACATTCCAGCCCACTGCTTACCTTGAACGTAGACGTAAACGACGGAGGCCATGTCGACGTCCCGGTAGAAGCACTTGTAGGCTCCGGTATCGTTTCCGATCACTTTTGGAACTCTGAGTGTCTTGCAGAAGACACCGTCGGGGCACTCAGTCACCAACACCCTTTCCCCAGAACCAAGCTGCTTGTTGGGCCAAAGCCAATCCAGGTCCCTCTCTCCCCTGAGAAAAATATCCCAGGGAAGTATTAATGTGACACTCCGTGGCACGAGGTTATGATGAAGAGAACGGGAGGTTTGGTTCTCACATGTATATAAACGCTCAGCAGACACTCTCAAGTTGACAGACACCGATTACAGTCTGCATGGACATGCCACCGAAGACCACACACTCCATCTCAGAAGTCACCCACACGGTCATGTGTTTTCTGTTAGTTGACACATTTATCTTTCAGTAAATATTTTTAAGGCATATATGGTGGCTGAGCACCATTAAGGACAAAAAAACCGATGCTTTAAGGGACCAGACATATAATGCTCTGTGCTAGAACACTTGCCCAGTGCACACCAAGAAGAAATAAGTCAATTCCTTTATGGGAGAAAGACGACGAGAGAGCACAGGTGCTTGTATAAAGGGTGGTGATTTAGGGCTTGAAGAAGAGTATGAAAGAAGCAAAGACCAGGGAGGAACTTGGCCAAGCTGGCCCTACGCACATCAGGAGGTACTGCATTTCAAGCAGAACAGTAAGTGCGATGGACAGGGACCAGTGCACATCGGGCATGTTGGGGACACAGCAGAGAAGCCAGAGTCATCATGGAGGTATGGGGGCGATGGAGCAAAGAGGGCACAGAGAGAAGAGACTCGTGGTACCTCGCAAGGGTCACATTAGATAGACAATACTTGTATTGCTTTGGAGTCAATATGAATAAAACAGTGTGACCCACTGAGCCTTCCTTCAAAGAGCTTGAAACTCTCATGATGTCACCTGTTCACTCTAGGGTTTGCCAAGAACATAAGAAGTGTTTCTGCCATTTCTAAAGGGAGGTGGGAACCTTTGCAGATCTTAAGTAACCTTTGTGTCTGAGAATAGGTAGAGGGAAATCTCTGGAAATGCCATGATTTATTGATGATAAACAGCTCCTGTTACAGCTTTCTGTTTCTGTTTTACCCCCAAAGGCGGGGTATTGCTGGTGACTTTGCAGACCTTAGATAAGAGGCCTAGGCCACATGCAACAACCTAAATCAGACCTGAGTTATTCTGTGGACCACTTGGTATTCTTCAGATATAAAGCAATGGCTACAAGCTGCGAGGGCTCTTTGCGGCACCAAGCACTCTTCTTAGATGCCTGGATCTATCACCATCTCCACCAAAACCAGGCAGCTCTGCAGAGACCTCCAGGTCTCTCATGACCACATCCACCTACACTTCCTCTAGGTTTCCTTTCTTGCCTCTTGGTTGAAACACAAATTTCAAAGGCCTCTTGTCAAAGAGTGCTGTTGCCCTGCTTATCCAGATGAACAGCATGGCTTCTTGCTGGCAAGCGGAAAAGAGGCCCCGAACATCAAGGCAGAGTATGAGGCTCATGTTTTCAACAGGACATATGGTCAGTAATAGTATTGGCTAGAGACTAAATTGCTGCTATAGACAGAATTTCATTTGTAGAATACAGTTCTTATAAAGGGCTAAAAAGTTGTCTAAAAGCCATTCTAACTGACATGAACATGGCTCAAACTTCAACTCTATGTCATAACAATATGTCCTTAACTTGACTGACTTATCAATAGGCATAAATGTCTGTCACATGTCAGTTTGGCATACATTTACATGTGTGCATGCTTGTGTGTACGTGTGTGTGTGTGTTGCATTTGTGTAAAAATGCTTGTACGTGTTGAAAAGGCCCAGCAAAATAGTACAAAAGTTTGAAAAGACCTTTCTCATTGTTTCATTATTACATGAGTTCTTAGAAGTCTCATGACTTATAAACAATTACAACAATACTATTATAATTCTTGAGTAATGGAAATTGTTGTGACCTCAGTAAACAATGCATCCTTTCACACAGGAAATCTGAATCTAAAGTGGATCCTTACCTGCAAGAAATCTGAAGGGTTCTATTTGCCAAGATTGTAAGTACGTCCGTTTGTGTGCTGAGCTTCGGCGGATGGAGGGAATCGCCCGGCAAAACTAGAAACAAATTAGATAAGAGTCGGACCCAATAGGAAACACCTTCCATAAACAATGCACACTCTAAATTTTAAATGGCCTCTTCAGCAATTCATTGTATAAAAGTGGAATTTGCTGCATGCCCCATTCCCAGTAAAAGTTCACAAGCTCTGTCATAACAGGAAGAATGGGCAGATGGTCACAAACCAACACAACAGTTCTGCAGTGCATGGCGCTAGGGTGGAGTTCCTGTTTTCCCTCCCTGCCAACTTCAAGGTCTTACAAAAGGATATGGGACATTGAAACCCGGTGAACCCCCATCTGATGATCTCAGGCCCTTGGGAAAGGACTCACTGACATTTCTTGTAAAGCATAGGATATACACATCTGACTAAACTGCTGATTAATGCAAACTCCCCAGAGAGATCTCTATACAGCTCATCCCCATACCCCGCCCCCACACAGAAGGACAGGAGCCACTGTGACCTTGTCCCATTGTCTTTTATCATGTTGTGTAGCAGATTTCCTTTGGTGACTGAGCTGCAAACGCTGAGGTAGTGGCTCCTAGAGACAGCACATTTAGATGAAGGAAAATAAACTGAGGAAGAGAAACGTTTCTCAAGTTCATGTATGCATGCATATTAATATAATTTTTCTCTGAGCAGAACTATAAATAGTGTAGCTCTAATGAGCTACAATGGGGGGGCGGTGCTCTCAACTCCTTAATCAAAGCTCTGAGCTCATCCCAACACAAAGCTCCAGACACAAGATGCATGCTACCTACAGATGACATTGCAGAAAGACATCATGAGAGATACACATCACAGCAAGATAACTAGTTTTCAGGCACCTAAATGTAAAGTGTCGTCAGGCACGTTAAAAACATGATTAAAAGCAAAGTTGCCCACCACGCCAAGGGATATCAACATCTTCCAGCTCTCAGCGTGAAAAGCAACTGACCTGCCTAGCCTGGTGGTGAACACCTAGAAGGCCAGCTTTCAGAGGAACGAAACATGAGGGTCCTAAGTTTGAGGCTAGCCTGGGCCACATAGTGCGACTTGTCTCAAAGGAAAAAATAACTAATTAATACCAGGCAGCCGTCCAGGCTTTCTAATTCACACCAACCAAGAGCAGATGACTCTTAGGGCCTCAGCTGGCCTTGACATTGTTGGGCAAATAAGAGCCCGTGAACAAATACGAGGCCGTGTGAATAGAGAGAGCACGGGCAAATAGCCGGTGCCATGACGCCTTGGCCGCTATGTGGACAACTGGAGGCAGGCGGTTAACCGACAGCACGGCTTCTCGCACACCTACACAGATGTGCGAAACAATCCATAGCCAAAGCACCCCGAACACACCCAACCTAATCTGATGTACACACGCTGCGGATAGAACTTTAGATGGGCTGATTGATGACATATTTGGAAACACTGGAAATGAAGTGACATGAATAAATCTCAGAAGGTAGTTGACAGTGTTAACGACGTGCATTTGGGCAATGGTTCTGAACTTTATGCAGCGTTTGGATGTTCCTAGATCTGCGAACGTGCATTTTAAATGCTGTTTAACATGACTGTGTCACGGGTGCTCTGTGGAGCACCCTGAGGCAACTGCAGAACTGGGTAGTCACACTCAACCCATCCATGTGACACTTTTCAGTCCGGAAGATGTCATCGCCCTCCACCTAGGCAAGCAATTAAAATGTTCATAAACCAGTCTTCCAATGATGGAACACTACTTTGTTTGAGAAGCAGAAAATAAAAACAGCTTATTTGGTAAATAGATTTTAAACGTGACTGAGAAACCTTAGCCCCAAAACAATAACTGAATACAGCTCTCATAATGAGCAAATGAAAAAGAACCCGTCAGTTGGGCAGATGCGTGAGGGAAAACGTGTAGTAAATACCTAGCCATTCAATAATATGTATCCACCCACCTCTGTAGTCAAAGACTTCTATTCTTCAGCGCTGGGAAGCAAACCCAGACCGTGAGCGTTATATCACTGATCTACATGCCCCAGCCATGAGAGCCTCTTGACTGTCTCTATAGTAAAGTGCACCCAGAGATTATCTTAGACTGCGGGCATATTAGCTATGTTCATCTTTAAAAGACATCCCATTCATAAGAATCCAAAGGCAACACCACGCTATTCTAGGGATTGATCCACAATCACAGCTAGTCAGCAGGGTTATCGATAATAATTGGAGAGTTACATCAATGACTAATACCCCCCCCCCATTGGAGCTCATTCATTTTCATTGGCAAGTTTGGCTTCTCTCCCCTAGAAAGTTCATTCTGACTGGAAGAGGTACATATGCAACTGCACAATAAAAGCCCTTTTATGTTCGAAGCCCATAACCAGCATTAATTAATTTGTGCACTGTTATCCTTCCCGCTCGACGACGAGAAGGAAAAACAACAGCAGCTCTGTCTCTGGAATTCGATGGCACCAATTATAGTCCAATCCAATTAAGCAAGTCACACACTCCGAAAGGGCAGCCTCCGTTTTATTCAGGGAGCCGGGCTGCTGTTAAACTGCTGCACTAGGAACACCCCAGGCTTCAAAGCAGCTCACTTCTTTGTGGGACGCAGGGCAAGCACATGTTCCAGACTGTCTTTCTCTTCCCAGAAAGGGGGAGAGTGGGGGGTTTGTCAGGGACAAATGAGCACCCATGATAGAACCGGCCTGATGAACTGAGTCATTATGAAGAAAATTCAGTAACTGTGGCCAGATGATCTTGGTACTGTACATCAGCGCCAGTGTTTTTAAGGCGCGCAATTCTCTTCTGGGGCAAGGGATGTTTGTACAGAATTGAGTTTTTACTTTCTGACCCTCTGTTCTCCAATGGGTGAGACTGGGAAAAGTGCAGACTGAGGCTACAAGAAGGAAATGAGACAGAAATAGAGGAAGAAGAGTGGGAAGGAAGGGAATGGGAAGGGAGGGAAAAGGAGGGGAGGGAAGGGAACGGATGGGAAGGGAAGTTGTACCAAGAACCCAATAGCATGACTGCTACTAACCTTGAAGCAGATGGCAAGATTAAGCGACATGAAAAGTGGCGCTATAACTCAGTGCCAAACCCAAGAGATTTCTGAAATTCGGTTTCTGACTCTGAGTTTACCCCGGGACCAAACGCTTTGGGGTATTAAGTAGATAGTTACTTTAAGAGACCCGGAGTAACTGTCACAAAAGAGGGGGCCGCCTCTTGTTCCTGCGAGGAAAGTAGTGTTCTGCACAAAAGAAAGCTGGGGGAGGAAAGTTTCGCCCTATGAAGAGACCTCGTCTCACTTAGTCGGTGCGCTCAAGCGCGGGAGCTAAAGCCCAGAAAGCAGGGGGTGGGTTCCCTGATCCACTCCGTGGAGGCTCGGCCGGGCCCGGAGTGCAGAATGCCACGCAGGGCGCCCTTTTGCGCTCGCTTGTAGGCATTTCACTGCCTGTTCTTGCCTGTGGGGGCATCTCTTGCCCCTGCTCAGAGCGCCTTCCCACTCCAGCCTCCCCAGCGCCCTAGGCTGTGTCGGCTCTGCACCACAGGTCCCACCAAAACCCTGGGGAGATTAGAGTTCGGGCTAGAGCTCTGGAGACCATCCACTGGCTGGGTCGTTTCGGGTCAGTCTTTGAACCTGTTTTCCCGTTGATAATGAAAAGACACCAAAGGGCAGCTCCCTAGTTCTCTCCGAGTTAGATCCTCTTCTCTCACATACCCGCTCTCCGCCCGCACCCTGCTTCGCCGCCTTACTTTCAGAGAGTAAGCTCCTTACCCACAGAGGCGGCCTGGGTCTCCACGCAGAGCCACAGAGCGACAGCTAGCAGCGCTTTGCTCTCCATCCTGCACCTCGCGCTGGGCACAGAGCCCAGTTCTCAGGCACGGACTCTTTTCTCGGTCCCTGGACCCGCAAAGAAGTCACAGAAGCGCGCCCCCCACAGCGCAGGACCGGGGAGAGCGCGGGGCAGAGGCGCCCTGGCTCCGGCCACAACTGCAGAGGTATCAGCAGACACTGGCCAGCCAGGTTATCCCGACTTCGGGACGCAATCTGAGCTTTCTGTTCTGCCAGGTAGCGTCCCGCGCGACCTACACTCTCTTGGGGTCCCGAGGACTCAGGGTAGAGCGCGAGCGCCCGCTAAACTCTAGAGCACAGGGGCGGGGTCACTGCTGGGAGGGGCGGGGACTCCTCGCGTCCGGCAACACCCCTCCCTGGATACCAGGTTTGGATTTCCCGGTTTCCCACGCCCACTCCCCAACTAGCCCGGAACTGTGCCCGTCGGCAAGTCGCCCTTGGGAGAAAAACTGGACGCAGCTCCGTTTCTGGTGGAAGTAAATTGTAGCCAGGAACGGGTTTTTGAGACTCTTGCTGTCCCCAGGAACCTGGAAAACATCACGGAAGCACAAGGCCACTGCGCCCTTCTTAGGCGCCTCCAAGTGCAGAACTCAGTTGGCTGCAGTAGCTGAGCGTCTCAAGAGACCCAGAATCCGACGCAGGTTGGAGCATAGGAACACTGGACCTAGAAGTATTTAGGGCACCAACTTGGCAGTGAGTTGGCCAAAACTTGGGAGTTTTGTTTTTATGGTCCTTTGGCCAGCTGAGCCATAGTTTTAAATTTCCCGTCGGATGCCTTAATTAGATAGGTGCTTATACAGGTTGCCAATGCCCCTACCGTTTTCTCATCCATCGAGCAACTTCAAATCTGAAGTTACCTGCTTAGCTCTAGAAGACATTTCGACTGGGGACTCCCGGGGCAGTTGCAGAGCAATGAGCGCTGGTCCTATTTCTGCAGCAACTAGAATACTTTGTTTGGTCCACCCGGTTCCATGACCACGGTCCCCTAGGGGACCTTTGGCCGAGCCTTTTTCAGAGCTGATCTTTCAGTCAAGATACTCTTCAGCGGAAGAGAAACAGGCATTTCTCTGCTGGAGTGTCACTGCAGTACCGAAGGGGCAGGCGGTCTCTGGGAGAACAAACCTACTCTCTCCATCTATGTAGACTTCAAGTAGCGATTGTAGAGGAGCTGCGGCTCCTTCATGACCACTTTCATTCCTAGATTTCTTTTCATTCCTTCCACACCTCTGAAGTGACAACAAATATTCTGTAACATCTTTCATTCCCGACTATAACTGAATCCTTTTATGAGAGGCTAAAGGACAGTCCTTCGGCAGGATAAAGAGATAAGGTTATTATTTCTGTATCTAATCCAAGCTACATTAATGTAACATTAATGCGCATTAATGCACAAAAATGCAATGAATGTAACATGATGCTTTTCTTTTTTAAAGAGGGGAGAAACAGTTGCCCCTTTATATGAATGTGTATTAGCCTGAAGTATTGTGCTAGAAGCAGGTGCCAAGACCGGGAGATTTTGTTGTTGTTTCTTTGTTTCCCATGTTCACAGTGGAAAAAAAATGTTTCAACACACAGTTAATTCTTCATGGTGGAATTATGCTAGAAAAACATGATGATGCTTGGTATGGGCATCTTCCTTCAGTGGAGACACGCAAATTCTGTGCACGTTTAGTTTGCTATGTATTGCATTCTTTGTTCACGAAGGGAAACTCCACATGAAGGCTGTTTGGAGCCTTCCCTGTTTTCCCTGTACAGTGCACCCACAGAGAACATTTTCAAGGCTCTGGCCCTTTCTTCTTAGTGGTGTTCTGCTGTGTGTGCAGGTGTGCTTTTATTTGAGACATGTTTATTGTGAACAAGGTAGAACACTGAAGGGAACTTCCCTTCCTGGACAGTAAAGCAAAGGAACTAAAACACACCTCAGAAAATGATCAAGGAATGGCTGTGTCAGCTCTGGGTAAAGGAGGTGAAGGTGGATTCTGGCTTGGACAAGGTAGGTTTTCTCCGTCACGGTCCCCAAACAAGACTTCTCTTGAAACCTTATTTGCTATTCTGGATACTTCCTCGTCCATGTTTTACATAAGAAGACAGTGTCTTCTCTTAATACAAACCAGAACCCGCAGGCCCAAGGTAATAGCCCCCTTTAGAAGTCTTAGAGGAAATGAGGCATCTTTGATGGCTACGGGACCCAAATTTGACAGAACCTTAGTGAAATCAGTCCACCATATTCCCTCCCTCACACACTGAGAAATGTTTTGTGTCCATTAGAAGAAAAGAAAGTGAGGAACAAGTTCTGTTTGAAAAGGAAGAAGGAAAGAAAGGGGGAAACACAGAGGGAATGATAGGGGAATGGTTCGTTTCTGGAGTTGTTGTGCATGCATAAAACCCCAAGTTTGAGCTTCCAGACTCATGTTTAAAAAGGCAGGCGTGGTGCCAGGCTTGTTATCCCAGTGCCTAGGAAACAGGGATACAAGGAGCCCCGGTTCCCCTTCTCATCCCCCACCCTAAGACTAGATGAGTTAGCTGATGACCCTCAAGCCAGTGGGAGACACTGTCTCAAAGCAAAAACTCTTGAGAAATGATAGTCAAAGCTTCCCTCTGGCAGGATGAGCCACCTCCATCAACACTGGGTCTCCACACGTCATGAGTCGGTACACACGTGCACGTGCACACGCGTGTACACACATATACACACACACAATTGTCCAATAACACTCCCTATTTGGATACACAATAGGAAACGTCATTAAGCAGTACCCAGAAAAATCACACTGTACAAATTCCAACATTTAGAAAGTGCTTGCCGCAAAGGTAGGTGGGAGAGAAGAAATATTTGCTTGTTATATATTTTTCCAAGAAATCTTTTCCACGACTGAATGTGACAAGCTATTTTTTTTCTTGTGTCTGCTGTGGTTTCAAGCATTATCATTAGTCAGTTACATATTTGCATGACACTTCCTTATGTTTACTTCGTTTAATTGCTTTCCCATGTTTTCAAGTGCTGGGACTGAAGGGAGCATAGGACTACCTTGCCAGCTGTCGGCTGGGTTTATAGCCCATCGACGCTTGCAGCTGTTGCACTCTGCAAGTTCTTGAGCACTGTTTTCTTCTCACTATCAGACTTCTGCTTCTCCCCAAACTGAGTTTACTCCCTGTGCGGCTTCCACTTTTCACTTAAAGCATACACTTTATGTTCGAGGAAAGGAAGACTCAGCTAAGTTTCATCAGAGCTCAGTTCTACTCGTAATATCTTACAGTGTAATAAGCATTTTAAGGACATGCCATCCTTGTGAGACAGACACAATGTCTCTTCATCACTTGCTACCTGTAAAGGAAAAATGTTGGCACTAGGGACATAGGCACCCATGTGCCTACCACCAAACACTTTCCTATAGTTACTTGGAACTTTTTCAAAACCAAAACAGATAAATTAGACATTTTAAAGTAAAGATGGAGAGCTGGCTCAGCATTCAGGGTGCTTGCTGCTCTTCTACGAGACCCTGGTTCTGTTCCCAGCATCCACACCAGGGAGCTCACAGCCCAGGTGTAACTACAACTCCAGGGAATTTGTTGCTCTGGTTTCCATGAAAAAACACATACATGCCCCCCACACGCACATATACAAATACAAATAATAAAATAAATGTTTCTTTAACAATGCATATAAAAGATACGGGGAGCTTAAACAACTGAAAATGCACATAGCACCAGATAAAGATGCCAGAAAATGTAAAGGTAGCCAGCGTTTGGACAGACATAGTTCTGAAAGCTGAGCTTCATTCTTGCCTCATCCTTAAGACAGTCCACAAGGGTAGTAAACACTATGAGCAATCGTGGAGGGAAAGAAAAAGTTATTCTCGATGTAAGAACATGTCCCCCTTCCTTCTCAGTGCTGTGCAAAAGAAAGAAGTGCCACACCAGTTTTTTAACATCAAGTATATATTTTTTCAAATAACTGTTTTAGATTGATTTTTTTATGTGTGTATTTTGCCTTCACGTACATATGTGACTGGTGTTCTCAGAGGTCAGAAGAGGGTGTCGGAGCCCCTAGAACTAGAGCTACAGATGTGAGCTGCCATGTGCGTGGTCCTGGAAACTGAACCCAGGACTTCTGTAAGGAAAAGTGTCCTTAACAACTGAACCATCTACCCGGCTCCGTCAAGCATCTTTTCTCGCTATCAGAACAATGAAAGTCAAGACACTGTGCGTTTAAAATTAATATCAAAATAAATGCATTTAGGAACAGTCTTTACATGACAGGCATTTTTCTTCATTGATCTTATTTACTGCTCAAACTAACCGAATAGAAAATGCACTGTATAATCTCATAGAATGGGGGAAGGCATTTAGAAAGCCTAAGTAGCTTTCTAATATCCCACCGTTCTAAGTTGCTGAATAAGATTTTTAAAATAGATGTTAAGCATTCAAGACCTTTAAGCTCATAGTTTCTTACAGGTGACTGACCTCACATAAGGATAAGGCCAAGCGAATTGAATCGGTGCCTCTGACTTCCTCTTGCCTGCCTGTAAGCTTTTCTGTTGTTGCAATAAAGCACCATGACTAAGGGAACCTGCAGAAAAGACTTTGAGTTTACTGTTCCAGAGGGTTGAGAATCTACTAGGGTGGCCAGGCCTGATGTCAGGAGCAGGAATCTGAGGGCTCACCAGGTCAAACACAAGCAGGAAGCAGAGGGAGAATGAGGTAGTAGGTGAAGCTTTATAATCATCAAGCCCCACCCTGGTAACACTTCCTCGAGCAAAACTGCACTCCTAACCTCCTCCCTCCACCCACTGTGGACTAAGCATCCAGCTATCTGAGCCTATGGGGGCGTTCATGTCCAAACCACTACATTTTCCTTAAACGATCCATTTTCCTAGAAAGATAGTGGGCTGGGAGTGACTTAGGGGAGGGACTCTGAGATGCTGGACCCAGAAAGAAAGGCGAGTCATCAGGCTGCCTCCACCAGGGAGCTCACGTCAGCTCTTCCTCTCCTACTTAGCCTTCAAATCACCAGTCTTCTCCAGCAACAGAAGAGCAATCTCTAGCAAACTTTGTGTGTTTCTTTTCTGCAAAAACAAACAAAACAAAAACAACAACAACAAAAACGTCATTTGTCCTCCCGGATATCTTTTAACATCCAGCTGAAATGTGAGACTCAAGTAATGTCTTGCCTTTTCTTTTCTTCTTTTTTTTTTCTTCTCTTCTTTTTTTATTTCTTCTCTTTCTCTCCCTATTTTCTCTTTCTTTCCATTATTCCCTCCTCTCTCCTTCTTCTCTTTTTTCTTTTACACTTTATTATCTTACTTCATATGTGGATCAATCACTCACCTGCATGTACGTCTGTGGACCAAATGGGTTCTTGGTGCTCACAGAGGTCAGAAGACATCACCAGATCCCTTGGAACCGGAGTTACAGATGGTTGTGAGGCACCATGTAACTGCCAGGAACTGAATCTAGGCACTCTGGAAGAACAGTCATTGCTCTTAGCAGCTGAACCATCTCTCCAGAGATCTTCCTGGAACTCTCCCATAAAAATCAGCCAGGGAAGTAATTAAATTTAAAAGGATGATTATTAATATATAGTAAAAAATGGTAAAGGGCATAATAATGAATGTTAATAAAATCTACCTTTATATGTTATAAAACCTATGATGAATGTCTAATTAAACAGAGGTATAAAGATACTATGGAATTTGGGCTAGCATGATGGCTCCACAAATAAAGGCACTTGCCATTACGCCTGGCAGCTTGAGTTGGATCCCAGAGATCCACAAGGCAGAAGAAGGGAACTGACTCTTACAATCTGTGCCTGACCTCCACGTATGTACGGGGTCATGCATGCATGGACACGCGAATAAAATACAAAAGTGGGAGAGGTGGCTGATGCGATGTCTCAGCAGTTAAGAACACTTGTTGCTCATGAGAGGACCCAAGTTCAGTTCCCAGCATCCACAAGCTGGCTCACAACTCCAAGGTCCCCTTCTGATCTCTGTGGGCACCAGACGCGCATGTGATGAACTACATACATTTAGACAAAGCACCCACGCATAAAATAAAATAAATAAACCTTAAACATGCTTCTTGGAAAAGTTTTGAAAATAAATAGAATAAGTAAATGTGCAAAGGAAAAAATGAAGATATTGTGGATCTAAAATCATATGTTCCAGCTATATAAAAATGTACTTCATATAGTGACCTTTGCATTCACGTTTAGAAGATAGTCGTGCATAACCAATTATGTACTGAGTTTCCACTTTATCTTAAACACCTTGATATAGACCATTTTATTAGTCACAGAACCAGGGGATGGCTGTCCCTTTCCTACACACCCAGCACTTGTACGATATGTGGTAATGCAACTGTAGGTTTCAGGAAATTTTCTCTCTCAATAGCAGAGATTAGGCTAGGTCCGTTCCACATTCCTCTTGATGCGTTAGTTAGGACTGTGTTTGTTCTCGCGTTCATTTCTGCTGCCCCCTGATTCTCCTCCATCTCCTACCACTCACAATCACACGGCTCTGGAGCCCCTCGCAGTTGTCTCTGATGACAACAGCCTGCTGATGGATGTGAAGCTATTCAATGTCAACCAAGATAAAGAGCCTTTGTAACTAGTAGTAAGGGGAGATTGAAATGCCTTTTTATTTTAAGTGAGAAAAACCAGCGTTATAGTATTCATATGAACTATATAAGAAGTACGATTTGTATCTCAGGTCTCTGCCATTTGCAGACTGCAACCATTTTCCAGTGTATTACCCATCGTCCTTCTTAAAGCTATCAGGTCTTCAAAGGACTAAACATACCCAGAGATAACTTCTATATTCTAAGCAGCAACCAGTTATTAATCTCTGCCCAGAGTGTCCTCAGCATCCTCCATCTCACCGTTACCTGTAAGGACAGGGTTTGCCACATCCATCTTGCTCACATCCCTTATAAGCCGGCATACACACTCAGAGATTAATTGCATGCTGTGAGTTGAATATGAAATGTCCCCTCTGAGGCTCAAGTGTTTGAACACTTGGTCCTAAGCTGGTGGCACTATTTGGGAACACTGTAGAGTCTGTAGGAGGTGGAGTCTCACTAGAGAAAGTAGATCACTAGCTGTGAGCCTTGAGAGCTCAACCTGGCCCCACTTCCTATTCTTTTCTTCCTGATGCAATGTATGCAGCCAGGGTCATGCTCCTGCTGCCATGCACCCCTTGCTATGAAGGACTATATCTCCTCCGCACTGTCAGCCATAATAAACCTTTTCTCCCATAGTTCATGCAGGGGTGTGCAAAAACGTCAGGTAAAGGACACACAGCAATGTTGAAAGCAACAAAGACACTCTGTTATCCTGCAATAGTATTTACGTTTCTACAGAATAAAGATGATGTTCTGCAGTGACGTTGCTCCCCCTGCATTGTTACTCAGTGGCGGCAGAAAGTTTTATGTTCCTTGTCTCTGAATTCACTTACTCTCCAGAATTTCCAAAATGTTGGCGCACGGTCCCTCGAGGCACATATAAAACTTCTCTTTGCGCAGTGTCTCTGATTCATTGCTAACGTCTCACTGCCTTCGTGCACATGATGAGCCAATCGACTCATTGGGGAAATGCCTCCCAGAGAGACATGCTCGAAAGTGAAAAACACGGCTCTGGATGTAGCTGATAATCAGCCAGAAGTAGGTCAGGCTGGGTCTAGGCAGATGAAAAGCCCCAGGGAGTCGTTTCACGCGTCTGACTCCATAACATAAATAGAAGTTCCAGATGCAGCATGCACAAGCCTAGTAGGAAAATGCTGCATCAAAAGTTTTGGACGGGGAAAATGGCCTTTTGCATGTACGTTTCACTCCTCCTAACAAAACTGGACTTGCTTCTCCAGAAAGCTTCCTACTGCCTGGGGAAGGTTTCTGAAGGAGAAGAGGTCATCCTTCAGCCTCTTTCCTCAAATGTAGCTGCCTCTTCTCAATCTTCACACCACCCAGTGTGTCCTCAGCATTCATCACGCTGTCTATCGGCCTTGGAATTGCACCTTAGTTGAGGTGTGTGCAAGAAAAAGCCCCGGTCAGTCGTCCTCATCAGCTTAGACCGTAAAACCCAATATGGACAAGTTCAACAGAACCACCGTATATGGGCTGCCCATGCATGCTTCAGCTTTGCCAGGGCATAAATTTCATTTTTTTTAAGTGTATGTACCCATCCAGCCAGTGTCCCTTGCTGGCTTTGACTCTAGAGTTCAACCATAAGGATGGGATTCACCAGATACGTCTTGCTCATCCACCTTAGGCTTTGCAACTTCTTCAGGGACCACATTTCCGTGTCTTTGTCTTCAGTATGCAGATAGCCTGTAAGCAAAGCTGGCCAACTCTGGAGTCCTCCCACAGCTCCAAGTTCTAACCTCTGATCCTTTCTGGACATCCTTGTGGGTGATTCTCTCCGGTTGCTTAAACCCAGAATGTCCAAAGCAGAGTTCTTTGGCTCTTTCCACCTTCACTTTTCCTTCACCCTTCTCCAGCTCAGTGTTCTTCTCGAGCGCCAGGCTTGCTGAGGAAGCGACTTTCCCTACAGAGTGGTCACACCATGCCCTAACTTACTTTTTGTTCTTGTTTTGAGACAGAGTCTCACTATGTAGTTTTGGCTGTTCTGGAACTCGCTCTGTAGACCAGGATGGCCTTGAACTCACAAAGATCTGCCCGCCTCTGCCTCCAGTGCTGGGACTAAAGGCATAGGTCACCACACCCAGCCCTACTTTACTTTTTTTTTTTAAAGATTATTTATTATGTATACCTGCGTGCCAGAAGAGGGCGCCATATCTCATTACAGATGGTTGTGAGCCACCATGTGGTTGCTGGGAATTGAACTCAGAACCTCTGGAAGAGCAGCCAGTGCTCTTAACCACTGAGCCATCTCTCCAGCCCCGCCTACTTTACTTTTTAACAGCAAGATACTAGAGATTTATCTACACAAACACCAGAAATTTGGGCTTTAAAAGTCATACTCAGGCACTAGATACACTATTACTCATTTTATATTAGTTCATTAGATAGCTGTTGTGTTGTTGTATTTTAAATGTATTCAATTATTTATGATTTATTGGATGATCTATTTATTAATGTTAATTCAAAGCTTCCTTATTCTGGCTACATGTCAAGATTTCTTAGGCTGTAGAACTTTTTTTAAAACACCTGTTCCTGTTACCTTTCTACATTTAAATTAAAATCTCCGGGAAGAAAGCCTGCTCAAGAGGTTTGTTTGTGCCTTTGCTTTCTAACGTGGCTCTATGACATCACATAAAATTCTCATTCCCGGGATGATCCTTCTAAAACTTGGGTGTGGAAACACAAGCCTTCCAGGATTGTTTTATTCATTGGTGCTAGAAGCTCAGAGAACATTCTAATAAGTACTTTTAAAAAAATGAGATGTTTTTCAAATGTAACTCTTATGAACAAAATCATTTATTCTTTGAGTCAGGCAAAATTATTGATTCTTTTAAATAGTGTCCACCCCCTGAAAATCTATTTGATTGGATGTGAGCCCCGAGTGGATCTGAATGTGTCTGCCGGGCTTCAGGATAGCTCTCCAGCAAAACTCACTGCAGTCGGATCGGAAAGCATCTTCAAATGCTTCGCATTCCTGCTCAGCATCTGACAGCACAGAATGTTCCCAGTCCCCACTAAAAAAATGCTAAGGAAGTACAAGTTGGAAATCAACAGTCTGGAAACACTAATACATTCTTGATAGAAAATTACAGCTTCCCTCACACAGGAGATAAGACTTCGGTGGTTATAAAAGTAACTCCTCTGCTTTTTTTTTTCCCCTGCTATGTTTCTTATTAAATTCTGTTATGACAGAAAGAACTGCTTGAGAGACGGCGTGGGAGGAAGACACTAAAACTGAGTCTTGGGAAAGATAAATCATGGAAATTGGTTTCTCTGATCCGCAGACAGGGCTGAGCACAGTGTAAGATGTGCGTGTCCCGCCCTCTCTGGCTTTTAACCTCCAGAGTCAAATGCCAATCAAGTGGGGGCAGTAGGCAGAGGCAGCACTCACAGGTAGTTAAGATTCTTCAGGGTCTATGATAAAGACTCCAAACTATCACCCTCTCTAAAATGAGCTTGCATTTGAAAAGATTAAAATCGTCCATGTTTGCATGCATATAGACTACACACTAAACATTTACCCATCCCAATCTAACAGTGAAAAAAAATATTGACAGCTTAAAGTTTTCGCAAGAATCACTCACTATGTTCAATACATGTAAGAATAGAAAGAAAATCTTAACAAACATGAAACATAATTGCTTGTAAAAACCAGGATAGGAGATGAGAAAGTAGAAAGGATTTTGTTTAATTATTTATACTATTTTATATTTTTAAAGTATTTTCATTGATAATTTAAAATGTATTAAACTTGTAAGGATAAACCTTGAATTTTTAAAAAGGCACAAAAACCCATCTGCTTCCCTCTGGAGGTGTCTTTGTGAACCTTTCATTTGCACAAGGGGCTGAGGGGGTGTGAAGTGACGAGCTTGCCTGTCCTCTTCAGGTGTGTTTGGCCAACCCACTCACAGATCACATGTATCCACACGTAGCCAATAAAAAAAAAATCATAAACTTTGCTCATAAGCAACACTATGAGGTTTTTTTTTTCTTTTTGCAGTTTCACTGTAACTAGAAAATTACATTGTTCTCCAGAAGAACTTTCTGGATGACTCACGTCATGTAGCAGTGCTAAAAGGCTAGACTAGACACAGCATCAAAGGGTCTAGACGTGGTTCTGGTGCATGGTTTTGGTTTTCCCATAGATTTAATGGCGCTGACAAAGCACAGCGACCACCACAAAGAAGTCCCCACTCCCAACCCCCTTTCTTTTTCTTTCTTCCTTCTTTTCTTCTTTCCTTTCTCTCTCTCTCTGTGTCTCTCTCCGTCTCTGTCTCTCTCTCAGACAGTGTCTTCCAATGTTACCTTGGCTAGCCTAGAATGCTTGGTGAAGATCCTCCTGTTGCTGCTTCCCAAGTGCTGGGATGAAAGGCATGCATCAGCTCACCGGGCCCACACTAATGAATCTCTAAAGCCAGAACACGATGCTCCTGTGGTACAAACTCATTTCTTATATATTTTTTATTTCTCCTCACAAGAGCACTGTGGGGCTCAGAAACTTCAAGCATCCTTGACAGGAAGCTTTGCTAGCAGGCGGAAGAGCCAGAATCGCAGCCCACATTTTCTTGCATTCATAAGCCCAAGCCTTAAGTGGAAATAAAATGCATCGAGCGACTAAGATAACCGAACACTGACTGGCTATCCGTCAGAGCTGGTGATATTTCTGCCTACACCATCCTTTGCAAAACTCTGTCGTTCTATAATTCCTCTTGCGATTTCACCCATTTAGTCAAGACCCACGCCTGCCCAATCTCCTTGAGATAAAGGTATCTGTGTCTTGGACTTCTGCCGAAACTAATGTGGTACAACACCCTTGAGTTTTTACGAGTTCTGCCATTTAATTGGAAGATCTTCTGAGGAAACTGTAGGTGTTCCTGATATACTCTCTGCCTCCATTGTCCAGTATTTCCCAGAACTTACACCCTCGCTGGCAGCCTATCCACTGCTGCAATTCTTTTGCTCACAGTCTCTTCAACGGTCCCTATGACTACCTCACTTCTCAAAGTCTTAGCCTCTTCTGAACATCCCGTTAGAGGGCCACACCAGCAAGCAAAAGTACTATGACTCACTTGTAGATTCCAAAGCCCATCTTAGCTCCCTATTACTGATTAACAAGTTACTCCCAAGTTCAGTGGCTTTAACCACAAGCGCTCATTCTCTTGGCATTTCTGTGGACCGGTAGGATAGAGCAGTTAGTTTCCTTGGGTGGCTCTGGTTTAGGGGTCACTTGGACTAGGCTGTTGTCAGCAAGCAATGCAGTCATGTGACAGCACAACTGCGTCTGAGCGGGCCTCTAGGGTGACTCACTCACATGGACACCAGCAGGACTCAATCCTCACTGAACGCTGGGAGTGTCCATTGCATTGCTCATGACCTCATGACTTGAGAGTTGGCTTCCCGAGAGCAAGTGACCCAGCCTATCAAGGTAGAAGCTACAATGCCATTTGTGGTCTAGAATGTCAAGTTATACAATGTCTTGTCTACCAGAGCCCCATGGTTCTTCACAGGCAGCGTTCTTCACCCATGGCTCTTCACAGGCAGCGTTCTTCAGAGTAGGAGGGTACTAGGAGCATGGCAAGGGGCTGAAGTCATTGATGGTCATCTTGCACAGTTTCTCATTAGTGCATTGTTGTTTTCCACCTCCACATGTTGACCCTGCTCTGAGAGATGTATTCTGAGGGTTTTTTTTTTATTTTATAACTTCTTTATTGACTTTTTGGGAGCTTCACATTTTCAACCCAGTTCCCCTTTCCCCCATCATCCCCTCATCCCTGCTATGCCCCCCCCCGCATAAGGAAACAAATCAAAGTAAGCAAGCAAGTGATGTGGGATCTCCCTCTGTATGCTGTGAATGTTTTATTACCATTGGTTAATAAAGAAACTGCTTTGGCCAATGGCTTTGCAGAGTAAAGCCAGGAGGAAAATCTAAATAGAGATAGAGAGATACAGAGAGAAAGTAGGTGGAGTCAGGGAGAAGCCATGTAGCTGCCCAAGAAGCTAGAGATAACAAACCAAGAGCCTCATAGTAAAATATAAAATAATAGAAATGGGTTGATTTAACATTAAAGAGCTGGCTAGAAATACACCAGAGTCATCTGCCAAACAGTGTTGTAATTAATATGGTTCTGTGTGATTATCCGGGTCTGGGTGGCTGGGAAATGAACGTGCAGTCCCTGATTACAAGCAAGTAAACAAAAGCAAAAGAAGACAAACCAAAACCAAAAGATAAAAATACAACACCAGAAAAGTCTCTTTGCTCCTCCTTCGTTCCTGCTTCTCCAACACCTTCTTTGTTTATCCTGGTAGCAATGGAGGCTTCCGTGTGCCGTATAGCATACCTCCTTTTCCCATCAGTTTTACTGGCAAATGTTTATTGTAATGAGCCACTGGTCTGGTTCAAGGCCTCTGGTTTCTGGTACACCACCATCACTGGATCCTCACCGTAACTCCTGTGGGTTATCCTGTGGCTACCACGAGTCTTGGAGATCCTGCAGGTATTGTTCCACAGGACCAGTCCCTTCACCAGCTCCAGCAGGTCCTCAGTGGGGTAGATGCTAGGGTGGGTCAGCCCAAGGCCCCACTATGGGCCTGGATAGTAGCCAAGCTGATCAAACCAGGACCCTGAGGTCACCCACCTAGGGCAAGTGGGTGGAGTCTGTTCCCCTACATGCATGCCCTCAAGGTTGGTTCATCCTGGCCTGTGGTGAGGGATGCAGGCCATCTTTCCAATGTGCATATTCGGAGGTATTTTGTTCTTTGAGGCCATTATAAAGAGTTCTATTTTTGTAAGCTTCACTTTCCAATTGTTCTTTATTACTATTTAGACATATAATGAAGTTTTATGTCCTTGTCATCTGTACTTTTGATAAACTCAAATGTAGATTCTACTTGGGTGTTTTTGTAGGTTAGTTAAGATTTTTCTATACAGATAATCATGTCAGGAATTAAAAAAAAAAAACTTATCCCCTTCCAATCTATGTGTATTTGAGCTGTTGGTTTGTTGATTGTTTACTAGTCTGGAGACGGTGCAACCTGGGGGAATGGAGCCAAAAAATGAGTCAGGCTAAGGTCTCATGCAATAGCCAACTTTATTCAGAGCATCAGACGATATATATTCTGAGGGTTGAGAGTCACGTGAGTAAAGTGTCCAATCACAAGGACAAGCCACAGGCGGCAAAAACATGCTTTCCCATAGAGACATATAAACAAATATTAATATCTGGTTGTGATGGAAATCTGATAAACTCACTCCTGTCCGATGCACTTGGGAGGGGCCTGAGAGCATAATCATTCTGTGTTTTGAGGAAACTGAGGAGAAAAGCCTATTGTTTACTTAGCGTTTCTCTGCCAATACTCAGAATTCCCTTTGCACAACTCCATATGGACTGTCTTCCGACAGCGGCCTTGCTCTTTCTCTAACATGGCGTTGAAGAGCGGTGATAGGAAGAAGAGCGGTGATAGGAATGTTGAGCCTTGAAAGGAGGCACATGGCCTCTCTTCATGAAGTGTGCAGTTAAATGTCTTCACAGATGATTTCTATTAGACTAAAAAGTTCACTCCTAGTCCTAATTAATCAAGAGTCATGAATTCTAAATTTTACCAAATGCCTTTTCTCCACATATTAAAATAACCATAAACACTTACTGTTCTTTTACTGTTGTATCATATTATTATTCTGTCATATTAATATTTTTCATATTAATTTATAATATTATGTCATATTAATATTTTAACCACCTAACCTTATATTCCTGTTCTAAGTCACATTTAATTGTGATATTCTTTGCTTTCTATATATGAATATATTTTATCTGCCAATATTTTATAAAGAGTATATTTTAAATCTGTGTTTCTGTGTCTATATACATATATATGTATGTATGTGTATATGTATATATGTGTGTGTATGCATGTATACGTGTATGTATGTATGTATGTATGTATGTATTACAGGATGTCATAATTTGCTTTCCTTCTATTACTGTGATAAAAGACCAGGAGCATAAGCAGCTTGGGGAGGAGAGGGGTTTTTGGCTTGCAGGTTACAGTCCATCATCAGGGGAAGCCAGGGCAGGAACTCCAGATGGGATACTCCAGGCAGGAACTGAAGCAGAGAGCGTGGAAGAATCCTTTCTGGCTTGACTCCAGCAGCTTGTTCAGCTTGCTTTGTCTTTACCACCCAGGACCACCTTCCCTGGGGCTGAGCACTCCCACATCAATCACTAATCACAGAAGTGCCCCGCAGACAATAGGAGGGAGGCATGTCGGCAACTAAGGTTCCTATTTCCAAATAACCTAGCTTGGGTCAAACTGACAAAAACCAGCCAGGACAAACAACACAGGTGTCTGAACATTTGCATGTGTGCATGAAAGTGTTCATGTGTCACAGAACACGTGGAGGTAACACAAAGACTTTGATTTTGTCTGGGACAGGACTTCTTGTTGCTCGTCACTGTGGATGCCAGGCTATGGCCCACAGTCCTCTGGGGTGAGTTTGCCTCAGTCTCCCATAGCACCACTGTAGGGACACCCTGGGGTTCCAGATGCATGCCTCTCCTGAGGACCAGACCTCAAATCTTCCTGCTTTCACAGCAAGAGCTTTACCCGCTGAACTGCATTCTAGACCTTATTAAGAATTTAACATCCATTTCATGAGGAAGGTCTCTCTCTCTCTCTCTCTCTCTCTCTTTATAGTTTTCTGGCTCTGTTTCTCTTATCATGGTACTGGCAGCCTCATACAATGAGATGGAGAGCACCCCACTTCTCTGTGTTCTGATTCATATATATTTACAGAGAAATTATACTCTTGCCTTGCATCTTCTTCAAAATCATTTTGGATGGAGAAAAGAATATATGTGAATGTAGGTGACATAGATGGACCTAAATTGATAATTACCCAGGAGAAGCCATAGGTATGCAAAAATTATCATTGTTTCCTCTTTTCTTAATATCTGATATTTTCAATTTTAAAGTATTTTATTTAAAAACAAACAAACAAACAAACCAGCATCCTTTCCACGGTATCTCTCCTGCATTACAATCAGTATTCTAGAAGAGCAAGAAGTTCCAAATTTTCATCAAGGACAGAAGCAGAAGCTTAGACACTCAGAATTCAGAAGTCTGTTTTTTATGGTGAGCTTAGCTTTTGATCAGTACAGGAAATGGCAGTAAAGAGATTTTGTAAAAGTTTGATTGACATGCTGGCCAGGATGGCACTGAGTGATGACTCTGTAAATCTCTGAATGTGAGCTCTGCCATAAATGGGCTCTGGTGCTGGCTTTTCTTCCAGGCAAATAAAAATTGCCTTCTACATATATTAGAGAATCCTATAATGTGCTGGACCTTAAAAAACTGAGACTTTACAAATTACTATGAGTCTCTATGTACAATAATATTCCCATCAACCTAAACAAAAAGTTCAAAAGCCTTTTTGAAAACCATACTTCCCATTAGCATCCAAATATGTATTAAAGGGGAGTTAGGACCCTTACCCCCAGCATTCAGTAGGCAGAGCCCAGAGAATTAAAGTTCAGGGTGAACATAGCTTATTTAATCAGTTCAAGCCAGCTTGAGATAATCTGTCTCCAAAACCAAGGGCCAGAGATGGACCTTACTGGTAGCGTGCTTGCCTAGGATGGTCAAAGTCAAAGATCCAGCTCCCAACATCAGAGAAGCAAGGGAATGGAGAAATTAAGGTAAGTTGATTGTAGCTTTACTTCAAGGGTAGAATTTAAAATGATCTTAATTTCTTAACCTTTTCTTCAGTGTACCAGGTTTGGCATTATTTGCCGTGTGATGCGACCGTTGTCAGATTTCAGTGTGCATGAGAACCACTGGCAGGTTTTGGAAAACATGACTTGTTTAGTTGAGTATAACTGGTGTGTATAGCTCCACCCTGGAGGAGACATGTTATTACACATATGTTAAAACCCTTACCATGTGTGCTACCAAGAAAGAGTCCGGATGGACTCTCAGAAGCAAGGATGTTTTAATGTTGCATCGTTTGGTCATGACGAATGTACCCATAGGGTGGGAGAGGATGTCAGTGGAGAGGCCATGCAGGGGTGGTCAAGAGTATAGGAAAGTCTTTTATCTCACACTGATTCATCTGTAAATGCATGCAAATGAAGACAGCCCAACTTCATCTTCTGCTGGATCCTGGGAATCTATATGTCACTGTGTAGAACATTTGGTGGTACCTGGGGAGTGGTTATGATGTCACTTCTGCAACCTGAAGACATCTTCTCTTGTCATATGATGCTCCCAATTTCATAAATGTCAAGCCTTCTCAAAATTAAAACCCTGAAACCAATCCAAATTGAATAGTATTTACCCCATAAACTACACTGACTCGAAATTCTGGGTTATTTATTACAGTTGACTTGTTTTTGGCACTTACCATATGCCAGGACCTGTGCCAGCCTCTAAGGATACGCACTGTGTCATTGTCCTAGCCATTGTGGTTTTATAGTCTAATGTCCTATTTTAAGTCTGTTTTGGAAATTTTTAAAACTTAGTTTCAGTTCCAACCTAAGCTCTTCCACTTGCGAAAGAGTTCATTTTAACTCCTTAGAAAGAAATTGGCAGCCTTCACCTTGAAATAATCAAACATTGCAGGGTGTGTGTTGTTATTTGTTTGATTGATGGTCTGTAACATGACCCAGATCATCTTGAGTTCCTATCAGAAGGTACCTCTGAACCATCCCTTTCATCCCCACCCCCACCCCACGTATAACAGTTGAAGAAAGAAAGTCCCCTCAAAAAACGAGGTGACTTTTCCAAACTGATAGTAAGTACCAACCCATTTGTAGGGGTCTTGATATGGTGCTTTTCTCATTGCTTCAGGCTTTATGACTTCAATTCCAAGATTAAGGGAAATTATGAGCCCTCATTTTAGAGGACTTTGCAAAACTCAATGGCGTTTCATTAGTAAGTTAGATTATTGATTTTTGTGAACTTTGTGAAAATCAGCAAGAACAAAGCTGAAGGGCTGCGGGATGATGAAGAAGTAACTTCCTATAGGCACACGACATCACTGTCTTAGAACAGTGACTCTTCTCAGCAAGTCTGCGGGCTGTGTGCAGTGGCCAATCCCGTTTTAAGCTTGAGAAACCTAAGGCACAAGAAGTTTGTTTAGAAGACATGGGTTCTACATTCACTTCCACACAATGAATTTGATATAATTGATCTCCCAGGTGCAGCCAAGTTCTGAGAGGAGGCAGGTTTAAGTCAGTAATGTTTTACAGTTCTTAGTTATGTAAGACTGTGGAGTCCTTCAGAGAACCCAGTCATTTCTAGAAGGTTTGGTCAATTTCACTGCATAGTTGCACATAGGATATTTACAATTCTTCCATGCCTGTTAAAAATTTACTTAGCAACTGTGGTCTCTGTATCAAGACAAATATTAGATAAACATTGTTCTTTCAGCAACTGGACTCATGAGTGGGTCACAAAACTTCATTTTTGTGGAATGTAACCAAGCAAGGTAAACACGCACAGCCAGACACGTTCATATGCACACACACACACACACACACACACACACACACGTGCGCGCACTCATTCAAAGTCATGGGTAAACAAATACCACTGCATACCCCAGGGAATTATTTTTAACTATTTTTGTTCAAACTGGTTTCACTTGGCAAATTGTAACTCCGTACAGGTGGCACCTATTCTCTGGGAAGTGTTTCCTTTTCCCACAACTGAGAAACTGGCACCACGTACCTCATTGCCCTTCTCAACATCTGTTTCTACTTACATGCCAGCTAAGGCCACCTGACCTGTGAAAGGAAACAAAACAAAAGTTCACGGTCACTGCCTACCAAACGTCACGTTCTGCTCTACCCAGGCCCTGGAAACACAGCTTGAGAAACTCGTCTGGGACACCACGCATTGGTCCACCATTAGAAAGAGGCTGCCCTTATTTGACTGTTGGTGTTAATGAGAAAAGAGGGCGCAGCATTAGAATCTAGAGAAATTAATTCTTAGAGCAACTAGTCACCCATTTCGTACCCAAAGCTTTCCAGTTATGAAAGCTGACCTGAAGAGGTTTGTAAGATTAGGAAACCAGAGAAGGTACTAGAAAGTAAATATGCAAAGCTGCATATCCGGTCTACAGGGAAAGCTGAGCATGCCAGACTCACTTTAAAAAGAGCAATAAACAAAAGTTGTGGAGACAGGACCCCCCTCAACCCTGGTGAGAGTTAAAGAAGAAAAACTGATCTCGCAGCAAATGAACTTTCCTTTCCGTTGTTCATTAGGATAAAGGCTATCAACTCATCATTTTACCAAGAGCCGGGGAGAAAACAGCCCTTACCTACAATGCCTTCTGCTTCTTTGTTTTTCCCACAGCCAAGTTACATTTACGAGATGCAGTTAAGGCTAGAGAAAAGTCCCCTTTTCTTTTGGCCTTCGGTTTCCCTCTCTGAAACTTTTGCTCGAGTTGGAAAAGTGGGCACTAAAATGTTACGATGTAAAAGCGGGCATGCACACATAGGCTTGGGCAAAGATGCCTACCACAGGGAGACTCACAGCAAAACAAGGAAACTGAAACTTTTAAAACTGGACGCAGTCGTACTACCTACCAACAGAGAGGCGTTAAACACAGAGAAGGTAAGCCAGCAAGCAATAATGTCTTGGATGAGCCTAGTTAGTTAAGGTGCAAAGGACATCAGTACCAATGATGCAGCTCAGGCAGGAGACATTTCCAAGAGGCAACATGAGAATGTGTTGATGATGCTGGGGTGTGTGAGACTGGCAGTTGGCTTGCATTTCTTATTGTAGTATTTTCCAAGCTGGTGGAAAGTTTTAAATACATATTACGTTGATAACTTAAGAACACAGTACAGGTTGGATGTATCTGTATGTATAATTTTTACATGGGGCGGGGGTGTTGGATTCTCTGTTTTATTGGCAGTCCCAAAGACTCAAAAGGAATCTATTATCAAAAAAAGTCCATAATAAATAAATGTAGAACGGTCATTGTACACCGAGTATTTTCATTTACTGTTGTTTAGCCCTTGTCTCACAGCAGATCAACTTTTTCTCGAGCAAGAGATGGACGGATATTTTAACTTTTCATCTAACAAATGGTTCACAGTTTCAGAATCTTCAACTTATAGACAGAAGCATCCACACAACTCATGGCAGTGTTTAAAAAACCTGCTGGGCATTGTGGCGTGTGCCTTTAACCTTAGCACTCAAGAGGTAGAGGAAGAAGGATCTCTATGAGTTCAAAGCCAGCCTTGTCTACATATCAAGTTCCAAGCCAGCCAGGTAGCCACTGTGAGACCCCATAAAACAACAAAACTATGAGAAGACATGTACAGGGTCAAGGGGTTGCTGCGAGGCAGTGCTCCCTTTTGGTGACCTTTCATAACTGTGAGCAAGATGGGGGAGTTGTAGACATAGATGACGACTTTCCTCTTTCACCTGAGGCTCTGAGCAGGGCAGCTGGTGGCCATGAGATATGTGTTTGAGATCTGGAGGTGACAGAGTACAGGCCATTCTCCTGACACACCAACTCAGAGAAAGTTTGTTGGCCCAGCCCTCTGTCTTCCCCTTGGCTGAAGAAAATCAGGAAAAGTGGTTTGAACCCTGTATTTTCTTTGCTCTTTTTAGGGTTCACATGTTTCCTGACCTTTGTCAGTCAAGGGCAGTCACCTGCACATGAGTTTGACGGACAGTCACCTCCTGCTCATCTCCGTGGCGCTGGACCACGGCTGTGGCTCACTGAGCTGCCTAGGTCACCACCGTTGTCTTTGTGTCATTTTCTCAAGATACCGTCTGGTTGTGTTGCTGTTTTTACTTAGCAGGGAGGGAATTCTTTGAAATAGAAAAGTTGGAGGAGCCTACTAGCTAACTCACTTGTCAGACTAAGTCTAGGGAAATAAGTTGGACTTGTCTGATTGCTTCGAGATTCTTGTTGGGGGAGGGGATAGTAGCCACATCTTTAAGACTGATAGGTAAAATGTTTGCTCAATATTAACCTTTCAGCATTTGCTTTCTGTCTGGGCAAGGATATGGAAATGCAGGGGTCTCCAGAGACAAGTGGGTAAGCACTGAGTGTCCATGTGTCTAGTCACATCCTGGAGAAAGCAAATGTATGTCACAGTTGACATAATCCTAAATCATGCTCTGGTGGAAAGAGAGCTAACACAAGAGTCAGAAAATCGACTTTTAAGGCCAATTCTGTCACTAATGTGTCCTGAGTCTTCGTTAGCAAATTAATTATCTTCTCTAAAGTCTCGTCAGGCAGGGCTTTGGTCCTGTCACTCTATGGCAAGCCAGGAACAGCAGTTCTCCTCTATCTGGAGATCTGCAGCTTGTCAGTCCACACATGGATTTTTGAAGAGGGTCATCTCCCTTATACATGAGCCAAAAGAAATTAGGTCTTCAGTCTTTTGTGCTATCCTATGGGGAAAAAAATCTATTTTCAGAATTTATATTATAAACTGAAAAACTGGTTCCCCCACCATAGCAGCCTAAGAACCTTAGGGTAGAAAAAAGTACAAATGTAAGAAAATGATAGATAGATAGATAGATAGATAGATAGATGATATCTGTGTGGTTGCTAGGGAGGAGGGTGGATGGATGAATGGGTTAATGGTCTCTAGAGACAGACTACATTGGTTTAAATTAGATTATAAACACTTCAATCTTTTTGACTGTATCATCTCAAATGAATCATTTCACCTATTTGTGACTGTGTTCATTTAATACCAGAATTCTAGTAATAGTATTCAAAATATGGTTACCATTGTTAAACCCAATATTTCATGAAGCTCTTAACATGATGCTGGGCATATACTAAGTACTCCATAAATGTTAATGTGACTGTGTTATTATCTAGGAAATAGTGTACATGTTATGAATTCACTCCCAGGTCACACATGCACACCTAGTGTCCTGGCTAGTTTTTATGTCACCTTGACACAAGCTGAAGTCATCAGAAAGGAGGGAACTTCCATTGAGAAAATACCTCTATACGATTCAGCTGTAGGAAATTTTCTTAATTAGTGATTAATGTGAGAAGCCCATCCCATAGTGGGTGGTGCTATTCATGGGCTTGTGGTCCTAAGTTCCTGTCCTGACTTCCTTTGAAGATGACTAGTGATGTGGAAGTGTTAGTCAAACAAGCCCTTTACTCCCCCAACTTGCTCTTTGGTCATGGTGCTCCATTGCAGCAAAAGACACCCCAACTAAGACTCAGAGAACACTGCTAGTGATGTAATATGTTTTCTATTTTGTTGTAAGGGGCCACTTGTTTGTTTCCAGGCCATCCAGACTCCCAAAATAACCACATAGGAACTGTATTAATTAAATCACTGCTTGGCCCATTAATTCTAGCTTCTTATTGGCTAACTCTAACGTATTAACTTAGCCCATCTCCATTAATCTGTGTATCGCCACATGGCAGTGGCTTACCAGGTAAAGTTTCGGCATCTGTCTCCAGAGGGGCTACATGGCTTCTCCCTTACTCCACCTCCTTTCCTCCCAACATTCAGTTTAGTTTTCCCCACCTAGCTCTGTTCTGCCCTGCTCTGCTATAGGCTCAAGACAGTTTCTTTATTAACCAATGGTATTCACAGCATACAGAGGGGAATCCCACATCACTATTACACACACACACACACACACACACACACACCTTTGGTGGTTACTACTTCCAATAGAGAGTGGGTTTATGAAATATATTGTTGAGATACATTTTTGCTGTTTTTTCTTAACAATAAACCGTACCTTCCAGATACTTAATTCCTATCACTTTTTAAATTCATCCTTCTCTCATTACATCATATTACATCACAACTGGAGTTTCCCCTCCCACTTCTCCCAATCCCATCTCCTGCCTTCCCCCTCTCTCAGATTCCCCTCCTCTTCTGTTTCCCCTCATAAAAGAGCAGGCATCCCAGGGATATCAACCTAACATGATATAACAAGCTACAATAAGACGAGGCACATGCCCTCATATCAAGGCTGGGCTTGGCAACCCAGTAGGAACTGGGCTACCACTCTAGCTCCCCAGTCCTTCCTTCTCCTCTTCCACAGGGTTCACCGAACTCTGCCTAACATTTGACTGTAGCTCTGTGCATCTGCTCTCATCAGTTCCTGAACGAAAGCACTCTGATGAGAATTGGGTTAGGCTCTGGTCTTGAGTACAGCAGAATCACTAGGAAACATTTCATTGGTTGCCCACTCCCAGAAATTCTGTGCCATCATTACTCCAGCACATCTTGCCGGTAGGATAAACTATAGGTTGAAGGTTTTGTGACTGTGTTGATGTCGCAGTGGTACTACTGGAAGCCTTGCTTGGTTACAGAAGATGGCAGTTCAGGCTCAGTATCTCCCATTACTAGGAGTCTTCACTAGGTTCATCCTTGTAGATTCTTGGGGGTTTTGATTGCTTCTTTCTGGGAAAGGAAAATAGAATAGATCTTGCAGGTGGGCCAGGGACAGGTGGGGATAGGAACAGGAAGGACCAGGCACTGGAGATTGGGAGACATTTGAGACACTGGAATCGGGAGGCATTTGGGGGATGAAATTCCTGTTATTATCAACAAACATTTAAGTGGTTTCAGAATTTTCAATGGATATCCCTTAATGTGCCTTTTTTCTTGTGTGACTGTTTCTGTGAGATGGGTTCTCATCTGGCTAAGCCATAAGAATGTGCACTAACTAATAAATGCTATAAACACAGCATGAAATAACATTATCCATTTGTACTCCCATCAGCAAGTTGTGAGTTTGTCTGCTTCTCTGCACATTATTCATACTGAATAGTTAGTTCTGTCTTTAAATCTGCCCATCCTATGAGGAAATTAAAAACATTTAATTATAATTTAGAATTTCCAAGTTATTCTTGATTCTGACCAGATTTTTTGCAAACCTTTATGGTGGTGTACCTCACCTACCAGCACCCCACATCACAAATATTTTTCTGAAACTGTTGGAGGAATGTGAAAAATGTACCACACAATATCTAGCTGATAATATAGTCATCATCCTGGGCCCTCTCTTCCTCGGGTTAGTGTCACAGAAATGGGAAGAAAGAGGAGATTGTCGTCTTTATCTTCTTTCTTTCTCTTGTGTTCCTTCAGTCACTGGACTCAGAAATTCAAAATTTGAAATTGAGACTCTTTTAATAATATTGTTTTATAAGCAAGCCAATGACTACATGGGTGTAAATCAAATAAAATTCAAATATTCCTGTCTTAGCAAATGTCCATCGAGATCTTCAATCAAAACTCCCTACTAATAGGAACATGAGTGAAGGACAGAGACCCGACATGCTGCAAGTCTCTGGGGGAAGCAATCTACTAAAACACCTATTAAAACTGCAACTACACTATGAGCCCTAGAATTTCACTCCTTGGAATCTGATAATAGAGATGACAGCACTGACATGATATATCACATGAATGAGGTCATAAGTCACTCATCTCTTGGGATCCCAGTAAAATGGAGATTTGTTTGTTTGTTTGTTTTATAATAACCATATCCTCCGGGCTTTGGGGCCATTATCTGCCCCAGTCCTCAGTTCTCAATACTAACAAGAATCCTTCCCTATATCAGTACCCTCTCAGCTTCATGCATCATCTTCTAGTCTGTAGACATTGACATAGTTCGGGTTTTTTTTTATGTTAATAGCATGGCTGTGTTTTTTATGCCTTTATACTTATATGAACATATTTCTAAGTGAGCTATTACTGCTATGTTTTACAAACCTTTTTAAAAGAGCATCACAGAGTTAAGGGGTTCCTTTCAGCGGCCATATGATATCCTACATGAGGCTATGATGTAATTGACTCAGATATTCCCTATGAGCTATTTGAGTTGTCTAGAGTTCTCTGACAAATTCTTCAGTGAACACATTTGAAATAAAGCCCATGTACCTGGTGGTTTTGTTTCTCCTGGCTAAATTTTTAGGCCTTTTAGGTGAAAAACTTATGTCAGTTTAAATTTTAATAAACAAAGACATGTTTTGGGAATTTCTAAAAACTTTCAGTAATTCATTTCTAATAGCAATGTATAAGAGCATTCCTTTCCACCTTACCCTTCTCTGTATTAAATGTTATCAATAATTTAATCTTTAATCAACCTAATTGAAGGATTGTTTCATCATTATTCGTGTTTCCTGAGCACAAGAGAAGTTTTTAAAACATTGACTTGGGGCAAGATAATATCTCAAGAACTCTGTTTTGCATGGTCGCTCACTAGACTACATTCACCCCAAACAGAATTACAGACTCAAGCCTCAGCCCAGTGTGAAGAGAAGGAAGCCTCCAAAGCATTGTTTTCCTCCCCCAAAGACTAGATAAGATGGTGGAGAGCAGAAAAAAACTGTAAATTGGGGGGGTCAAACATCCACTCTACTAAGAGCAGAAACAGTGACAGGAAGACTGGACCACCAAGTGGGAGAGAGAAACACCTCCCACCAGGAAAACCAGGAAACAGAAGCACAGGAAATCCTTTCAGGAGAGCTTTGAAGCAGGCATGCTCAACCTCTCCCCTCCCCAGCCACTGGCAAGCTTCCACCTTCAGTAGGGATCTGTAAGGGCCTCAGAACTGGGTAAAAAAAAACTTTCATATCTTAAAAGAGGATGGAGATGAGAGACGGGGTGGGCTATCACCCAGCTCAGTTTCCTTCTCAAGATGAAATTAAACAGGGAAGTTGGGAGTTCTTCCAAAAGTCTATTGGTACCATGCGTATTGCCACCATGACTTTTCTTGACCCATCCAGACCTCCGGTAAAATACTGGCTTTGGTGTATTTCCCATTTCTCAATTAAACTGTTCTTATGTTATTTTATAAACATTTTTATCTGCTTCATTTTGCAAACATGTATCACAGATACGTTTTTCTTGCTTATCCACAGGACTTCTGATTTTGCTATTGTGCTGTATCAGCAGAGGTTTGGAAATTTTATGTCATTAAATCAAAGTTTTTCCTTTATGTCTTCTGGGAGTCAGCCCTGCTTAAGAAAGTGTGCATAAATGTTCCTCTAGATTATCTTTAATAGTACAAAGAGGTTATAACGTCACCACTTTCATACATTCAGATTTTTAATAAACCTGAAGTCAATTCTGCATGTGGTATAAGTCATATATGATCTAGTTTTCTTGGCTAGGTTCAGCTCCTGTCTCCATCACTTATCAGCTGTTTAACTTTAGCTCAGGGTCCCAACCTTGCTGTGTCCCAGGATTTTCATCTGCTAATGAGGATGATAATAATCAATGTCTATCTCAAGGGGTTGTTGTAAGAATTAAGTGGATGCATAAGAAGCTCCTGGGACACTACTGTCTGGTGGGAGCAAGGGCATATTAACGCCATCTAAGCCAGTGGAACAGTACAGACCTGATTTGTTAAACATTTTCCTCAGACAAAATGCAGAATTTAGCAGTATAAAGTTTATTTTATATATATATAATGTGTAATATAGAGAGTATATATGTATATGTATATATGTGTATGTATGTATGTATGAATATACTGATCTATTTCATTTTGCTTCCATTGAGCTACATACAAATGTTATAATTTTTGTTACTACCTTCATGATAAGTCATAAAGTTTGAAGAGAAATTCCCACTCTCTAATTCTCTTGTAGCAATCCTTTTCATTTTTTAAGAAGAATTATGTATACGGGTATTTTTTTCCCTGCATGTCTATGTACCACATATGTGCAGTGCCTACAAAGGGCAGAGGAGGACATCGGATGCCCCTGGAACTGGCGTTACAGGCAGTTGTGAGCCACCAGGGGTGTGCTGGGAATCAAACGTAGGTCTTCTGGAGGAGCAGTCAGTGATCCTAACCGTTGAACCATCTCTCCAGCTCTTACATTCGTTTGTTCATTCGTGTGTGTGTGTGTGTGTGTGTGTGTGTGTGTGTGTGTGAGAGAGAGAGAGAGAGAGAGAAAGAGAGAGAGAGAGAGTGAAAGAGTGTGTGTGTGTGTGTGCATATGTGTGCACATGCTTGTGAATCCCGTAATGTGTTTGCGGAGATGAAAGGACACATTTCAGAAGCGGGTTCTCTCATTCCAGCACATGAGCACCACGGCTCTAACTTGTCAGGCTCAGGGACAAGAGCGTTCACTCTCCTAGCTGTCTCCCTGCTCTTCTGTTAGCGATCAATTTTTAATTTTTATGTTGATCTTACAAGCTTTAAAACAACCTGGCCACGCAGTATTCATCTACACATTCTTTAAGTTAGTTAGAAATCACTTTGGATGAGCAGTGAACTGAGCCAGCAGTTCCATCCCGTCCAGAAGACTGCTCTCATCCAACCATCTCAGAACCAGAGGTGGGATGTAGCAGAATCCTGCCCAACACTCACAACTTTTACCATACAGATGCCAAATCAGAAAGCTCTGGGGAGAGCAGCCACTCTCTCCCTCATTTGCTCATTTGAACACGGTCCACTGTGCCGCTGTGCACCCCTTCATTGTGTTAGCAAAGAGCTCGGTGCCTGCACTGTGTGCGTGCTTTCACCACGGCAAGCCGAGCTGCTCTGTGGCCACTGTTTTTACCAGCTCGTCCCTAATGTAAGGCGATGCTCTCCCCACTTGTTACCTCGGGGGCACAGAGCAAAGATTCCCCTGTCTTTCTTTGAACTGTCTTCAGCCTGTCCGCTTTCTAGGATAAAATGGTTTATCTGGATTTGCGCAATCATTTCCTGTCGTTCCAAGATCAAGCACCATCTTGCCGTGTAAACATGTGCCCTTCTGTCCGCCCGAGCAGCTTAGAGGGCACCAATTCAGGTTTCCCTTCCGATGGTGACCAGGAAGGGGCCCAATAAATATTTCAAACATAAAAGGATTGTTATAACAAAGGGTTTTTAAATCCCCCCTGGGTTATCTGAACAGCTTTCCGTTTCATTTTGTTTTTTACCTCTACCATTCTCAAAGGGGAAAAGCCTTGTCTTTTTTTTTTTTTTTCCAGAACAAAACACAAATGAACACAGAAATGGGTTAAGATTCGAAAAGAAAACGGAGACAACAGGAACACCAGCAGCAGACAAGTGGAGATCACATAAACAAAGACGCAATATCAAGTGGAAGAGACACCTTATGGTAAGAAGACTGCCTGAGTCCAGGTCAGCCTGGGTAATCCCCACGGAGGACACTCGTCCTGATAGCAAGCAATTCTTCCCTCAACGACGACTCCATGTTGCTGTGTTATAAACACAAACCTATCAGAGCATGCGTTACACACACCTTACTGTGACATGGCAAATGGTGTCTGGCTTCCCAGATAAGCTTTATGGAGAGTGAGGAGGAGGGGGACAAAAGAAGTAGGTGAGAGACACAGCAGAAACACTTCCCTTAGTCCTTTGATGTCACCAAAGCGATCAGCGATGACAGAGGCGTCCTACTTGCCTTCCCTCTTTGCAGAGATTGGAGGAGCGAACTGCCTGTAAGCCTCAGACAAGGCAAATGGCAATGGATATTTTTAATACGCGTTTTCATTTTTACCTTAAGTGGAGTGAATGTATGTGCTTGCAACACATAGTGTGACATTTCAATACCTATGTACAATGTGTGGTGATCACATCGTGACAACTAGCCTGTCTACCACCTGCAACATTTTTCTGTGTCGAGTACATTCAAAATTCTCTCTATCAGCTGCTTTGAAATACACAGCTAATTGTGGTCAACCATAGCTATCCTTCTGTGCCATAGATCATGAGAAGCTAAAACCCAACTCTCCTAGAAAGAGGCTGTGTTTCCTGTGTATAAATTGTAAGGTTTCTTTATCTAGCTTTCCTTCTCCAGGTGTTTGCAATGAGTGTCATACTGAACTACTTCCAAGAGACTTTCTCTTTTGACTACCAAACAAAGTGCTTGATACCCCTCATGGGAAACTGTTAGGAAAGCCAAGCAGGCCAAGGTAACTTATAAGAGGTTCGAACCTTACAGACCATAAGGCTTCACAATGGAGTATATCGCTAGCACAGGCATTTGGCCCAAAAAGCAGCAAAGGCATTAGTATAATTAGTAGAATCAAAAGTATCAGTTATGAAAGACATTGGAGTCTGTTTGGTGACAGGTCCTTGCTCGATAAGAATGAACATATTACCTCATCTTCACGGTCCTTCCATTGTAGTTTAGAATAATATACAAGAATAAATTCAGGTGCTCCTGGAAATGCTTGACTACACTTTTAAAGCTATACAGAGGCCAGGCATGCAGTTAGAGTCCTGGTGATTTCGTTTATAACATTATAACAATGCAAAACTCAGGTTAGATGACCGGTCCTTTTCATGCAGCTAAATAAAGTACATTGCTTTTTCCTGAAAATAATGTTAGGCTCTTTCTGTCTCCAAGGCTTGTGATATCATTGTTTCCATAGGAATTTTTATCTCCCTCTTTAGAGTTCTTAAGTGCATGGATGGAGTCAGTGTCTTTAATTGTATTCAACTACTTGAAAACAACCTGACCTGGGAAGAACTAAGCAATAAAATTATGTTTTCCCTGCTGAGTAAAACCCATGCTGGCTTTCAAAGTGGTGAGTTGTACTTCTAAATAATAATAAATCAGGAGCAGAAAAGCAGATGGGAATGAAGCCAATTTATCATTAAGACACATGTTCTCCCACTCAAGTGCTAACCGGCTCCAGCCCTACTTAGCTTCCAAGACCTCAATGGGAGTGTTCGGGGACAGATGCGCTGTCTGTAGTTAAAAGAAAGAAAGACAAGGAAGGTTGGCAGGCAATCATGGGGAAAATGTGGCGCACTACATGTCAGGAGCGCATCCGCAAACCCCCCAGAGCCATTGATAAGATGCTGTGGGCTGCTCTCGTTATCCGCAGCAGCTGTCCACGCTGATGAAGTCACGGGACAGTGCCTCAGGAAAGCGTGTGTCCAACAAATATTTACCAAACGAAGCTATCTATCTGTCCAGTTCTTGGTTTGAGCGCTTATTGCCTGAATCATGACATGATTAGACCACAGGTCTAATTAGGCTTGGACTTGACTAATAGGTTGGTTTCATTTGTGGTTTTTCATAATGAAACTTTCCTCCTAGGGAACTAGAAGTGGAGAGGGAGCTAAAGGCTGCTTTTGCTCTCACCATAAGGAGGAAGAAACTGGGTCTCGCAGAGGTGAAAAGACGGTTCACCTAGGGTCGGTCCTGCTTCTTGGCATCCCAAGAGGACTCGTGAGGACTTATGCCTTGGCTCAGTGTCATTCAGCGAAGCATGTCAGTTCACAGGGGTGGGCGGGTTATACATGAAATATAGGAACAGTTTCATGTAATCGTTAGCACGAAGCTGAGTGGACGAGTCCTCCTCTTCCCCAGGTAGAGAGTGCCTCCCAGAATCACTTACCTACCTCTCACTTTTCAGTAAAATTAAAAACCTCATCTCCATCCATTCTTTTTCACCATGGAGCAGGCGGTCTAGGCCTTGGAGCTGGAAGCAGGGGGCGAGGTGTGCATTCTTGCTTGCACAGCGACATGGAGGCAGTCTCCTTCCATGGGTGTTCAGAACTGCAGGCTGTTGTGGTCTTGAAGGTCCCTCCCTCCCCTTTTCTCTTTTTTAAAGCCTGTTCCTATAGTTTTGCAGGTAGATGTTTACAAGTCTCTAAACTACTGAGAGTTAAAATAAATTGGGTGTTCAGAGGTATGTATCTGACGTACAACACAAGATCTTGTCACACTTCCTTCAAATTATATAATTAAAACCATTCACATCCCTAGCTCTTTTCTGGCCACATTTTGCTAAAAGGCCACAGAAGCTTTGAGTGCAGCATATCCTATCCCATTTGACTGGCCCTCTAATCACATAGGAGAGCACCTTAGGCCCCTGTTTTACAGATGCGAAGGCCACAGGTTAATGATAAGAAGGAAGCAAGATTTGATGAGAAGATTGGCGTCCTTAACTATTACTGGATATTATCTCTCCCAGCAGATGCTCTGGGAAAGCACAAAAGAAGTGTGTTATCTTCTGTTGCATATCTTCAGTTCTATCTGTAGGAGTCCTGGGATTTACCACGGCCATTTGGTGACAATGGTAAGAGCAATCTGTGTCATGTAATTTAACCCCAAAATGTACCCCTCCCCAACCTACGCTTCAATCATTGGAAGAAACTACAACCCTACCGCCTGGACATGGACACTACCACTCAACCCCTAAGCTCCTTGTATAAGGCCATGACATTATTGAGTGGCAAAGCCAACCCCCAAACCCAGGTCAACCTGACACCAGAGCCTGTGCTTTCAACACTTGGGCTCTGCTGTGAACCAAATTAGATCCGAACACGGCTCACCATCCAAGCCGCTAAGAAGCAGAGGCCACAGATTGATCCTTCTGGGCTCGAAGCCTCTCTTTGAAGCCCAGAAGATCTCGTGGTGCAGCCATGGTTCCTGTGCCTTGTATGCATGGGTGGTGGGGTGGCAGTGTCCTTTCGGCGTTCAGGCACTCGGACCACCCCATCCTCTCCTCCCAACCATGTCCCCAGCCTAGACTCAACTCTAGAACTGGTTTCATTGACCATGGAACATAATTCTCTTGCAGTAAAACCAGACATGCGGAGTCGGGGGATTCCCACAATGTTTTCGTGGCATTAGGCCAGTTGTATTTTACAATCACTGACCTAAGGTCTGGCTCGCGATAACAGGAGTAACACTAGCCATGGCATCTGGAGAAAACACGCCCTTTAACAGCTGGATAACCCAATCCTTTTTGCTATCTCTGCTCTCCTAGTTGCTCTCCTTGCTAGATTACCTCCACACCTTTCTCCATCTCCCCCAAGACCTAGGGATTCCCTGGGAGGTGAGTTCCTGTTGGGGGGGGTGGGGTACTTTTCTGTAGATAGGAACAAAGACAGAGCAAGGACACCTAGTCTCTGCAAATGGAGATAGGGCTGACCATGACAAGGCGTGACAGACATGGGATTTGCATGTGGACACCAGCTATCTGAGCATCACAGACTTGTCAGAAACACATCTGGGAGGTAGAGAAAGAAAAATGTGACTTCTCAACTTGGCATATTTTGGAGAGCAGATGTTAGGGAGACAGCGGCATCAGTGCAGCGTTTTCCTGTGTTTCACCATATTGTTCCATCAGTATGAACCAAGCATCGTAACATTTTCCTTCTTGGGGCTATAAATTTGCATGTTGATGGATTCTCTTTCTTTCTGGCCATAAAATATTTATATTTCCAAATTATTTGAGGTTTGAAAAAGCTAAAAACCACTTAAACCAAAAAGGAAAGGAGGGAAAAAGGTAGGAAGCAAAGAAAAAGAGAGAAAAAAAGAGATTATTTGTTCAGTAACACACACACAGCTTCTAGCACGGCTGCGTCCAGACACTCACATGGTGTGGTAGGAATTACCATCCATTTGTTGGCTTTTTTCCCCCTTTATATTGATTTTGTTTTCTGGAGGTTTTCTTTCCATGGTGACAAGATACCCCACCCTCTCTAAGTAAGACATTAAATCTCTCTCAAAAAGTCAAGCAAGATCCTCAGGTTTTTCTTTATGATATGGTGTTGGTCAAGGACCCAGTCCAGAATAGTGCTGTGGCTGGGGCATTATGGGATATTCTCTGATCAGACCCGAATCTCCAACACAGAGCTGGCAATTTCAACATCTAAACCATGCAATCAGCATCAGGGAGAAGCGGTTCTTCAGGGAAAGAGACGGAACCCTCCTGCAGAAGGGAAGTGAGCAGGCCAAACCACAGAGGATTGTGAACTTTCTTTGGTGGATCTTGGAGCGAAGCCTTCATTAATTCATCTTTTTGCTTATCCTTTTTTTAGTTTTGCTTTTTTAGCTTCTGCATCCAAACCACAAAAAAAAAAAACCCAGAAAAGTAAAAGAAAAATATAATTTTCTTTGAATGATAGCACCAAGTGCAATAAAGCGGGAGCCAATTTATCAACAGAAGGCCATTTTCTCTCCCCTTTTAAATGAGATTTCCCAGCTCATTGCAAAGACTCCATAGCTATGGCCAGGTGGTAGTAAACAGCACACATGTTAATTCGGAGGCTGCTACACCGCTGGCCCAGAGCCAAGTCTCAATTATTAGAGGATGTGGAATATGAGGAGCTAGGGATCAAAACTAAGGCCCAATTTTATCCACAGGTTTGACACTTCCTAGATAAAACTTTGCCCCAGCTGCTGTGAACAGTTGTGCTGATTTGACAGTCGCATCTGGTGAAATTGCCCCCCCACATGCCTAGATAGAATTATGGGCCCTGTGATCCTCAGCACACTCCAGAGAGTTTGAGGGATTCACATCCACTTAGCCCAGATGCAAAACGAGAGCATTTCATCATAGGTGGGGAGGAGAAGATTCAATTGACCCAGTACCTCAAAGAACCAACAGTGAAAACCAAGTCTCAGGTCGCAGCTTGAAACCAAATTCCTTCTTGCCTTGCCCCCATCTCCAAGCTAGCCAAAACTCACAAGGGACATCCCTACCAAAACACAGAATGTCTTCTTCCAAGACGTATCCGCTGCTTGTTTTGTTGCTGCAGCGAAATGTCTGAGAAAAGCAATTTGAAGAAGGGAGGTTTATTTTCGTCCGTGATCCCAGCGTGCAGCTCATCATTGCAATGAAGCCGAGGTGATGGGAACTCAAGGCAGCTGATAACAATGCATGCACATTGTTTACAATTACATTGAATTATAATTCAATGCTCAACCAGCTTCCTCTCTTTTTATTCAGTCGAGGACCCCAGTCCAGAGAGTAGTGTCACCCAGAGTTAAGGTGACTCTTTCCACCCCAGTTAATCCAATCTAGAAAATCCCTTACAGGTGTGCCCCTAGACTTGTCCCCTAGGTGGCTCTCAATCTAGACAGATTGACAATCAAATTAACCGTTGCATTCATCTATTCTTAATCTTTCTGGTTTCTGTAATTGTAAACAATGGTGAGAGAGAGGCTGGAGATGAGAGATGGGGAAGATTAAAGACAGAGCAGGGAGGGAAACTGAGTAAAAGGAACCACGCTGTGCTCCAAGGAGCTGGAGCGGAGGGAGAGGCAGCTTCCTGATGGAGGCCAGTGTCAAAGGGTCTCTACCTGGTAGTCAGTTTTCATTTGTAAAAATCATTTTTGTCTGGGACTGGAGAGATGGCTCAGCAGTTAGGAGCACTGACTGTTCTTCCAGAGTTCCCGGGTTCAATTCCCAGCACCCACATGGCAGCTCCAGTTCTAGGGGTTCTGACACCCTCACACAGACATACATGCAGGCAAAACACCGATGCACATAAAATAATAATAAATAATTTACATTAAAAATATTTTAATTAAAATATAATTATAACATTTCCCCTTCCCTTCCCTCTCTCTGGTCCCTCCCCTGTGTGCTCCTCCAACCTTTCCAATACCCCAACTCCCTTTCAAGTTCATGGCCTTTTGTTGCTTTGACTATTATTGTCACATATATTTATATGTAATCATAAATAAATAAATGGATACATTGAGAAAGAAGACATTTTATGTTTTAATAGGGAAGATCCTCAGGGTTTTCGGCTAACTTGGAGGTGGGGGCAGGGCAAGAAGGAATTCAGTTTCAACCAACTGTGTTTGTTGAGTGTTGTTTGTATGCATGATTTCAGGGCTGACTACTTTGTAGTGGATAACCAGTTGGGGGCTCATCCCCTGGGAAGACTCATTCTCCCTCTCTTGGCTTCATTTTGTCCTAACTTCTCCCCAACATGATTACCCCAACTACCTCATTTTTTTTTCTCTAGAAACTGGAACTATACCTTTTTTTTTTTTATGTCTTCCTATGGACAGCAAATTGTACCCAGCTTGATTACAAAGTACCTGTGATTCTCGCAGTGGTCTATGCTACTGGTCCTGTTACCAGCTAACATTTATTCCGGAGGGAACAAAGCTGTCTACTTCCTGGCCAGAAGGCAAAGAATCAAAAGAGGAAGAGACAAAAGTCCCACAAACCTCGCCAAGGACACACCTCTAAATCTAAAAGTCTTCCACTAAAGCCTCGCTTCTTAAGTTTTCACTACCACCCCATAGTTCCATCTTCAACATATGGGCTTTTGGCAAACCAAAACTTCCAAACCTTAGCACCGTGAAGAGTTAAACATGTAGCCAAACAGTCCTATCACCTAGCAGATGTATAAAAAGGGGAATTTAGTTGAAATTTTATTTGATTTCATTTATTTTTCTTGCCATGCTGAGATCCCTAGTCATCAAAGGCAAGTATTCAATGCCAAGCCACACACTCAGCCCTTAACTGAAATTTCAAATACATCTATTAATTAATCCAGAAGTCCCACTTCTGGAAAATCAGCTTTTTTCAGAAAACCACAGGCAAATAAAGACGCGTGCCCGTCATCCATCAGGCAATGAAACAGGGAAGAGGAGAGAAGCTAGGATGCCTAACTAGCATGCACCCTGCCACTGCGGGAGGTGATAAGTTGTCAGATAACACAGGCAGCTGAGGTGTGTGGGTAATAGAGTCACATGACATGACTCAGAATCCTGGTGTAGCCATGCTGTATGTCCCTGAACAAGCCGTCTGTCCATGCTCCCATCTCTCGGCTTTGTGAGGTGGCAAGGACAGAAGAGTTTATTTCATAAGTTACAACCACCGTTGAGTTAATGATGTGGGATTCCCCTCTCTATGCTGTGAATACCATTGGTTAATAAAGAAGCTGCTTCGGGCCTATTGCAGCACAAAATAAGGCAAGGCACGAATTCTAAGCAGATAGAGGAGGAGAGAGTAGGCGGAGTCAAAGAGACGCCATGTAGCCACAGAAAGAGAAAGGTACTCACTGGAGCCTGCCAAAAGCTTGCTGTTAGGCTACAACCTTGTGATGATGATCAGATTAGTAAAGAAGAGTTAATTTAAGATATAAGAGCTAACTAATAGGCCAAGCAGTGTTTTGATTAATACCGTTTCTGTGTGCTTATTTCAGGTCTGGGCAGCTGGAAAACGTACAAGTAGTCTCCACCAACAAGTTAACACTTAGAATATGCTAGAAGACATACATAATAAACTACTAAATTTCAACTATTTTACAACCTTTTATTTTTGCTTTTTTTCAACAACCCCAGGATGTTGAAAGCTTATGAATTTGGGTAATCATATGAAATTTTCAAACTTCCAGAACAATCAAGAATTTTTTTTTGTCATCCCAAAGAACTTTCCACATGTCCTTCTACAGGGCATTCTGTCCTTGCATTAGGCTGTTTTAGAATATCACCAAGATGGAATCAAAGTGCATACACTTCTGTGCCCGAGATCCTGAAGTCTGCTGTGAGTTCCACGTCATCAGGGCGCTTGTGTGTGCACATGCATGTGTGTGTATGTGTGTGTGTGTGTGTGTGCTTTCACTTTTTCTGCTGAGCAGTCTGTCATGCACGAATGGAGCAAATCTGTTCTTCCACTCACTAGCTGATAAATGTCCCAGAGGCTTCCACCCTTTACAGTTTCTATGCATGAAACTGCTGTGAATCTTACATACAAGAGCTTACATGTCCATGTCTTCATTTTTTTCCCTAGAAATAAGATTTATGAGTCACGAATTGAGTATGTTTAACTTTATAGCAAGCTATCAATGGTTTCCATAATTGTGTTATCATTTTATATTTCTGCATATCACTGTTGATTTGAAAACTCTGGGCAAACAAATTGCAGTGTCACTGCACCTCACTTAAAAAATGGGTATAAATGTAAGTACACAGTTAAGTGGGAGGCCTATCCACTTTGTTTTTATTTATTCATTAGCAGCAGTTGCTTCTGGGACACAGCATAAGAGAACTAAGGAGCTGTTTTCCGTATTTGTCAAAATGGCAGACTTGTGATTTTTTTTCTTTTTTCTTTAAAAATATTTCTCAAGTAAATAAAACCATTAATTTTACTTGAAGATGATACTCATCTGGAAAGAGATTCCCTCCTTTCCCAAAGATTCCAGCAAAACAGATGCGAAGGTTGGAAGCTCTGGGAAGACTGATAAACAGCTGTGGGAACGTTGCAACATCTCAGGGAGCCCAGGAGGAGTGAGGCGCTGCTGGTGCTGGTTTCTTGGATCCGCCTGAGCAGGGTCTTCACTACGCACAGGGATCCCATTCATTCTTGGTGATTCTTTCCACACTTGGGCTCAAGAGACAGAAGGGCGGCTTCCTTCTTCATCTTTATTTCTTTGTTTGTTTGTTTGTTTGGGGTTTCTTGATTTGCAAATTATAGTCACTTATTTTAAAAGTGGGGAAATAATTCTTGTATTACTAAATTCTGCTTAGGAATTCATAGTCTTGCTAAACACTAGCAGAGACTTCAGGGAATCCAAAGTCATCCAAGAGGTCAAAGACCCATCAGCATCTGTTGGTGGTTCTACCATTTTTTTAAAGCTTTCTCAGACTTTAGGTTGTCTTTTTTGTGGAAGCAAACAAAGGCAAATCCCATTGACCGTCCTATGGGATCCTGAACACATTTTCAAAGCTTCAGGCCAGGGAGCAGGGGTTGCCAATTGCAGGGGTTGCCAATTACCAACTTGATGGTCTCCGGATCCAGTGTGATTCTCCCGAGAAACCTGTCTTCCTGTCACCAGGCAAGAATATAATGTGTTCGCCCAAACCTTCTTGTTGATGGTCCTAACTGCCTACCAGACCCTTTCCCTGCCTCTGGGGCCAGCAGTTTCTAGCTTGGCCTTTCGGTCCAGCATGTCTAGCCAGTTAGTCACTGCTCCAGGACCACTCTGCCAGGAAAAGCCTATTGTTCCTGCATTTCCGGATCGCTGATTTCCTGTCATTTTTTTCTGCAGGGAAAGAAGAAAGACCCTTCGAAAATCCCAGGAGCCTCTGCCGCATGTCCCAGTTGTATTTATCACAACTGTGTGCTCGATTCGTGGTGAGGGCGAGCAGAAGGTCTTACCCAACCTAAATGCCCTTGAACGCCAGGCAGTTTCCACCTGGGTCCCCGGCATCAAGGCTACCTGTTTACACACACACACACACACACACACACACACACACACAGTGGCTCCCTAGATGGGGAAGATGATGCTCCACTCCATGGTGGCTAGACATCTTCCCAGGCTGGGGAGGAGGGACAAGCACTTGAATAGGTGGAAATGTCTCCTGAGCATTCCTGCCCTTCCCCTAACTCATGCCAAAGTAAGAACTGGGTCAGACAAACTGCGCCTTCTTGCCCAGGAGAGACTGAGTCCCTAGGATAGGAATGACAACAGGCAGGGTGAGAACTAAGAAAACCAGAACCCGGGTTTGAGTCTTGGAGTAGACAGACACGCACGCATGTGTACCTGTGCACACACGTGCTCACATGTGTATTCTCGACAGTCTTTGTGGGGACCTGGGTCTAGGGCCTTGTGAATTGCTAGGTTAGTTCTCTACCACTAAGTTATACTTCCGTGATTGTCCACATTCTACACATTGATAGGTACATATGAGTCAGAGAGCTTGCTCAAGTTCACACAGCTACCAAAATAACTGACCCACAGCTGACCTGTGCCTAGACAACAATGAAGTTAGGCCACTAATCTCCTATTCACTAGCTCTGTATTTTCTGGTGATTTACTTAGCTGTTTGGGGGTCAGTATATTGATGTGTTAAAACAAGAATAAGAAAACCCATAGGATGTGTTTCTGGATAGACTTGAGAATTAAATTAGTTTATGTATATATTTTCGATATACAAAAGGTCCTTTTGCCTCTTTACCTTTGTTTTGGTTCTTCTTCGAGGTACAATATTGCAATCATATAACGAGAAACATGGAAATCACTTGTTTTGTAAAATTAGTCTTTATTGTTTGGAGACATTATTTAAACAGAAAACGACGACTCGGTAGCTTCTTATAGAAGGTAGTGTTCATAAAGGGCTATCACTGCTTGTGGGTGTGTGGACTGCACATCCTCTAAGATGCAGAAGTTGATATCTGTCAAAGCTAAACTTCTGCATATTCTTCGCACCAGTTCTTCCCTGCTGTGGGAGAATGGTCTTGTACCCTGTCACTTATATTGCATTGTTTTAATAAAATGCTTTTTGGCCAGTAGCCAGGCAGGAAGTATAGGTGGGGTGACCAGGCAGTAAGTAGAGGCAGGCCAACTAGAACAGGAGAATTCTGGGGAGAGGAAAGGATCAGTCTGCAGTCGTCATCCAGATGCAGAGGAAGCAAGATGAGAATGCCTCACTGGTAAAAGTACCAAGCCACGTGGCTAACATAGACAAGAATAATAAGTCAACTTAAGATGCAAGAATTAGTTAATAAAGCCGGGCGGTGGTGGCGCACGCCTTTAATCCCAGCACTCGGGAGGCAGAGGCAGGCGGATCTGTGTGAGTTTGAGACCAGCCTGGTCTACAAGAGCTAGTTCCAGGACAGGCTCCAAAAAACCACAGAGAAACCCTGTCTCGAAAAACAAAACAAAAAAAATTAGTTAATAAGAAGCCTGAACTAATAAGCCAACCAGTTTATAATTAATGTAGTAGACCTCTTTGTATTTCTTTGGGATGAACAGCATGGGACTGGGTGGGACAGAAATCTCTGTGAACACTTCCCAGAATGTAAGTGTGAGAAATAAAGGTGTTTATTATATCATAACCTATAAAAGAAGTGAGGAATAAAATCAACGTAACTCAAACATTTATCAGAAAGGGCTAATGATATTTTATATAACAGAATACCATGAATAATTATTGCTAAAGTCTCTTTAGATAGTAATATTTAGGTAGTAATAATTTCCGAAGCCATTAACAAGTGGAAAGGAAAGACATGAACAGCATTCATGCTACCCTGCCGTATTGTGCCCATACACAAATGTGCCTATGAACCCATTTATTCTTTAGTAGACCAGCACTGTCCAGTAGAAATACAATCTAGGCAACAATGTAAACCACATAAACAACTTAAAAATTTCCGGTAACCACACTTAGAAAAAATGAAAAGGAACATATAAAATGAACTTCAGGACACCCCAAATACTAAAAACATGGAATCGATATGAAGCATTTATAAGATGGATTTTATTATTTCATTCGTTTAAGTGTGTGCCACACTAGTAGCACAGGTCAGTTCAGACTAGCCACATTTCCTGGTCCCGTGTGCTGTGCCCTAAGCACGTGGCCTCGCTGCTTTCTAACTGACCATCAAAGGTGTGGTCATCTTCACAGGCGTCTGTTGACAACAGTCCCCGTATAAAGAGAAGGGGGTTGTTCAGAGGCATAGTTCCTTCTGCTCTGTTCCTTCTTGTGCTTTTCCAATAAAACAATTTGACAGCCATTCTTTACCAAAACTTCTTATTCACTCCGGCTTCCAATCAGGGATGGATGAGTCACGGTGTGAGAAAACGATTACCAGTAGTAACCGGCTTCCTCCTATCCTTTCCGTGCTATCATAATTTAATTATTTAAAGAATCCGTCCCGGGACCAAGCAGCGTTAGCACGGTGGTCTGCCACTACGAAGGGCGTCCGGCTGGGAAAATCATCCCAAACAGCAGAAAGCCACCCATGGGGTTTTAGAAATGATTTCTAGTTGGGCAATGGAAAATGAAATGACCCTGGCTGGTGAGGGAGGCATCTCATCAAGTTCCGACCACAGGACACAGAGCAGGAAGTTGTCAGGGGCACACGACAGGCAAGGGCAGGAAGAAGGAGACAGGTAAAACTGGTAAGGAAAAAGGAGCCTTCCATAAACAGGAAACAAGCCATGTCCTCTTTGCCCCTTAAATCTCAAGTGGCGACAAGTACAGGACCCTATTCCCAGTCAGGAGACAGGAGATACAGGATCTGTCTCTCGTGCTCAGCTCAACCCTGGCCAACATCTGGATTCAAGCAAGGAAAATGATCAGGCTCTAATTCCTTCGAGCGGGGCTCCTGGGGAGGATAAGGAAAAGATAAAGTGGTGGGCTGAAAGGAAAGGAACACTGATGGCACAGGAAGGGCATTCTGAGGAGTGGGCAGACGAGGGAAGGAGAGGAGTGGAAGCAAAGACAGCTGTGGAAGAGAGACTGGCAACCGGGACGCTTGTCCGCGCAGGGTTCATCACTGGAAGCATGGTGGACACACCGGCAGCTTTATTTGGGGACTTAGTTGCAATGTAACACAAGGAAATAGGATAATGTAATCCCACAATCCTGCACGCTCAGACACACCAATGCATGTGACCAGAGAGACATTTATTAAGGTAGAAGGGGAAGTGGTAGGATTATAGATATTAACTATTTTTTCCTGTTAGCTCGCCTATGTTTTACAGATTTCTCTCAACAGTGTGCAGTAGCACGGGGAATGGGTCACGAATCCACACAACCATCACATGGCTGCACCGACAAGAAGTTTGATCTGTCATTCATGCAGGCTTCATAAGCAGGAACAGCGGTTCATCCTACCCACATTAAAATGCAATTCGGTCAGTCAAATTCATTCTATAATGATCCTCCGGGGGCTACTTAGCTTTGCTAACCCTTACAGTTCAGCCACACTCACTCTGTTTGATTCCCCACCCCCTGCACTTCTGCGCCTTAAAACAGTTCTCAGCCATAAGCCCAAGAGCTTGCTTCCACTGCCCTTTGCTTAGGAATACTTTAGTTTTCCTCCAAGAAATCCTAAGAGGTGAAATAACTGCAAGTAGATTTTTGTCTTGTGTATCTATCTTATGATTTTAAACATGTGGAGATAAATGCACAAGAGGATGGAAACAAATACCTACATCAGGGTGTAAGGATTATGAGTGATATACATTGTTCTATATTTTATATTTGAAAATATGTGTTTTATATTTTAATATTTGAAGATCCCATCAGCATTCTAACATGTAGAGGGAAGGGGCCTATGAGCCCTACTTGAATTAGGGGAAGAAATCGGGGTGAACAAGATCAAAATACAGGCTATGAAATTCTCAAGGAATTAAGACATTTTAAAAAGAATGCTCACCGTGGGGTAAAGGGTACGAAACTAGAGCTGTACGGGAGAAATGACGTCTACGCTTGACAGCACAATACAGTGACTATAGCTCACAATACCGTATTGTATACAGTAGAATAGGTGGAAGGGAAGATTTCTCACTGTGCTCAGAACAAAGCAAGAGCCAATACTTGAGGGCACGTATATGCTAGTTCCTCTGATTTGATCATCACTCTTCTATGTGTGTGCTGAAATCCCGGTCTACCCCATAAATATGTGCAATCATTATGTATAAAATGTATTTTTAAAATAATGCTTGATATTGGAGGAGCCCAGTTCCTCGGTGCTCCTAGCTGTGTCCCGGTGTGGTCCAAGGCTACCATCCTGCGTACTCGGAGCTTGTACATCATGGTGGCATCCCTATGACAACACTGCTCCAGATCCTACTCTCTTGGTTCTGCCAACATCCACCTCTCAAGGCCACCAGTTCTAAGCAGTGGCTTTCCCACTTTCTGGAGTTGATGGCAGGAATTCTGCCATCCAGGACTGACCTTTAGGGAGCCCGGGCTGCATCAACTCTGGGACCCTTTGGTGATCTTGGAGCCCTCTTGCAAACCTCCATTCTTCAATTGTTGCCTTGGGGGCATTTTAGAGAGAACCAATCTCTATTTGTCCCATTGATGTTGTTCCCCAGTCTACATCAGAAAACCCGATGGGATGATGGAGGGAAATCAGCCTGTTCATCTGACTGTCCTCCGTGACCCAAACTGCCAGCTCTGTCCACAGGGCTCCAGTCTCAACATTGTTGTCAGAACACCAGGAACCCTGTACTACCAGATGCCTCCCTCTACCGACTTTGGTCTGAAGGATCTCCAGCACCTGGGTCATGGGAGGTTATTCTTTGTAAGATTAATAAGCAATAACAAGCCACTCCCTTGGGCTCCTTGGCCCTTCTCTAGCTGGCCTTGATATCCATCCTCTCTTGGAGGTTTCCTTATGGAGAGAAACAGACTCAGTACCTGCTTCTCATCTCTCCACACCCCCTTTTCCTCTTGTGCACTTCCCTTCTTCCCATAGCATAAGTGTGATGCTATTCATAAACTTCCCCATATGGTATCACACGGAAGAGTCGAAACCTTGGTACCCAGGCTTTCTCACCCTGCCTGAGAAGGAGGCCCCTTCCTTTGTATATTTTAGGGGAAATTAAGGAATTTAGAAAAACCACTCCTCAAAACAGTAGCTGCCTTGGAAGACCATTGTCTTCGGCAGAATGCGATTTGTTTTTTTCTGGGTATAGAAACCTTTGTCTTTGCCTTCTATGTGTGAGATTTCTAACATCCACACCCTCCCCTCACGTTTTCCCACCCCGCCCATGCAGGCAGAGGTATGTTTTGATCCCATCAGGTCAACGTCATTCCTTCAGAAAGACTTACTTGGAGGAAAAATGAAAAGCACACATCAAATTTCAAGCCATCTCATCAACGGCAATGAGAAAATAATGTTTATTTTTAAAGACATTATAATTTGTTAGCTAGCTCAATTTTAAAAAATAAAAACCCCTAGAGAGTAGATAATCTCCAAGTCACATGTTCTAATGTGATTTGGGAGAAGTCAGATGGATGCTAAGATGTTAGTGCCCAAACCTTCACTACACTGGTAATGAGCCTTGTTGCCTCATCATTGAAATGGGAACAGCCCTAAGGCCAGCATGGGCAGTTAAAATTAAATGAAATTATGTGTGTTAAGCAAATCCACTGGAACATAGCACTTGCTAAGGGAACATCTTGGATACTATTATAGATGAGCTACTAACACCAGTAACCAGAGATAGTCCTAAAAGAGAGGAACCATAACTGCTGCCAAAGGTTTACCTTTAGGGCCAGGATTATGAATTTCAAATTATCATAAATACCACCACAAACTCTGAAAACACTATAGTGCCACAGGAGCGACAGAAACCTTGCAGGCCCCCAGCCCAACACCCCAGGCGGCAGCTGTGTATCCAGACAACTGTGGCAAGCTCCTCTCTGCCTTCTCTTTGCTGTCTGCAGTGATAAGTTGCTGTTGCCAGTGGGCACTGGCTCGTTTGTCCCTTTGAGTTCAGATGTCTCCAATTCTCTTCCTAATGTCACATTTTTTCTTACAATTCTAGCTCATCTGTTCCTTACATTTTTCTCATGATGTATCAAACACATCTTCCCCAAGCTCCGTCCCTGCGATGGTCTGCATTACCCCTGGGCCATAGTCAGGGTAGCCAGGAACTATGAGCTGAACCCCTGAGAACTGTGAGCCAAAACAAACAGTCGCTTTCTGTAACTGCCTTTGGTATTTGGGGGGATAATGAAAAGCTGAATAATTCAACCATATTAACTTAAGGAACAAGACTCGGGGCAAGGAGAGCTTGTTTAAGATCATTCAGTGAGCTATTAACATCTTCATTGACGGGTGCAAAGGAACCAAAAGGAAAGCCAGCAGCTGTTATGTGCAGTCACTGCGCCAGAACTTTTTAATATATATATTTATTAGACCATAAGTGAATCCCCTCCTACCTCTCAGACACCGAGACACAGGCTTGAGAGCCAATCTCATAGTCAGCCAGTTTGCTGACCGACCAAGTCACAAAACCCATTGAGAAGCCACCAAGGTTCATCTTCACAGTCACTCAGGATGGACGGGGACGTGACGAAAGGAAGCATACACAGAGGAAGAAATGGAGACTCCAAAAAGGGAATTGATTCCCCAGGTCTCATACAACTAAAAGGCAGGAGGGACCTGAGTCCCTCCCTTACACCAGGACCCCAGGCACACTCCGCTTTGCCCTGACATGAAGTCTGGCACTGGGAATTTATGGAGAGTCTCTCAGTGTCACATTCAAAAGCACAGAGTGTCTGAGAGCCACAGTAGGTGTGGCCATGACCTTTACAAAACCCTGGCCACCCATGACTACCTCTTCACACAGGGACCATCAATAAAGGGACAATCCAGTTTATTTTTTTACAAAAACTCCACAATGTATCAGATTGCTCGTGCAATTTTAAATGGAGAAAAGAATTGCATCCTATGCAAAGATGCATACCATGCACCGTTGCAGCCTTCTGAGTTCTCCAGCATGCGTAATCACATGGGATCTGCTCAATACCTTCAGCAGGTGGGCAAGAGGCATCGTCCTCCCCAGAAGATAAGGGAAGCAGCTGGCAAGAACCTGTGTGGGCAGCCAGCGCTCTTTCTCCTAGGCCAGTTAGCTGTCTCTGGTTATTTGACAAGCAAGCGCAGGGCAGGGGGCCACTTTCACAGGTGCAGCCTGGAACACGGTTGCGTTATTTGATTAGTTGCATTACATGGTGGTAGGGTTACCCCCTCTCAAGGTGTCTTCTCGATGACTGAAACGTTAAGGACAACATGTTCCGTCCCTGGGGAGTCACCAGCAGGGTCAACAGGCAGCCTGGCTCAGGTTTCCTTTCCTTGGTGTTTTCTTATCTGTCTCCCGTGATGGCTCAGCCTCCATGGGTGAGTGGGGTCAGGAAGCAGCACACACAGCCTCTGGTTTCAGTCTCTGTGTGGAAATTTTCTAATTATAGGTCACACCAAGAGTTTCCATTCCCCCCACCACCACAGCACTTCAACGTGTTTATGTAACTTAATAAGCAAAGACCCTGAGCCTTTCGTTAAATGACTTAAACTATGGAGCTTTTAACGAGGAATCAAGCTCATTCTCTTATCTTTCTGACTGGTAAATAGCCGCCTGTTATCTGCTTTGTCTGTAGTCGGAATGACAATCTCCTCTCTGCCTAGGGTTTTACAGTCTGATTACGCCCCAGTTTCCTGTGCCAGCCTTCAAAAGCAAAAACAGTAACGCGCGCGCACACACACACACACACACACACACACACACACACACACACACTCAAACACACACAGCCCCCAAACAGAGCTCTTTAGAACTCCAATCTTCATAGGAGAGAGGATATATTAGAGAACCAAGGGATAAGTTATAGACTCCGGATAGGTAAATCATAGTACCAACTTAATAAAGAAGCCAATTAAGAGTGTACACAGAGGTTTTAGATCGCTGATATTCCTTGGAGATTGCAAACTGTGGGCTACCGGTTTTTTAAAAATTGTATTCTAATTGTGTAGATACATCTTCCCTAAATCAGCAGCCTACATGGTCTTCACCTGGGATCTACCAAAAATGGATTCAAAAACAGTACCTTTAGGCAGTAGCAATAATCGGACCTAGAGAGAAAACAAAAAGGAAGAGTCTCCTTTTGTTATTGCATTTGTTGGTTGGTTTGAAACAGTCTTGCTGTAGAGCACAGCCTGGCCTCGACTGTAGATCCTCCTGCCTCAGTCTCCAGAGCTGGGACGATAGCCTTATGCCAGCACAGCCAACTCCAACCATCGTTACTATAAAAGGTAAAACCACATTTTTTAAGCCATTTTTTTTTCCAAGTCAAAAACCAGCTACAGAGGAAATCAGCTGAGCTTTTCTGCCAGGGTGTGTGAAGAGAAATCTCTTTAACAGATCGGCTGAACAATGAAGCCTGCTGAGGAAATTTGAAAAAAAAAAAAAAAAACACAAAAGTAGGATTTTAGCAAAAGACCCTGACCCTGAGGGTTGGCAGCGATTCTGACTACTATAAAACAAACCCCTTGATTACTCTCTAGGGTCTGAGGACCATATCTATATGAAGGGAAATTAATTTAAGACTCAGGCTGCCAAGTGGGCTCCGGGAAAGTGCTTTCTCTCCAGAAAGCCTTAGCAGGAGCATTGAAGCAGAAAGGCGGGGTTCAGAAAGAAAGGAATCAGTGGACCCCAGAGAATCAAGGGGCTTTGTGCAGCAGAGCTTCCTTCTCCGCGTGCAGAAGACTAATTGACGGGGCACAGAGTGAACACCGCCGGACCGTCATCATCGCCATTATCTGGGAATTCCTGAGCATTGTTCGCCTATCGGATATCTGATACCACTTTAACAGACATTTTCCAGGCTGTATGTAGGTTTCTTGATTTCTTTTAAATTGGTGTTCCGTTTTGATATGTGGAAAAGTCATACTCCTCTGTCTCAACTGGACTTCAGTATGTTCCCCTGCGTGGTGAGGCATCAAAGAAATTCCAAGGAGTTTATCATCTTGTGTAGGAACACCCTGTCAAATTTAAGATTTTTGTTGCTCATACTATGAATACATATGTTTTTTTTTACATGTCATAATACAAGTATCTCCTGCACAAAGATAGCATTCATTAAATGCCTTTATACCTGCTACGTTATTATACTTTATTCTTCAGAGGTATCATGTCTGTTTTCTCCTCTCCTCAGCATCCTTCCCCAAGTCCTTCATGAAGCCCAGTCCTTCAACGGATGACTTGCAAACCACGAGGCTACCACAAGCCCATCCCTAGCCATTGTCTTTACAGGTCTGCCCTGCCCCAGGGGCTGCTTTACCCATCATGGACACAGGACTTCCTGTGTAGTCCGTCCAAGGTAGAGAAGGCACGAAAGATCCATAATCAAACTCCGTTTTCTGTCTGTAGAGACAAGGTTATTCTCTTTATTCAACCCGGGCAGGGAACGAGATCTCTATTAACTGAGAGAAACGGGATTTGTTTGCTTGGGTTTTTTGTTTGTTTGTTTGTTTTTTGAATTTTTTTATTGAGAAAAGGGAAAAAAACAAGTTTCTGCCTCCTCCCAGCCTCCCATTTCCCTCCCCCTCCTCCCACCCTTCTCCCCCTCCTCCCACCCTTCTCCCCCTCCCCCCACTCCTCTCCCCGTCCCTCTCCAGTCCAAAGAGCAGTCAAGGTACTGCCCTGTGGTAAGTCCTAGGTCCTCTCCCCTCCGTCCATATCTAGGAAGGTGAACATCCAAACTGGCTAGGCTCCCACAAAGCCAGCACATTAAGTAGGATCAAAACCCTGTACCATTGTCCTTGGCTTCTCATCAGCCCTCATTGTTCGCCATGTTCAGAGAGTCTGGTTTTATCCCATGCTTTTTCAGTCACAGTCCAGCTGGCCTTGGTGAGCTCCCAATAGATCAGCTCCTCTGTCTCAGTGGGTGGGTACACCCCTCGTGGTCCCGACTTCTTTGCTCATGTTCTCCCTCCCTCTGCTCCTCATTGGGACCTTGGGAGCTCAGTCCAGTGCTCCAGTGTGGGTCTCTGTCTCTATCTCCATCCATCACCAGATGAAGGTTCTATGGTGATATGCAAGATATTCGTCAGTATTGCTATAGGATAGGGTCATTTCAGGTTCCCTATCCTCAGCTGCCCAAGGAACTAACTGGGGACATTTCCTTGGGCTCCTGGGAGTCACTCTAGGTTCAAGTCTCTTGCCAACCCTAAAGTGGCTCCCTTAACTAAGAATTGTGCTTCCGTGCTCCCCTATCCAACCTTCCTTTATCCCAATCATCCTTTTTCCCCAAGTTCCCCCCATCCTCCCCTTCTCCTTTTTCTCTCCCCATCTCCCCTCACCCCCATCCCACCCCACCCCCAAGATCCCAGTTTTCTCCCTGGCCATTTTGTCTACTTCCCATAGCCAAGAGGATAACTATATGTTTTTCCTTGGGTTCCCCTTCTTACTTAGCTTCTTTAGGTTCACCAATTGTAGACTCCGTGACCCTTATTTATGGCTAGAAACCAATTATGAGTGAGTACATCCCATGTTCATCTTTTTGGGTCTGGGTTACCTCACTCAGTATAGTGTTTTCTATTTCCATCCATTTGCATGCAAAATTCGAGAAGTCATTGTTTTTTACCACAGCGTAGTACTCTAATGTGTATATATTCCACACTTTCTTCATCCATTCTTCCATTGAAGGGCATTTAGGTTGTTTCCAGGTTCTGGCTATTACAAATAATACTGCTATGAACATAGTTGAACAAATGCTCTTGTCATATGATAGGGCATCTCTAGGGTATATTCCCAGGAGTGGTATTGCTGGGTCCAGGGGTAGGTTGATCCCGAATTTCCTGAGAAACCGAAACACTGATTTCCAAAGTGGTTGCACAAGATTGCATTCCCACCAGCAATGGATGAGGGTACCCCTTCCTCTACAGCCTCTCCAGCAAAGGCTATCATTGGAGTTTTTTATTTTAGCCATTCTGACAGGTGTAAGATGATATCTCAAAGTTGTTTTGATTTGCATTTCCCTGATCGCTAAGGAGGTTGAGCATGACCTTAAGTGTCTTTTGGCCATTTGAACTTCAATGCAATCCCCATCAAGGTCCCATCAAAATTCTTCACAGATCTGAAGAAGACAATAATAAACTTTATATGGAAAAACAAAAAACCCAGGATAGCCAAAACAATCCTATACAATAAAGGATCTTCTGGAGGCATTACCATCCCTGACTTCAAACTCTATTACAGAGCTACAGTGATGAAAACAGTGTGGTACTGGCATAAAAACAGAGATGTCGACCAATGGAATCATATAGAAGACCCGGATTTTAACCCACAAACCTATGAACACCTCATTTTCGATAAAGGAGCTAAAAGTATACAATGGAAGAAAGAAAGCATCTTCAACAAATGGTGCTGGCACAACTGGATGTCAACCTGTAGAAGAATAAAAATAGACCCATATCTATCACCATGCACAAAACTCAAGTCCAAATGGATTAAAGACTTCAATATCAGTCAGAACACATTGAACCTGATAGAAGAGAAAGTGGGAAGTACTCTACAACAGATGGGCACAGGAGATCGCTTCCTATGTGTAAACCCAGCAGCACAGACATTAAGGGCAACATTGAATAAATGGGACCTACTAAAACTGAGAAGCTTCTGTAAAGCAAAGGACACTGTCACCAAGACAAAAAGGCAACCTACTGACTGGGAGAAGATCTTCACCAACCCCGCAACTGACAAAGGTCTGATCTCCAAAATATATAGAGAACTCAGGAAACTAGACTTTAAAATGCTAATTAACCCAATTAAAAAATGGGGCACTGAACTTAACAGAGAATTCTCAACAGAAGAAGTTCAAATGTTTGTTTGTTTTGTTTTGTCACCTGTGAAGGTGACACCAGGATTTATAATAGCATCTGAAGTGTCCCAACCACTAGATGGCACCGAAGCTCAAATGTCATAGCACTGGGGATCACTTCTACACGTCTTAAATAAGATAATAATACCAACAATAACTAAGGCAGCTGCACCACGGAGCACTTACTATGTGCCAGGAGCTCTCCCGAGGTCAGTGCGCACAGCAGCTCCCAGAGTCCTTACACCTCCTAGGGGTAGGTCTCATACCACACCCACATTACAAACAAATAGAGCCTGATAGTCAAGTATCTCGACAGAGATCAAGCAGGTAGTAAGAGGCAGAGCAGAGAAATGAACCCAGGCAGCCTGACTCCACAGCCCAGCACTCCTCACCGTCCAGTGCTTCTTCTATCCCTCCTCACTACCACTGACCTTGATTTAGCTGCTGAGCACGCATGCAATGGCCACAACAGACTATGTTTGAAACCTGTTATGGAAAAATCCTTTCTCCAAAGGGAACAACCAAAACTCTCTGTGGGCCACAGCCCAGCAGGCACAGGCCAAGATCCAGCTGTCTTCAAGTATTTACTCACAAGCACAGCCTCAAAAGTTCATCACCCTACTCTTGCTTAAAAAAAAAAAAAAAAAAAAAAAAAAAGTCACAGCCTTTGGTGTCCAGTCTGACTGCAGTATTTCACATGGTGGAGAGTACCCCAGGGAGACCAGCAGACCTGGTTCTCCTCACTCATCTCAGGATGTAGAACACGTCTTGGCTTCTTGAGAATCTGGTACTATATTTGCTAAAACTAGAGAGTAGTGGGCAGGGGTGTAGCTCACATGCCTTAGGATAAACTAGACCCTGGGCTTGATTCCCAGGACTGCCAAAAGCAAGTCCATAAAATAGAGAACGTTTTCCTCTTTATAAATATTAAGAAAATGTGTGAAGTTGTTCACCTGCTGTTGTCTCTCATTGGGGTAGTATTTTAAGCTCCTCCCCCTTTTTAAACGAAGTAACTTCCTTGATTTTCCTATCCCCTCTTTTGTTTTACAACCAAAGGCTCTTTCCAAAGAACTGCTCTTAAAACACAGATCTTACCAGCTCTGCTCTTCCCCCGCTCACCCATTCACTGGATCATCAGCTGCAAACAGCGTGGGTAAGGCCTTCCTTCCTTCACATCCAACCTGCCTCTTCTGCCTCCACTCCACCAGCTTAGCCCCCTCCTTCAGCTGGCACAGCCAGAGCAGATCCTACCCCCACGTTCTCATTTCTCCTCTCCCTGCAGCTGTTCCCTCCACCTGCTGGGTTTCTGCGGCTCACCATCGGAGTCATTGGCCACACTTGGCTTCCTGTAGAGAATGACCCCTCAACATCGCCTAGGAAAGAAGTGAGAACATCAGCCAAACCAGGTCTTTCGGTTCTTCTCAGCTTGAACTTTGTCCCTACAGTGACCCTCCTCTTCCCATGCCCTCACTCTAAAGACCACTTGCTGCCCATCCCTCACCAGCCTGTTTCCTTAGAGATGCGGCTTTGACTCCAATCCTGCCCTATTTCTCCCTCTTCTATCAGAGCCCATCTCTGCTGCATTATCACACTAAACAGTTCTCCAGAATTCAGTTCAAATAGCAACTCCTTCATGGAGCCCCCTTCAGGTTCATTTGTATACGTTCAGCTCCATCGAGATGGCGAGCTCCTTAAAGAAGGGTCTGGGGCTTGGTTACTTTTGTAGCTCTAATAACTCATAGTAGACAGCCAGATATACAGTCTTTTAAGAAAATAAACATTTCTTGACTTGATGATAAACTACTTCATAAGCAGACTTGTGAGTCACTTATAGGATTTAGTGGTGGTTTAATTTTCTAATCCAAGCTGGGTCTGGTGTCTTGAGCCTGTAATGCCAGCTACTCAGGAGACTGAAACAGAAGGACCATGAGCTTAAGGTTCCCCTGGGCTACAGAGGGAGTTCCAGCGTGACCTGAGCAACTTAGTGATAACCTGATTAAAAATAAAAAGTTAAAGGAGGAGGGGGGACGTAACTCAGTAGTAGAGCACTCTCCTGAGATACATGAGACTCTAAATTCACTTGGGGGTGTGTGTGTGTGGGGGGGGGAATCTATGATCTGCAGTGTTCATACATGCTGTTATCTAACTGAGTTTCTTTTTAAACTAGAGGAATCTTCTATGTAAGTTCCATAATTGTCACACATTTGCAGGACATTGTGCTGTGTCTGCCCTCAGTGACAATGAAAGGACGGGGGACACAGCACAGTGGTAGAATGCACAGGACCCTGTCATAAGAAGACCCAGGTCTATAGGGATCTGGGAGCTGGGGAAGAGCCAGAGACTCCCAGCTCTTGCTCTACTTGTTAAATATTAGGCCTCTGGCAGCCGCCACTGTCCGATCCCAAACTAGCCTCTCACAAACAATGGGAAGTGTGATAGTTCCCCACTGAGGATTTTTCCTTAAGCCTTCAACAGGAAAAGCCTGGCTATGGCTAGATCTATGTTTAGACTGTTGTCTTTTGTATTTGGGGCAGTAAACTGCATTTCAAGGCCCCCAGGATACAAGCAAGCTAACCTCATTATCTGCACAGTTTCCCCTCCAATAAGATTTTCACGTCAGAAGGATAAAGGGCGATAAATAAAGAGCGAGGAACTTTGCCGTGTGGCGCTAGCTGCCCCGCATGTGAGCCTCAAGAGAACACTTCAGCCATTTTGCTGACTGAAGAACATACGTACATATGTACATATGTACATAAAATGTACATACCTGTCGTGAAAATATGGTACTTTTCTGCAAACTTGAGATCAATTTGAAAAGAGGAATAAGGAAAGGAGAAGAGGGAACAAGGAACTGACAGTCAGGTCTCTGATCCTACTCCACCCTCCTCTCCCCATAAGGGGCCTGCCATTGTGGGGGGGGGGGCACTTTGGCTCAACAGCCACCTTATGGAATTGTGGGGGAAGTTTTAGACATTTTGAGTAGCTGCTGATTAGGGTCCACTGGTGCAAGCGGAATGAGTGACCCTCCCAGTAATGGCTAACAGGGTATCCATCCATTGTCACAAATCATGACAGAGGCTATTTCTCAGTAGAGGGAAGCAGGAAATGTCCTCTCTTTACAGCCCAGCTACCAAATATTATAAGTTGAACTTGACCGATCTCTAACAGTAAGGGTCCACACACAAAAAATATAAGGCACAGTCTGAGAAGATGGAGCAGAAACACTTTTCTCAGGCCCTCCCTGACTGTAACCAACTTCCCACCCAAAACGGTGTGTAAAGCAAACACAAAAAGATAGGAAAAGGTAGACCCTGCAGAGATCTTGGATCTCAGGAATTTGACTCAGGATTGAGTTCCTGACTTATGTCCACATATGGTCAGCGAAGCAAACATGCCAACAGGTACAGACCTTAAAAAAGAAAACAAAACAGAGGCCTAGCAGAAGCTAGCACTAGTTGGTGGGGGTGAAACCTAGCAAGACACAAACCCTCAGAGAACACTCATTCTTCCTCAACTGGACACCACAACAGCACGGCTCCCAGATGGCACCCAGTGAAGGCTGATGGAGGAGCCCAGGCTTTACTCTCCAGAGACTGTGGCAAGCTGACTGCTGGGCCTTGAACATGTGTGTTCTCTCCCCATCTGCAACAGTATTAAGACGTGGGATTCTGTGTGGTGATAATGACTTAGGCACCATCTTGGGAGAACTGGTAAGGTCGTCAACAGACATCAAACACACCAGTGCCCGGATCTTAGATTTCCAGCCTCCAGATCTCCGGAGATTGTTCCTGTGCTTAAAACGTTACCTAGACGTGGCATTTTGTTTCGGCAGCATAAATGGGCTGAGACAGTAGCTCAGCACCCCCAGTGGGGTGACATTAGAAATCATATAAGAAGCCAGGACCTCACCTCCACTTACTGATAATTAAACCTCCATCCCACAAGCTGCACCCAGCATCAGTGGAAACCGGGCTAGAGCTCTCGGGTATCCACTGTGACCCATCAGTAAGGAGAAAGCCCTCTCTCTCCCTGCCAGGCTGGACCAGAGGGTGCCTTGGGCAGAGTCAGTCAGAACTTCAATTACCACCAAACAGCAAGAACAATCCCCCTGCACCATCTGTGCACCGTTGTCTCCCCGCACAGCAGCTGTGAGGAACTCCCAATTCGGAAAACACATACTCCCACCTGAGAATAGCGAAGCCTTCCCTTCCCTTCCCTTCCCTCTCCGGAGCTGCCCCAGAAAAAGCCAGGCTAAACGAGAAGGCTGAACAAAGACTGAAAGTCTCCTCCAACACCACAGAAGTGTTTAAGAATTCCACGTAACTCACACTATGGTTAAACCACTGAAAGCTTAGCTAACCGCAGCCCGAGAGATGAAATGAATGACTATGACATCCTCTCTCCTCAGAACCACAGAGGCCAGAAGGAACTGAAACCGCGTGTCTCGTGTTTGGAAACAACTGCCAACCCAGAACTGTACACACAGGGAAACTACTCTAAGGAATGAAGGGAGAAAGAAAGACTTTCACAGAGACGAGAAAGCCGAAAGAATGTGTCACCAGCGGGCTTAGTCTAAGAGGTCAGCTGATGTCCTTCTACACAGAAAAGAACCAATAAAGGAACAGAAAGCCTGGAGGGCCAGAAAGGCGTGAACACATGGTGAATGAAGACACGTGTAAACACAACGGGTGTTGCTTTTCCTCTTGAATCTTCTAAATTATGTTTTGTTAAGCAAAAGATAAAACCCCTTGAGGTATTCTAAGGCAAGTAGAGGAAATATTTAAAATAAATATATTAGAGATGGACAGGTGGTAAAGGGACATAAACCATTTATGGTTTTGTGGTTTTCTGTAATCATCTGTCTATTGCAAAGCAAGGCTTCCTTGATGAGGGATAAGGACCACAGTTATCTGTGGGTGTAAGAACAAACAGATTGAATCTGCCAACATGCGTGCCACAACATGACCTGAACAAGGGCAACCAACAGACGTGCTAACGTGAAAGGGGAGGGCTCAGGAAGCCTCAGCCTTAGGCAAAGAACTACAGGAATGCTGAGAGCTGGAGAAATAGTCTTTCCAGGGAAGAGCTTGCCTGCTGGTTATCCAGTACCCCATGGTCAGCCATGAAACATGCATTGAGTAACATAGAGACTGAGCAGATTGTATTTGTGTATTTAGGAATACACACACAGAGACAACAACAATTAATAACAAGGCCATGTATTTGAAAGAGAACAAAGGGTATATGGTTGGGGTTGGAGGGGAGGAAATGCCATAATTCTATTACAATATCAAAAAATTATAATCTAAAAACTCTGATCTAGAGCCAGAGAGATATCTTAGTGGAGAGAAGCCTTTGCCGAGCTGGGCTGACCACCTGAGTTTGATTCTGAGAATCCGCAAGGTAGAAAGAGAGAACTGACTCCCTGAATTTGTTTTCTAACCCCTACACACTCGCCATGGTAAGCATACACCTATGCAAGCACACACATACACAGAATTAAACACACAGACAGTAATAATAAAGAACTCAGAAAAAAACATGGTCCAACTATACGCCATCTACCAAAATCTCACTTCAAACATAATGGTACAGGCAGGTTGAAAATAAAATGGTAAAAAAACAAAACAAAAAAAAAAAAAACGATGTATTGTGCAAAGGTTGATAAAAGGAATCAGGAGTGGCTATATTAATAACAGATTAGGTGGACCTCATAGCAATAAACAAAAGACATTACATAATGACAATATGCCAATCCATTAAGGAACCATAATATTTCCAAATGTGCAGGAACAAAATATAAGTAAAGAAAGCTGTGCAATATATGACGTAAAGCCTGCTAGGTGTGGCTGGAACAATAGACAATTTCACAGGGAGGGAATTCAGCATCTTTATCTAAATAAACGATGAATATAATTATTATTTCATAAACCAGCACAGGCATAGAAGAAACCAACATCACTGTCATCAAGCCTCAGTCAGTATTTATAGACCATTCTACTTCACAACAGAGAGGCACATCCTTTGCAAGCTCCCACGAAAATATAACTAAGACTGAGCCAATCTCCAGTCACTTTTTTAGAAAAAGAAAGAAAAAGAAATACAGTCGTTCAGAATATGTTCTCCTACCACAACAGAATCAAACTAGAAATCAATTACCGCAATGGGAAAATCCCCAACACTTTAAACAACAGTTCTAGATAACCAAAGGGTCAAAGAGGAAGACTCATATCAAATTTAAAAAGAGCTATGATGAAAATTGACGATGTATTAAAAATCATAAAGCAGTGGTATGACTAAAGCCAGGGGACAAAAAGAGAATAACACAAAACATTCTACCCATGTGTTTATCAACTGCCACAAAATGAACCAAACCAAAACAAACAAAAAGCCTGACCTGACAACTTCCCCAGGTGTCTGTGGGGGGGCCACATAACTAAGGACACCAACTTCAGAAGCATAGAGATCTCCAGGTTCAAGCGATTTCGCTAAGGAATTCTAATTATTGAAAGAAGAATTAATATCAATTCTATTAGATCCCTTTCAGCAAAACTGAAAAAAAGGGAATATTTCCCACATCATTAAAAGCGTTGATATATTCCAATATCAAAATTTTAAAATAAGACAAAATATAGAAAGAAACTAAAGGCCAATATTCATGAATAAGTGCAAAATTACTCAATAAAACAGTAACAAAATTAATAATCCAGTGACAATGTGGAATTCCCCTCTGTATGCTGAGAATATGGGGTTTTTTTTTGTTTTTTGTTTTTACCATTGATTAATAAAGAAGCTGTTTTGGTAAAACCAGGCAGGAAATTTGAACAAAGATATTGTAGAGAGAGTAGGTGGAGTCAAACAGACACAAGCCAGCCACCAAGGAAATAAGACAGGTAGAAAATAAGGTTATGCTATGGTCATGTAGCAATACAAGGACTAATAGAAATGGGTTATTTTAAGATATAAGAACTGCTAGAATTATGCCTGAGCCATTGGCCAAACAGTGTTGTAATTAACTATAGTTTCTGTGTGGCTATTCAGGTCTGGGCAGCAGGGAAATGAATGCTGAGTCTTTGTTTACACAGCAATATATAAAAAACGACCATATCATGACTAAGTGGGTCTCATTCTGGTAATGAAGTCTGGGTCAATATTAAATAACTCATCGTTGTATTCTATAATATTTGCAAACTAAGGAATAAAAATGATATGATCCTTTCAAGTAATCTACAAAAAAGAGTTGACAGTGTTTAACATATTCATTCTAAACACTGTCAGAATTAATAATACAAAAGTATTTCTGCAGCTTGATAATGAACACATACTTACAAGTAATGTTCTAATCTCAAGGAGAAGGAAAACGTGCACCTAAGGTCAGGAATAAGGGACAGTGTACACTCTCACCACTCATACTCAATAGTGCCAAAAATTCATGCCAAAGCAATAAAACAAGAAAAGGAAATAAAAGCCATGCATTAAAGCAAGAAAGACAAAAAATGGGGGAAAAGCTTTCCAAAGGTAAACATACGGTAAGTTGATGAGTGAATTAACTCTTATTTCTATATATTGGACATGAATGCTAAAATAGTATAATTTATAATCATCCAAATCAAATTCACTGATAAGCATACAAAACTGTGTACGCAAGCCTCCTTTCCTGTTTAGCTTCTTCTTATTTCATCCTCCACTCCTATATCATCCACGTCTTTTAAGAAGAAAACAAGCGACAACAAGGAGTGGTTTCATTTTTCTGTTTCTCTTATCTTTGGGATTTTGAACTTTCAACTTCTCTCTGCGTGGTAGCTTCCAGGTGTCTTTAAGAATTTGAGGATTTTCTAGTTGCAGCCTTCGTTCCTAACCCTTGTCAGTTGAAGACATGGTGGATAGCTCAGCATTAGCAGAAATACTCTGAGTGAGGATTTTTGAATCGTTCTCTAGAGTGAATTATATCTCTCAGAACTTCCATTTGCCAAACTGGCCAGTGACCCTAGAAGCCCACCGGATGCTACTTCAGCAACCTGTCCTGGATGCTTCATGATGCTCAACACATCAAAATGTTTTGTGAGTTAAGAGAAAGCTAAAGGTAGTACACAGTGACAGTTCATTGGCTACCTAAACTCCTTTTCGCATAAATAATTTCATCCTAAGTCTGAATTTGTCTTCGTTTTAATCTGAGAACTCCATCTTGTTCCAGAAACAGAGCTGCATAAACTTTCACAATGAATGAACTACACGACTGCCCGACACTTCCAAACAAGCGCTTGGACTACTTTATTTATCAAACCTGTCTCAGATGCAAGGTGTTGTGATCCTAGGTGGTGCAAAAATCACAGAAACACGGACTTTTGGCAATTGATAACCTTAGAGAAGATCTCAGATCCATGCAAGCAATCCAGAATCATCTCCCTTCCTTAAGATCTGTAATGTAATCATCTCCTAAATCCATCTGCCATGAGTCTAACATAACCCAAGGGCTGGAATTTGGGGGTGCGGACTTTGGAAGGTCACTAATTTGTCTATCACAGATGCTTCAAACACAGGTTTCATGCCTTGTTCTTCAAAGTGTAGACACTATGTTAGGGGAAGCTTCCCAGAGACGATCACTCAGACAGTGTAGAGCCAATTGTTGGAGGAAGGGGCCACTTGTTCATTCCCGGCCACTTAGCACTAAAATAATCACATATAAACTGTATTATTTAAATCACTGCTTTGCCCATTAGCTCTAGCTTCATATTGGCTAACTCTTACATCTTAATTTAACCCATTTCTATTAATCTGTATATCACCACGAGGTCGTAGCCTACCAGCAAAATTTCAGCACGTCTATCTCCAGCCACAGCTCCATGGCATCTCCCATCTCCACCTTCCTCCTCCCATGCTATAGGCCAAGCCAGTTTTCTTTATTCATTAACCAATAAAATCAACACATAGACAGAATGGCCTCCCACACCAGCCAATTAAAAGTCTTTATTCCAGTTGGCTGGGACTACACTCAGGTATTCGAGACCCAAGTGTAGCACTGAGTATTTAGGATAAGGACTTTTTAAAGGCAAAATCCATACCCTGATATCTGACTTAGCAGCTACAGGGGAGGTTTTGCACAAGCAAGCAGTTTAGCAGAAGCTAAGTTAGCTAGGTTATCTTGACCTCTGGTTCCTGGTTGGATAATCTTAATCTTCCTTGGGATTCTCTAGCAAGGAGAACAAATTCTAGTTAAACCTAAAATGGCCTCAGCAAGACTAACAAAATGGAGGAACCACTGCACTGCCTTCCCCCTCACACCTGGACCAGAGGCACCACCATCACTTGGTAAATTTTTTATTATTACATCATAATAATGATTATTAGTATTATTGGAGGTGTGTCTACATGTGTGGAATCAGAGGGCAGTTTGTGAAACTGATTCTCGCTTTCCAATTCTATATCGGTTCCCAAAATCAAACTCAGGTCTTCAGGTTTGCACAGCAAACGCCTTTACCTTCTAAGCCGTTTGACTCCCTGATTCTTAAAATGAAAACTCTCAGGCCTCCCTCCTATCCTACCTGAAGAAGAAACTCGCCTTTAAGTGATTCTGATGCGTGCAAATTTGAGAAAAAAAAATAATAATAAAGCAGGCCCAGAGGACTGTGGGTAGTGGAATTCACCAGACAGAGGATTCCCAGGGCAGAGAGCCTGAATCTCGGGCTCACGTTGCAGCTGAATGCATCACTCTCAACAGGAATTTAGTGGTGTTCTTATGCATCCCACAAAAACAATTCTTTAACTGCAAATGTACGTTGAGTTCATGACGCTACCACCTTAACCTCTTCAAATTCACCAATTTAACAGAATGAGCTAGAGAAATGACCTCTCTTTTAAATCTGTAAATCAAAACCTTATCATCAGGACTTCCAGACTAACATAATCCAAGCATATATATTATAGGAATTCTCAAAACATGACTTAGTGGTATTTGAATATCCAAACATCGTCTTCAAAGTAACTAAGACACAATTTAACCCTTTCACTTTTCCTTCCACGGGGCTATCTATCTCCAGGCTCTGCACAGCAAAGAAAAGAACTGCAGGTGACTTCCCCTGAGGGTTGATTTAGGGCAGAGGACAATGGCCTTTCCATAGGCAGAGAAATCGGGCCATTTAGAATTGTGCCTTGGAGAGGTACACAGGAAACAGGAAGCTCTCTGTCAGCCATTCTTCCCTGCCCCCCCCCCCCCCCCCCAGCAGGAAAAGCTGCTGGAGAGGCTTAGGCAGCCTGTAGTACGCCTTTTGACCCAGCCCAGGAAATAAAATGGCTTATTCAATCTGGAGACCTGCGCTGTTGCGGAGTGCGCAGACAACCCCCGCGATCCCCCAGCTCTGACAACATGATAATATCCATGCGGTTGTCATGCCGAACACAGAGGAAATGAAGAAGAATGTATACTCAAAACACATTAATTAGGTTTTAAACAAAAGAGAGATAACGTTTTTTTTTGTCAGGCAGCCGTAAACAAGCTCTCTTCTATCTCCAAAACTTCTCCAAGGGGCTGTCATTTTAAGTCACTGTGTCACTCAAGGAGAGGAAGAGAAAGGTGCGCTACAGCGCCCTCTAGCAAAGGCAACACTAATAGGAAGAGTTAGCCCACATCCCTTGATGCAGCTTGTATTGTACCTCCTAAACTTGACAGCATAGTGTTGCTCGGCTTGGAAACTTGTGCTCAAATGGTCTCACCAAATTAAATATACTACAATAAAAATAAGTTTGGAAAAGGCCAAAATCAACTGAAGCCCTGAATTTGATGCCTTGGAAGAAAGCAAGAGGGAGACAGATAGGGAATGAATCAAAACATATCAATATAAAGGCCATCACAATTAAACAGTTTAAAAATTCTCTTCAGGAACTGAAAAATGTCTGCAAAACGGTTCTGCCACGCAGATGCAGAGCCAGGGATCACACTTGTGAAACGAAATCAGCCAGGATTTCCCTGGCAGACGAAGTGTAACTGAGTTCTTCTGAATGCAGATTCTGGGCATTTTAGACGGTTCTAAACTCGTTCTTCCCCCTGTGCTCTTTAGAAGGAGCCGAACTGGCAACCTAGTTGCCTGGAGAGAAGCACATAGAGTCATTTTTGTGTTTGTAGGTCGACTTTTCCCTCTTTGACTAGTGTGATGCTTAGTTGACTTGACAGGACTGAGAGCTGTGGAAGAGGCTGCTAAACCACACATCTGCGCGCCTCTGTGAAAGTGGGGAACGTAATTGGCATATGGGTCAAGGAACCGAGGGGAAAGACCTGAAAATCTCGGCGCAATAATTGGGGAGCCCAAATGAAACAAACAAACAAACAAACAAAAAAGCGAAGGGGGAAGCCAAGCCTGAGATTCACTCCGTTATTCTTGAATGAGGGCTCAAGTCTTCTCGGGCGGCGCTTCTTTCCAATACCATCGTCTCCTAGAGATGTTAGACTCCGGATTGTTCCGTCTTTGAGTGTGGACTGGAATCAGGGACTGTCCAGCAGGCTGTAGACCCTCCGCCCCAGACTGGGCTGCAGGACTCCGGATTGCTAGGTCTTTGAGTGTGGACTGGAATCAGGGAGTGTCCAGCAGGCTGTAGACCCTCCGCCCCAGACCCAGCTGCATCATTCTCTCGAGGTCTCCAACTTCCTAAACTAAGCAACTACTGCTTCCCTAGCTCACCAGCCTGCATGGGGGCCGTAATGGGGCTGTCTAGCCTCTGGCCAGTGTATAAGTCAATAATTATATGCACATTCTCTTGGTTCTGTTCCTATAAGGAAGCTTGACGAATCGCTTCCTCTTCACACACAGCTTCAGTCACTTAACGCAGTGACTCATTATTTTTCCTCCGAAACATTCTTATCTCTGCCCCTCTTCATTCTCACTGCTCTCTCCCCAGCCTTAGTCAGCTGTGTTGGCTACAAACACTGCTTCCTGACTTATGCCCAAAGCCTTGAATGCTCAGCCTGAAGCGCCAGGTCCTTTCAGGATACAGGGTCAATGCCCCTTGTGTGCACACCTCATTCCCCTTGGAAAGGAGAGCTCCCATCTGGGTCCCCATATCACCTTACTTTAACACAATTGTTGTTTCCAATTATTGTAGTACGACATAACTGTCGTAACATAGAGGGTGCACATCCATATAACTCTTTAAATATTTACATTTTTATGCCCTGGGAATCAAGTCTAGATCAAGATATCAGTGTCTCAGGGGAACTCCTTTGTACCCCTTCCAATTCAAACTTTTTGCCACCCAAAGGTAACCACAACTGTAACTTTCATTGCAGTAACTTCATCTGGTTACTTTTTTTTTTTTTCATCTGGTTACTTTTAAAAGCATCCATGGAAAGTTAAAGTAAGCATTGCTGTACAGTTTTCCTCTTTGGGGACATGCCACAGTTTACTTGTCCATTCTCCTGTTAGACATTGGTGCTTCCACCTGAAGATTATTAGGAATAAAGATGAGGTAAACTTTGTTCTACATAGCTTCTTTTACGTACACACTTGCTCATTTCAGTTAGTCAGTCAGTCAGTTAGTTAGTTAGTTTTATGTCCATTAGTGGAACATTTAGGAAACAGGGTAAATAGATATTTTACATTTCATGCATTGCAAAGCAGTTTTCCAAAGTGGTTACATCATTTGCCGATCTCTGGATTATTCCAATAGCTATGCTGTTTTATTATTAATTTTTATGTGACCATTTCCCCAACCATGATTAAGCTCTTTGGACAAAGTCCCCCCCCCATATACATAGATTATAGGTACAGTTGAATACTTATGTTGAATACAACTCAAAGATTAAATGCATTCCCGAGTGTGGTGGGGGAGGGGTCTGGAGTGTTATGTTTAATTAAAGAAAAATCTATTACTTCCCTTTGGATCCAGTCCAGGGATGACAAATGCCTAACCCAGCCCTCTAGTACCTCAGTCATCCAAAGTGAAGTGGGACATTGAGATCATCAGGTCACCACATTCCCCAGCAGTCACTAAAGTGCCCTCAAAGCCCAGTCATGTGTATGTGCCTGGATTGCTGGGTTGTTGATGTGTATATGGTTATCTATCAAGCTGCCGGAAATGTGAATAGACTATAAACTCTCCAGAACTCTTTTTCCTAAGTCCTGTAACTGTGCAGGTTCATTCCGGGATGCGTTGAGCCAGCCTTGCTCGGTAACTGTCCATCCGAAGGTGGAACCAATTAGTGCCAGAGTCAACCACCTCAACCCATAGATAAAACCCCCCTCCCAGACAACAGCCCAGTGCCTCCTGTTCCTTGATCTGTTTGCGCAGATGGAGGGGATTAGTTACACAAACACGGGGTGAGAGATAGGATTTCCCGGAAGTCCTCCGGAGTCCTCCAACTCATCCCCTCTCCCAAAGCGCGTCCCATTCTTCCTGGTTTTGCTTCTGAATGTTTTACATTTTTCACTGCTCTGACTTTTTTTTTTTTTTTTTTTTTTGCTAGAGTTAGTTACAGGCGTGAACTTTTTCCTGCTCCATTTTATGGGACCCGTTTTTTGCGTTTTGATTTTCCTTCTAAATAAAACTGCCAGGATCCAAGAGAACTCAAACTCCTTGGGTGTCTTCCATGGGTTGATACTTAAAACTCCAAGACAAAGTTTTATAAAACTGTGTAAATGGAAGGTATTTGTTGCTACTGTCTGCTCTTCACCCAAGCTATCATTAAGATAAAAATGTCCTTTTGAATCTAAATAAAAGTGTCCTTTTAATTAAGACATGCCGGTGCCCTGCCTGCAAGCCGTCTGAGGATCTGTGGTCAGCAGGTAGCTTTTCTATGTTACTGAGGCAGCTCATCTTTCTATCTGTAGAGAAACTTCAAACACACAGCCACTGATTATTCTCCTTCTTGAACTTCCTAAGGCTTTTTACCAGTTTATACCTCCCAATTCTCCTTCTCAAAGTCAACAAAATGGCTGTGTAAAATTCATTGAAACCTGAGATTTAAAATCATCTGCCCTGTGATATTCTACAAAAATTATATAAATACACACACACACACACACACACACACACACATGCACACACAATGGCTAACACACCTGATGTGCAAATGTGACAACCAGAGTTTAGATCCCCAGCACCCACACAAATGCTGGGTGGGTGTGGTGGCCCACCTATAATTCCAGCCTCAGGACACGATACTGGGAGTACCTAGTCCCTGGCTAGCTGTATCAGGGAGCTCTGGATTAAATTGCTGCCTCCGTGAATAAGGGAGAAGAATTGGGATTGACTCAACCTTAAGACGACACACATACAAACACACACACACGCCTACACACTCACATGCATAGCCCACAAGTGCCACCACGCATACATGCGTGCACAACATACACACACATAAAATTCTTACTAAAAAATAATAACCAGATTCTCCCTCAATTGTACATACGCAGGCATAAGGTTTTGCAGAGAAAAAAGGGAATATTAGCGTCAGCTGTGTACACTAAAGGATTCCTTTAGGATATTTTTAGTCTGAGTCACCGAATTCCCTAGTTCTGATAGGAAAGTAACTTTCGTACATAAGATGTCATTGTGTCAGTGGTTTTAACCCATAAAATTGTGATGCTTATCTTTCCAAATATTCTGCACACCATAAGTAAATGGCTTCTGGTGATAATCAGCTGATGCTAATCGCAAATGGATGATCTCACAAGCCTAATCAAGCCGTGACTCAGCCAATGAACATGCTTCCCTCACACAGCCTCGCCTTGATTTGTGAGACCCACCTGACTTACTTAGCATAATGTGCTAAAATAAAAGGACCACACATATTTGAAGACCAAAAATCCACAAATCTATACTAATTAAAAATATTTTTGAAATATTTGATTTGTATTTATTTGTCCACAAAGGAGATGATACTTAGGATGACAAGAAGAATCCTTTATTGGGGCTGGAGAGACAGCTAAAAGGCGGAGGGTGCTGCTCTTCCCAGCAGCCCCTTCGGTGGCTCACAACTGCCAGGAAATCCAGCTCCCTGGGATCTGATGCCTTCTGCTGGCTTCTGCAAACACCCACCCACACGTGCCATACAGAGACACAGAAATAAAAATAAATCTTAAAAAGATTTATTTGTAGATATTTTAGAAATTGTCTTCAGGCTGTTGTTTGGAAGAATATGGGGGACTCCATCACAGTATGTGTCTGGGAGCATTTTAAACATCTTTGTAGCATCTTATTTGGGGCTCTTGCCTCTTGGGTAGTCTTTTCCAGAAATAATCAAAAGTAAACCTTTATGAACTTGGAATCAATGATGTTCAAATCCATGAAAATATCTTCATTGTGAGGCTTCTTGATAATTTTGTAACTGTCTTTTTAGATGTCCTCGACATCGGTTCTAGTGACTTCTCCATAGTGGGGTTCTTCTTTGGAATAAATTTATTTTCCTTTCATTTCAGTTAGTGCTTATTTTGCCTTTCCAAGTACGTTTTTATGATTTCAGGTTCATAAAGTCACATAGGTCATTCCTCATTTCACAATCTCACTAAGAGAATATTTTCCTATTTTATTATTATTCAAATATTTCTTTAAGAAGTGTCTTTTCTATGAAAACCAGAAAGTATTTTTACATACTCACTTTGTTTTATAAGAACATTTAAGCTTTACAAGTCTAAGGAGATAGGTATGGTGGTTCAGGCCTGCAACCCCAGCATTGAGAAGGGGAAGCAAGACACTGTGTCAAAAAACAAACAAGCAAACAAAAAAGTCTAAAGAATATGAACTTGTCAGAGAGATAAAGATGAAAAACTAAAATGAAAAACTCTGAGTTAACAGTTTTCTCAGGTGGAGATTCTACCCCTTCACTTCTTCAAGAGTCTGACCGCTGTTCTCCCATCTGCCCTAATTCTATCTTTCATTTCTGCTCAAAATTATTCTCTTCAATGTTCAAGTCATAACTTCAGGGTTTTCATTGTTTTCCTCAACACAACCCCCAGATCTTTGTTTTCGCAATGGATGAATATGGGGTTGGAGAGCTGGCTCAGAGGTTAAGAGCAATTGCTGCTCTTGTAGAGGACCCAGGTTCGGTTCCCAGCACCCACATGGTAGTTCAAAACCATTTTTAACTCTGATTAGACAGGATCCAACCACCTCCTCTGACCTCTGTGGATACCAGGGATGCACACAGTACACATAGAAGCATGCATGCAAAAGACCGACACACATAAAATAAATTTTACAAAATACAAAGCAATAAGAATAAGTTGGGTTAATAGTCTTATCTATTAATTGACTAGGGAAAGCTTATTCTCCTTGCTACTATGCAAATTGAATACAACCATACCTAGACAGTTCGGCACATAGTAGATGCTTAAACATGAGAGGAGACACAAAAGTCTCATAGAGTTGTTCTGGAATTTCATGGCTACATTGGTCTCTCTGGGTTCATCTCATCTGTAGAAAAATCTTCTTATATTTCAGAAGAGCTTGAAGCCCAAAGTTGTGGGGTCACATCTGGTGAGGGCTTTGTTATTTAATCTTATGACAAAAAAATCTAATAGAAAGACAACTCAAGAGAACAAGAAGGGGCCAAATTCATTTCTATAACCAATTCACCATCTCCTTAGCAAACCTGCTCCCAAGACAGTGGCATGTGCTCACTCTAAGGATGAAGCCCTTGGGATCTAGTCATCTCTCATTAGCCCCCAGCCTTTATCACTGCCACAGTCCGGAGTTCAGTTCCTAACACATGGATTATCAGGAACACGTTCAAACCACAGCCCATGTTACTGATGAATAAATGGAGACCAAAGTCCTCCCAAAAAACAACAGGAGTAACTAGATTTTTTTTTTTTTTTGAGATTCACTTTAAATCTGGAAGACTTCCCATCTCCATGGCAAGAACACTGTGCTCTTGGGAGGCGAGAAAAACAGTTTCCCTGGGATCACCTTTCAAAACCTGTCTCAGATCTGAGCTCTGCTCGGGACAACTGCTCAGAAGACGAGCTGCCTGTGGGTACTGAGTGTGAGCGCTGTACAGAAAGGATGGGCAGGAGCCCTTCAGGAAGCTGGCCTGGCCAATTATCTCCCTCAAGAACATGTGACAGTTCTCAACACAAATTGATTCATTCATAAAGCTGAGTGGGCAGAGCTTTTTGTCTACCAACTCTGAGGTGGATCTCCAACACCCTCAGCCACCTCTCCCTGCAGGACAGATGACAAGCCTAGTGTACAATACTACTTTGTTTCTTGAAATGAACGTGAAGCATTAAATTCCCATTTATAGAATGAGGGACAGAGTTTTCATTATAACACAAGAACTAAATGGAAGCCTTGGTGTCCTACTAAAGTGAGAGGTAAGAGATGTTTAATACGAAAGAGCAGAGAAAAGACAAGACAAGACACCAAGAAGGAAAGAAGAGGAGAAAGAGATCATCTCTGGGAAAGAGCAAGTAGAGCCAAGGAAGAAGAGACTAGCACGGGGCTTCCAAAGGAAAGGTGATGTTCTGATACAGAAAAATTCAATCCAACATCCAAGAAGAGGTCCAAGTCATTCAGTACCTGAGACCCTGGGCTGCATGCTTGGCACATCTGTAATTATTACCCCTCTATTCCAGATGAGGAAAACAAACTCGGCACAGTGATGGAAGCCAACACTCAGCCAAGGCTCACAGGATAAGGAGAGCAACATGCATACGGTAACTCATGACCATGCGTTCACTTGATCTCCCTGCCCCTGCCCCACAACATGCATACAGTAGCTCATGACCATGCGTTCACTTGATCTCCCTGCCCCTGCCCTGGGAGCTCCATCTCATCTGAGAGCGCTACAGCCGTGATTTCTAATCAAGCGTGGATGGGGAACAAATGCCTCCAGTCTCCCTCCTGGACCACTTTCCTCATCTTCACACTCTAGAACGGTGACCGTGTGTAACAGAGAAACCTCAAGACTGCTTGAGTGTGACTGTGGAGGGCACACTACAAATGTTCCTCGTCAATTCCAAATAGTCTCTCTGCGAAGATTCGTCCTCCCCTGCACCTCTGGCTTTTTGCCATGAACTGTAGAAGCTACAAGACTAGTAAATTTAACCAAGTTCTTCCTACCAAAACAACAACAACAACAACAACAAAAAAATGAATGCAAGAAAACAAATCCCCAGAGCCTCTTGTTACCCACACCTTATGTAATGATTGTCACAGGGTCAGGCTTAACTGTGCCTCCTTAGATGGGTCCCTTCGTGTATCAAAACAACCCTTACAGACTCCAAGTAGTCATGTGTTTCCTTGACACCAATTCCCAGAACTCAGAAATGTTCAAAAAAAAAAAAGTCATCACCCCATGCTTCAAGGGCTTCTGGACACCAATATTTTTGGAACTAAAAGGAAAGGATTATGTTGATGAGGCAAACCCCTGGCCTTTTTAATCTATCACAGCTCACAGCTCTGTTTACCACCATGACTGTTGTCCAGCTAGATAGTGAATCTAAGTGGTCATGATTTGAAGACAGAGAAGGGATTGCCCAATTTTAGCAACAAGAAAAATTCTTGGTGACTCAGATTTTGGTTTAAAAAAAAAAAGTCTTGAGTCCTCTTTATTGTCCTAGTTGCATGGTTCCCAGGGTGGGATTTTAAAATACAACTTGGTTCAAGCCACTGCAATCCTTAGAAACATTCCCTTGTTCTCTCTTGCCCGAATACTTACTGCAACACCCTTTCAAAACCTACAGCAGTCCACCTTTCCTGCCCCAACCACGCGTACCTATTTATACACTTACAATCTAATCTCACTTTTCTCTATCTGAATGAGTCAGGCGACTTCAAGCCTTGGTCTCTCCATCATTCTATTTCTTCAAACTTAATTTTCCTCCTCCCCATTTTTTCCCAAATAAAATGTGGTTCATCCTCTAAAGCACAATCAATTTCCCCTCCTGAAGATCACCTTGCAGATTTTCAAGGGGAATTAGTTATTCCTTCTATACAACTATTAACTACCTACTTTCTCTGTCCAGCTGTGATATCTGGTTGTTTCCAAGGAACTTTCACAGGGTCCCTGAAAGTGGAGCCCAAGAGTTTGTTTCTGGCTGGGCAGTAATAGCGCACACCTTTAATCTCAGGACTTAGGAAGCAGAGGCAGGTGGGTCTCTGTGAGTTTGAGGTCAACCTGGTCTACAGAGAGAGTTCCAGGACAGCCAAAGCTACACAGAGAAAAAAAAAAGTTTCTGGGCTCAGTGGTTAGGCACAGTGGTTGCTCTTCCAGAGGGCATGGGTTTGGTTTCCATCATACACATGGTGTCCCACAGCACGTCCATGACTCCAGTTCCAGAGCATCTGAGGCCCTTTCAGGCCTCTAAAGGCACTGTGTGCACAGGGCACACATGTAGGCAAAATACTTAAGCACATAAAATAAAAATAAATCTTTATTTATTTATATTAAAGGAAGCGTTTCTGTCACAGTGCTGAGTATGGGGTCTTGCCCCCAGCAGGAGGTCAACAGATCAATAATGAACCATGTGTGAACTTCCCACAGCCTCACCCATGTAGTGAGATACCAGAAGTTTATAAATCTGGAAACTCATCTCAGCCCATTCAGAGCTAAGAGAGCAAATAAACGAGCTTCAACTAGCAATGTACATTTTAGCCACAGTCAGGAAAAGTCTCGCATTAAAGGGATAATAGATGTGTATCCCTACAACTAGACTGTTTAAAGGGTTGTATAGGGTTCTCTAGAGGAACAGAACCTAGAGAATGAATGGGTAAGATATGGACTTTATTACAATGGCTTACAGGCTGTGGTCAAGCCAGACCAACAATGGCTGTCTACCAAAGGGAGGTTTAAGAATTCAGTAGCTGTTCAGACCACAAGGCTGGATATCTCAGCTGGTCTTCAGTATATTCCAGAATCCTGAAGAACTAGGCTCATATGCCAGTGAAGGAATGGACCGGCCAGCAAGGCACAAGCTTCCTTCCTCCATGTCCCTTAGATGGCTGCCAGCAGAAGGTGTAGTTCCTATTAAAGGTGGATCTTCCCACCTAAAAGATCTGGATATAAGTGGTTCTTCCCACCAAAAATTATTTAATTAAGAAAAATATCCATCACGGGAGCCGGAGAGATGGCTCAGCTGTTAAGAGTACTGACTGCTCTTCCAGAGGTCCTGAGTTCAATTCCCAGCAACCATATGGTAGCTCACAACCATTTATAATGAGATATGGTGCCCTTCTTCTGGCATGTAGGCGGACATACTAATGGAACACTGCATACATAATAAATAAATAAATCTTTAAAATAGAGAGAGAAAGAGAGAGAGAAAGGAATGGAGGGAAGGAGAGAGGGAGAGAGGAAGGAAAGAAAGAAAGAAAGAGAGAGAGAGAGAGGGAGTGAGGGAGGGAGGGAGGGAGGGAGGAGAGAGAGAGAGAGAGAGAGAAAATCCCTCACAACTATACCCTGTCACTTGATTCTAGATGTAGTCAATGTGATAGTCAAGAATAGCCACCACAAGAAACAGCCACCACAAGAGTTAAAGACAGGAATTTGCTTCCCCTCCCTTTGCCTCCACCTTGTACTACAGTTACCTTGACCCCATTTGATAAGGGCATTTAATAAGCCCTTGCCCAAAGCCCAGTCAATAACAACTTTCAATACCACAATACTCTGTGCACAGGACTCAGGGTTCCCCAGAAAACATCAGAATTTCTGTGCCAGGTACCAAAGAACCCGGGAGAAACACCAGCACCTACAAGGGCTGGGCAGAAATGAAGCATCGAGAAATGTGATAAAGTCCATTGAAGACGCCAACGTGGATGAGTCACGTGACGCCCAGGCCGGCAGACATTCCTGTAAGGGTTACAGGCTGTGGAATCTTCCACTTGGATGTTGACTTGGTGCTTGGCTCTGGAGCGATAGCTCTGGAGTAAATCTGACCTCTGGTGACTCCCTGCAAGCCAAGAAGCTTGGATCCCAGCTTCAGCTAAGCTGTGCCTTGAAAGTCACGAGAGGGAGTCGGTTTTCAAATCATCCATCATGCCTTGCTGGTGACAATCTTGAGCAACAAGAGGACTGGGGGGAAGTTCGGAGAAAAGGAATGCTTCATCTCTCACTTGGACTGATTTTAGTCATTAAGACTGGCACAAAACAAGAGATTTCAAGACAATGCCAAGCGGAAGCGAGAGTGTGTAAGATCTGAAGGACAGGGGATGGCCATCTGGTGTGCACCACGCATTAGAGGCTTGGTTTCTTTGCCTTGTGCATTTAAAGGGGTGTAAAAAATCAGGAGGTTGTCCTGTTTGAGATTGCTAAATTCACAGGAAAAGGGGAGGGGGTGGGGGAAATGCTGTGTAAGAAAGTTCCGTGGCTCCCAGGTTTTGGGGAAGTGGTTACTCCTACTTCTTCCCAATTTGCCTGGAAAATAGAGCCACAGGGGATGTCAGGAAAGAAGATAATTAACTAATGTTCAAAGCCTCTGCTGCCCATTGGGAAGCTCTTCCATGTCATATTTACCAACCTTCGCCTCTCTTCCTCTTAAGCAAAGATGAAAAAAATGCAGAATCCTGAAGTGCAAATTACAGGGCTATAATCAGGGACAATCCGAACTATAGGAACAAGCGGGGGCCTCGGCTAAGATGGATGCGGGCGTTCAAACACAGGAAATGCCAGGGCCAAAATCCACAGCGTATGGAGACAGGAAGCATAGACCTCTTAAACATTTTGACTAGATCCTGTCCCCAAGATCTCTCGGCATTATAATTATATATTTAGATTTGTATTTTCTCTCATTAAGGAAGACAGTCATCTGTAAAAATAACTGGAGGAGACAACAGGGAAGATAAGTTCTCTAAGATTTATATGCAATCCCTGTTTGATGTACATGAAAGAAGTCTTTCTGTCTGGGGGAGTGGAGACGGCTTCATCCAGGAGGAGGCACACGGCCTGAGTCTTTGAGGGCTTTGACAAGCACAGACGAGGGAAAGAGCATTTGCAGAAGGCAGCAGTGTGGGCATGGAGGCAGTTTAGATCTGTGGATGAGCGAGTGCATGAATAATGAAGGCCATTTCATAAGCAAAAACAAACAAACCGGTCCCCAAATATCCCTACACAGAAACCGAGAAGCTCAGACTATTCAAAAAGCAATGGAAGTCGCTGAAAGTGTGTGGGTGGGAGTGGAATCCATGCCGTGGGGATTTCAATATGTTATTTCCCAGCTGAGAAGGCATGGATATATAAGGCCTACGGGGAGAATAAAGAAGCCAGACCATTTGGAAGGTGTTTGTGATAATCTTGTAAATGGGGATGCTAATTTGAACCAGTGAAAAGGACACATCAAAAGATGTCACTGCTCCATTGACTGTATAGAATAGAATAAACCAGACCTAAAAAGCAGTCATGCACAGATAATGAAATGAGAACCCCGAATGGCAATGGGCCCCTCTTTTTTTTCCCTCTCCCTTTTTTTTTCCACTTCAGGAAACAAAAAACAAAGTGTACCAGGGTTGGTCTTTATAGAGGGCTGACATAGTCATGAATAGAAATGCCAGACGTCTGCTCCTTGTCTGGAAAACCACAACTGTGGAAGCTTTATATCTTTAATGACAAAATACAATATAAGTTACACATATATGTTGTATAACATACAAATATTATTTATATGCAAAGTAAATTATAAAGTACAATAAGAGTCCATAGAGAAAATAGTGAATTTGTCATTCTTCTCTTTGTTGAAAAATGCCCAAAACAAACAACTCAAAGAAGGATTTATTTTGGCTCACAGTTTGAGGGGATACCAACAATCATGGCAGGAACATCCTGGCAAGGAGAGGATGAGACAGCTGGTCATGTTGCTTCCACAGTCCAAACACAGAGAAAGATGAATGCTGATATTCATGTGGCCACCCTTTTTCACATTTATTGTACCCAGGAAGCCAGTCAGTCCTTGGGATCGTGCAGGGCAGGTCTTCCCTCCACAATTAGCCATCTCTGGAAACAAAGACACACCAGAGACATGGCTCCTAAGTGATTCCAACTCCAGACAGACTGGCAATGATATCCATCATCAAAAACAATCCTAAAAGGCAAATGACTTCCTCTTTTTTAAATTCTCAATTTCTGTATTGGAGAGACAGCTCAGAGGTTAAAGGCACTTGCTGCTCTTTCACAGTCTGTGTTTCTTGTTCATTTAATCATCTGCTGAGCGGAAGAGATGAACACTTTCTAGCAGAATTCCTTCAACTGCAAATGACCACATCCCATTCCAAAAGCTCCAGCAAGACAGAAGATTTGGGAAATTGTGGGACTGACTTCATGACTAGATTATCTGGTGAGACATCAGACCTTGGTATCTGAGAAAATTCCAGCCTACTTTTCTTTTGGTTTTGACCCGTTTTTTGGGCATGCTTCCCTCATAGACTCAAGATGGTTGTCAACAACTCCAGACTTAAATCCAGTGACCCCAGCAATGCCAGCAGAAACCTGCAGACACTTTCTTTTTCTTTCCAATGCTTAAAAATAAGAGAAATATAGAAAGAGAGAGAGAATAGGAAGGAAGGAGAGAGGAAGAGAAGGAAGATGGGGAAGGGGGAAAGAAAGTAAGAAAGAATGGGAGGGAGGAGGGATGGAGGGAAGGAGGGGCCAACAGCATGAATTAAGTCCAGCGACCTCCATGACTAAAGCATAGAGTGCTCTGATCAACAGATGCAAGAACTCAGGGCTTCTCCTGAACAGGAATCAAAAGTGGAGAAGAGACATTTCCCCACAGAAAATCCGAATACTCCTATACAAAAAGAATAGGGAATGGATGCTGAGGTTTGAAACCCACAGATGTCTACTGAGGTCATTTCGCGGAAACAGAGAAGCAACATGAACAAGTTAGAGATAAGACTTATTAAGCAGAATTAAGCAAGAAACTTAATAATTTCTTAAAAATCTGCATTTTAAAGCTATTTTACTGAAGCATGGAATGCACTGCCCAGGCCAGCTTCCTGTTAGCCCTGAGAAAGTTTAGTTGCCGGTATATTACATATTACAGATGAACCATGAATTAATTATGCGAGAATTCTGTTCTTTTGGCAGCTGTGGGAAGAGAGCACTGAAGAGCACACACAGCTGATGTGAGGGAGCACTGAAGAGCACAGACACAAGAGGTGAGGGAGCACTGCAGAGCACACACAGCTGAAGTAAGGGAGCACTAGAGAGCACACAGCTAAGGTAAGGAAGCACTGAAGAGCACACACAGGAGGTGAGGGAGCACTGAAGGTTGGCATTCCTCTTGTCCGAAGGACTCTCCACCACTACAGTTCTAACCAGCTACAAACCCCTCAGGCGGTTAAGGTTTCATTGTGAATGAAGTGCCCTTGAACATACCAGCTCATAAACACCCCATTTTTTTTCTGGCTCACGATGAATCAGTGGCTGTCCACAGGCACAGCTAACTAATTCACAGCACATGTCCTCCATTTATCCCCAAGGCTTATTTTAAATAATATCTCCCTTCTTGATTATTTTTCCTAAGTATTTTAATATTTCAAATCCCACACTTGATATGAAGTAGCTAAACTTGCCAAAAATATTAATTGAACATCTGCCATTCTGCATCTTATTCCAGCTTCTGCTAACCTCATTTGTCCACACCCAGGGCCTTTGTTAGCTCTTATTCCCAGTTTACCCGTGAATGTACAATCCCATGCAAACACATGCATGTCTCATCCTCACAGGCCTAGTCCAACAACTTGGACTTGCAACAACGTATTTACTTGCAACTATATGTTACAAAATACGGAGCTAGACTCAGCAGGAAGGAAGCTGTGATCAATTCATGATGTCTGCTGTGAGCACAGAAGAACACGGTGTGTATTCTGTAGTCCCAGACCCATCCTAAAGTCAGCCCTAATCAGGAGGGGATCTGGGAGCTCCATCCAAGAGAACTCAGTGTTCAGTCTCTTCTCGGGAAGTAGGGGGCCAGGCCACAGGCTGCTCCTAGCCAAGTGGAATTAGCAGGACCTGAGCTATGTACAGGGGACAGGTAGGGAGGGACAGAACAGCTAAGGGCTACAGAGCATGTTGTTAAAGTCAGGCAAGCCAGGCAAGCCAGTTACCAACCCAAAGGGAATAGGCATGGGGGAAACCAAACTCAAGGAAGCAGGAAGGAAGCAGGGAAACCAGTTCAAAACAATAGGGTTCAAATGAAAGAATAGGAGGTGGAGCCTGGAGGAAGTACCCCGGCTGGGGAATCACAGACACAGCTGCTTATGGGGTCTTTAACCAAGTGCACAGGTGGAAAGGAAGCCATTAAAGGCAAGGCTTAGCTCTTTCACTGAGCATCAAATCATCTTGCTATTGGGCAAATTCTGATATAAACCCTGATGGTAATTACTACATCTTGAGCTATTCCCCAAACCCAAGCCCTTCCACGTTCCCACATCCTAGGATTGCTCCCAATGCTGAATTTCCTATTCCCCCTGATTTTGCCAGTTCCTTACCCTTTACCATCGTTGAACGGAAATTATACCTATTGAGCCGAAATTAATACCTGGAGCCCATGGTATACCAGTTAGCCACCAACAGACTTCACTGATGGTTTCATTTGTTCTACAGATAGTTACTGAGGCCGCTTACGATGGAAGGAATCCACAGGCATATGGGTCCTATCTTCATCAAACTTTTAATCTGGTGAGAAAATTGACACTCATAGAAAAAAAATGAGACAAACGAATGTAACATTGTAACTGTGGTAAACATTATTTTAAAAAGTGTGTTCCTTTAATAGCGCTATCTAAAACAGTCAGAGAGTTCAGGGGAGCCCTTCCCGAGAAAGTGAAGGCAAACTAAGCATCCATTCACCCACCTACTCATCCATCCATTCAACAGACAGTAAGTAATAAGTGTGCCTCTTCCCCATGCTAGCGGAAATTCTGGGGGTCTGGCAATGAATGAAACAACATCTCCAGAGCTTGTATTCTAAGTAGAGAGGAAGATGGCCAAATATTTGAACAACTGGATAAAATAATAACGGTTATCAACCATAAGAAGACCAAAACAAAGCCACATGGAGTCTGGGGAGGTTAGGGATCTCTATGAAGAGATCTGCATGGCACTGAGGAGGCTGGCTAGCTTCATATCTTGGGTGTCTGGGGGTGCCAAAAATAAATACCTACATCAGAGCCCAGAAACAAAGCCGTCCTCATCAAATAAATCACGTGTGTTAATCATGAAGGCACGCTCTGGCAGCCAGCTAGCTTACGTATTGTGGTTCTTCCTGCCCTGCTCAATAGAATTGCAATGTGAACGTGAGACTGGTTGCAAAGGCCTGTTTGGGTACCCAGCTTACTAGCAGCTGTGGTAAATAAATGTTGAACCCGCTGCCTCACGCCTGTCACAAGTGTGAATGTGACCTCTGATAACATTGTTTTGTCACTTTTCACTCCCATAAGCAATAAAGACAAATAAGTTGCTTCCTGACAAATGGCCCAGAGCTCCGAAGGAAGGAGACGTGAGTCTTGGGACGTTTTTTGCATTGAACTCCTTCAAGGGTTCACAACCATCAGTTTCCTAGGGAGCGTCAGGGAGGATCACATCATGTATGCTTTCCTTGTAGCCCATGAAATTTCAAAAGGCCCGTGGGTTCAAGACTACTACTTTATGTTATTGCATTTTGCAGTAATGAATAGCTGGTTTCAGATTAAAGTGAGAAGCGCCTGTACTTTGTCTGTGTCTAGCCACGAGTCCCTGATAAGGTTATCGCATGTTCTTTCTGGAGTGATTTCCAACCCAAGTAAAATTCTTCCTAGGGATAACAGATGCATAGTGTCCTTTCAACATCATAGCCATCCAGATACTCAGGATATTATCACCCGATTTGTCAATAGATCTTTGTATGTTAGTAGTTTAGACGAGATCCTGTTGGACTGGGGTGGTCCATAAGTCCAATGATTGGCATCTTTGTAAGAGAAAGGAGGAAGAGACTCAGCAGCAATACCTACACAGGTAAGATGGTGACAGAAAGAGGAGCTGCGGACCTACAAGGCAAGGACTATGGGAACCAACAGACACTAAGAAGACACAAGAAAGGATTTTCTTTAGGGCTTCCAGAAGAGGAATGGCCTTGAATAGCGTGATGCCAGGTTTGCAAGTGTAGAACTGTGAGAGAATAAAATGCGGCTGTTTTAAGTCCCACTCCTAAGCCACCCCCCACCCATTGCTTGTGATAATTTATCACTGCAGCGCTAGGGAATGAATACAACAGCTACAGAAACCTATGGCATGGCATAAGAAGAGAAGGGAGACAGTATACTATACTTCCTCAGCAGGGACGGAAGCGGAGTAGCTATTTGATGAGTCTAATTACCAGCACTCTGGGTAAGAACATGTCTTGCTTAACAGTTGAAAGATGGACCTCACTAAAGTGAACGGAGGGAGAAGAGAGGGAAAGGGAACATATGTGACAGGAAGGCGAAAGGAGGGACTAGTGAGATGGCTAGCAGTGCAGTGGGAAGGACAGGGAGAAAGTCGAATCGTAACAAAGTATAGCAATAGATGTGTATGAAAAGTAACAGTGAGACTGGTCGCTTTGTCTGCTAACTACAAAACTTACTTTAAGAAAGAGTTGAGCCTTTGAAATTAGTTGATTCCTCAGCCCGTCATTTTCCATATACAAGTTATTCACTCTCTCCAAGTAGGGACTCACCATATGAGGCCGCTGGGGGAGTTAGGAGGAGAGGCCACTTAAGGGCTGGGTAAGTACTGCCAAGTTGTTAGGTCCCAGTTAGGAGAGAGTGTTGGAGTCAGATATTGCTGTAAACACCTAACTTCCCAAAAAGCAGGGTGCAGTGTGGTTATCCCATGATGCCCTGGGATATTGGTTAAAAGACCCCACGGATACAGTTTCCTCAAAATGCTTATATTTCCTGGGCTGTTCAAGACCCACTTATAGGAGAGTGAGACACTTACATCCGGACTACTGTGCTCTGAGAGTGGACATGCTATATAAGTAGCTGCTAGACTCTACTTAGGGACTGATGATAAGGAAAGTATCTGTCCAGGCGAGGTATGGTGGATACACATGGAACCCAGCACTCGGAGGCTGGGGCAGGCAGAGGCACTTATGGTCAGTTGAGGCTACCTAGTAAGACCTGTCTCAAAATACATTTTTAAAAAAATAATAAATAAGCCGGGCCATGGAGGCGCAGACCTTTAATCCCAGCACTCGGGAGGCAGAGGCGGGTGGATCTCTGTGAGTTCAAGGCCAGCCTGGTCTACAAAGAGATTTCCAGGACAGCCAGGGCTGTTAGAAAATCCCTGTCTTGAAAAACCAATAAATAAACAAATACTAAATCGTTTTAGTGTGTGTGTATAAAACAGACAAAACAACTTTTAGAAAATGTTTTTAAGCTTTCAATTGAATCCTTGGATGCAGAAGCCATAGTTGTTCAGAACCAATGACACATTCTAGAAACAGACAGAGCCAGGCACCCACCTTGTATGGTCTTTCTCTGGGCCTCAGTGAATCCTGCTTGTGAAGCAAGAACAATTGTCTGGTACTTTCAGACCCAGAATTCAGTATATAGTTTCACTCATTTTCAGTCTTTCTGGTGGTGTTGTCTGTGTGGTTTTGTTTTGTTTTGTTTTGTTTTGTTTTTAGACAGGATCTCACTCTTATAGACCAGTCTGACCTCAAACTCACAGAATTCTAGTTGCCTCTGTCTCCCTCGTGCTGGGATTAAAGGCGTGTGGTAATACTCCAACTTCATTCTTAGTCTTTAGAAATGATTCCATGTGAAGAAAAGATTAAAGGTGCTATGGAAATGTCCAAATAAATCCATAGTATCTATAAATCATAATCACAATTTTGACTTTGAAAAACCTATGCATAGATTCTTCTTTCTCTGCAATTAGTGCATGTCAAAGCAAACGTTGCCCTTTCGCTAAAATCATGTACTTTTTTTTTTCTTTTTAGACAGGAAAATCCGAGAAATAACAAAAATAAAAACAGTATGCCTCGTGTTTACATAACATCTCTGATCTGAGACTTTCCTGTATGGTATTTTTATAAACTGCACGTGTGTCTAATTTTGGCAAGTCACACAAAAGTGCTAAGCTGTCTAGGTCACCGGCGTTACGAGAGCTCTTCAAAGCGGCACGTGGAATGCAATAATAAACTCAGTTTTTCGTTTCAAGCGTGTGTTACACACAGGAAGCACTGGCTCTTTTGGTCTTAAAGGATGCTGCATCGCGTGGTAAAACAGAAATGAAAAGCAAATCGAGGCAGAATCTAGAGAGAAGTCCATGTGTTCTAAGTGTGGCTCTTATTAGGACGTGCGTGTTAGGATATGAAGCAAGCATGTGACAGAGGTGTTCTCTGCCCAGACGTAACTCTAAGTGCCTTCGAGCTCTAAGTCTCAGAAGCCTCACAGCCTGAGCTTTGGAAGTGAGTAAACTGAGGCCCAGAGAAGAGGAGTGAGGTGATTCAAAGGCTGAGCACTGGCCATCCAGGGGACTGGTATTCAGCTCCAGCATTCTGATGGAGTTCACTGCGATTGCCACCACACTCGGGGTGGGAAAGAGAAGCTCAAAACGTTTTCAGATTACCCACGGCGCCTACCATTCCTGGTCTGTGTTCCATGCTTGCGTACTCCATGAGGACATACGGGACTCTAGATCGGGTCACTGATGGACTCCGCCAGCACGCACCATGCCTCAGCCTTAGGAAGATGTCTCTAGGCCACACCAACTGTTAGCAAGCGCTGTAGCTGTCAGATAGATAACTGGTATATTGACATATGCGAGGGCAAGAAAGAGCCAAGTTCATGTTAAGTTTTGTTTCTGGGCAATAAGCTTCATGTAACCGTTTCATCTCCTTCCAATACATAACCCAATCTCTATCAAAAAAAAAAAAAGTCTATGATACTATTTCCATTATATATTCACATATTGTAAGAAATCTATGCATATTTCAAAACACCTGAAAAGCCCTAAGAATTGGATCAAATCCATTTCGAACCATTTATTGCTATTTCTTATTCCTTGGAATTATTTGAAGTCTAAATGGCTAAAATTACTACCATCAGTACAGCACTTGAAAGCTTCACCGTAGGGCACACTGGTCAACACTGATTTTTTTTCATGGCTTCTAGTCATCTCCTCGTGCCTGTGATGTCCCTTCTAGCTCCTGAGAAATAGACTCATTCTATCATCTCAGGAGAAAATGGAACAACCTTCGCGGCTGGCGTGTCACCAGTGGGAACACTTCATCTGTTGCTACGGAGCTCTGATCAGAGCATTTAGGGCTTTGTCCTATGCCACCTCCACAGTGGACTCAAAACTCAAGGCTTTGAAGAAGCGTTGTCAAAGAATGTTGGCCTACTAAGTGGCATGTCCTTTGTGGTTACTGGCGATATTTTCCCCGTTTTGTAAAGTTTCTCCATGTTTGTGTCGGGGGGGGGGGGGCGTCTTCGATCAGGCAATACTGATATTGCTCCCAAAAGGAGCCCTCTCCTACTCCCCATTTTTTTCAGTCTCTTTAAAGGAGGCCAAAAATTAATTTAGAACTTCCAGGCATAAATAGGGAGAAAAATAAAGAAAACAAGAAGTAGGGTATTTGTTCTCTGGAAACCGGTCCTGTCTCTCATCCATTTGTTTCTGTAATTTAGGAACCTATGACTCCAAGCGCGTGCCCATCTGTCACGAAGGACTGACTTCGTTTTGAAGGCATTCACAGTTATCAAGGGACGCAAGCAGGGAGGGGCGCCAGGGTGTGCAGGGACGTGCAGACAGAACCTGCCTGTGTAAGCATTCTTCCCGGAGGAAACCCAGCTAAAAGGCTGATAAACCCCAATCTCTTCTCACAGCTGCTCTCAGGGCGCCTTAACGCACTCCTTCATTTGTTCATCAGCACATTATGAGAAAATAAACAAAAACACGGCCTGCTTCCTCATTGTCAGCACGTCAGGGCACTTCCTGCTCGGCGACCCTGCTTTCCACCTTAAAGAGTCGGGGGCAAGGCCTCTGTTTTGCCCAGCTTCTTAATGGTTCTTTTTCAAGCTGAATTCAAAGAGCCTAATCAAATCTGAAGTTCTTTTGGGTGGATTAGACGTCACAGACCCCCACCCCTACCCCACGCTCTGCAGGGCATGGGCTCAAGGCTGACCCACTGCTCTGAAAGAATCAGGGAATAAACTGTCCAGAAATAGAGGCTGCTTCTGCTGTTTCTTCTTCTTCTTCCTTCTTCTTCTTCTTCTTCTTCTTCTTCTTCTTCTTCTTCTTCTTCTTCTTCCTCTTCTTCCTCTTCCTCCTCCTTCTTCTTCTTCCTCTCTCTCTCTCTCTCTCTTTCTCTCTCTCTCTCTCTCAGAAAAGAAAAAGTAGCCCTCAGGAAACAAACACACTTAAAATTGCCTTTTGCCAATTCTATACAATACCTTAAACTGCATGCTTTTAAAAGATTGTCAAGTTCTTCGTGACTTTTCACTAAATCGGATGCCTTTCACCAAAGAAGAAAGTAAAACCATGGCAAAGATTCAAGCTGGTAAGGTCATGACCCTTGAGTTTAAACTCCCAGGCAGCAGCCCAAGATAGCTGTGGCGTGAGGATCTTTGCTATTGAGAAGCTGAGCGTGTTTGAAGAGTGAACTGTGGACACAGAGTCTAGCTGGTGACTGTAGCCAGAACTCCAATGGGGAATCGTCATATTTCAGTGACTCTGGGGGTTGCTGGGCACCCGTCATGCTGTCTCCAAGTGGCAAGGGCCTTCGGTTATGAGCAAAGGCTCTGAAGCCTGACTCCATGACTCGGGCACGGCTCTCTGTGAGACCTTTGAGACAAGCTGCTTGGTCTCCTGGGATGTTGGGCGGTAGATGAAGAACAGAGGATTCACACATTTATTACACTTTGCAGATTGTGGGCATGAGCCAAAAAGGCCCATTTTTGATGGTAGTCTGGGTGAGTCTTGACAGAAAAAAGATAGCAGCAGACACGCAATGGAATCTGGTGTATTGGTAAGTACTAGAAGCTTCTGTCTGAGAACCTGTGTGACAGAAGTTTATTCTCACTGAACAGAAATAAAGTAAGCTGTTGGCAGGAGCCTGGGATTTCAGCATGCTTTAGAACCAAAGGCCTGGGGGGAAAGGGAACATTTTTATCTGTGATTTGTGAACTCAGACACAACCTCTCCATGTCCTTATATTTAAAATAAAAAAAAATAGAGTTGAACTAAAATGTGTAAAATATTTCTGAACACTCTTATTTCCCCCAAAGATCCTATGATTCTACTTAATGCCATGAGCTATTTGAAGGTAAATGAAGCAGCAATAAGTAATATCCCCATAGTAATGACAGACAATTCAATACTGTAGTATTTAGACTCTAAATATACCAGTGTTCCAAAGTCTCTCGGTCCCATCCATTTCATTAGATTTAAAACTCTTTGCAGACCAGGTCAACATACGCATCGTTCTTCTTCCTCACAGTCCACAGCAGAGCAGTTAATATCTGGTGAGCGTCAGCCTTGTGCTAAGCGGAACTTAATTCCATACCCCAGGCTAAGGCAATCACCTCACAGCTCTGTCATCACCGTGGTTGACTCATTGCTAGCCCAACTCAGATAGGGTCCCAGAAAACGAACCGGGTGTAAGACTCAGCAAAGCATGTGTCTGGCCTTTTCCTCACTCCAGGGGTTACTAACCAAGATGTTCCAGCCACTGTTCTGGTCCTTAGGGACATTCTGTGCCACCATGACAACCCTGAAAGACCACATGCATGCATCGAGTACCAGTGAAGCCTCACTAGACATTACCTTGTGCTCCGAACTTCTCTCCCCTAACAGGAGGGTTCTGCAGGTCTTTAGTATTTCATTAACATTCCCCCATGGTAAAAACAAACAAACAAACATTCCCCCATGGTGAGAAGTGTGACCTTGCGGGTTCTGCCCGACACACCCTGCTCTGGACACCGTGGTGGTGAACTGGGGGCAGGCTGTACCCTACATCTGGTTCTCCCAGATCTGTTCAGAAGCAGTGAGGGATGCCCTCAAGACCAAGTTAAAGCAAATGCCAAAAAGATTTCTGCAGCATTATAAAAACTGTCAAAATGAAGGAGGAGGAGCCAACCCTGACGGGAGCACGAAGAGCTGGATCTTTAAAGGGAAGACATGTGGGTACCTGTTACTGGCAGACTGAAACCAACCTCACCTCCTGGGCACAAAACTACCGGTCTTGTTGATAAACTGACTAGGCCGACAAATTAATGTAGTTCACTCAAGAAAAATTAACAAGAGCAACAGCCATACACAGGTATAGGTTTATGCAGAGCTAAATCCCGAGCCTTTATCAAATAATCTCTGGAACTTCTTAAAAAGCAGCGTATTCTGCAGTCGACCAGTGACGCCTACTGCTAGGGGTTCTCTGCGCTCCTTAGCATTTCCTGCTGCTCTGTTTCTGGTCTTAAGTGCGTTCCAAAACACTCTGGGATCTGTCAATTATCTGTAAACCAACTGACAGGTATCCAGTGCAGACCACAAGCAGACACGTCTTCACCCTCGTAGCTGCCCTCAGACGGCACTGTGAAAAGTAAAAGTCCATCATCTGCAGATGAGTGCGCAAGAGAGGGCTGCTCTGTGATTCCTGGGGCCAAAAGGCTGCTTAGAGATTTATCACTCCGACGCTTATCAGCCACCAAGTGGCTGTCTTCCATTTAAACAGCAGCTTGCTTCCCTTCTATGGCTCCATCCTCAGTTGCCAAGGCTCTTGAATGCTAATCAGGAGACAGAGGACACTCTGATCTTGTCAAGTGCTCCCAGGGCCATCTGACACAGGCAGTGTGCAAGCATCAGAACTGGGGGCAGCACCCCCTCAGCTAAGGTTCAATACAGACACGACCATCACCCATGCTGCAGCCATCTCCGAAAAGAGAAACAGAGCATGCTAGCTTAGGGTTGTTTTATTTTTGTTGTTGTTGTTGTTTTGTTTTCTTTTAGAAATTTCAGATGTTTAATAATAATATTAAAGCAGCCCACATATGCACGGCTACAAGAAACAAGACTGACACGTTAGTATCAGAAGTCTAAGGATAATATGGATGGGCAAAACGTGACTCTAGGAAAAGCATTTGAGATAGAAAAATACAAGTTTGCAGCCAGTGTGAATAATGGCATCTGGGTGTTTATTCAGCAAATGAGACCCTCAGCAACACTGTATCTGGCAGCTTTTACAGCGAAGTTACTGTGGTTTGCCGGTAGAAAACAATCAAGTCCCAGCTGACAAGTCTTTGCTGAATTTGCTGTTTATTGAAACCCTTCCCAACTTCACCTCATAATGAACAAATATTTCACAGTCAGACCTGCTCCCTAAACTTCACTTCTTAGTCTTAAACAAGGGGGGGACCTGTCCATCTGTCCCCCCTTTTAAGACTCTGAACCATGAGTAGTATTTACAAGAACCATAAAAGACAATCAACAGATTATTTTACTTGACCACCAGCTCTGACCTGTGGCTCCTAAGAAAATAAAAACAACCCACCGACTTCAGTTCTGTCTGGAGAATCACAGAGTCTCAGAGCAGGAAGCACCCTCACGAGGTCTCAAAGGAAGGGAAATTTGGGGACCGTATAGTTCATATACATGTAAATGAATCTCGAGAGAACAATGCATGGTTCTCATTAGGTAAGTGGGGGTTCAGAAGGGACCTGACACTGAGCAGCCATCAGATGTGATAGCTCCCAGAAGGAAACAAAGATAAGAGGAGGAGCCAGGCTTAGGGAATCAAAGCTTAGGGAACTCAAACCCTTTGGGGAAAGCTAGCCTCCTGGGAAACGCTGGTCATTTCAACTCAGCACAGCTGCATTTGAATTCTTATTAGCACCAAATCTGCTCCTAATATTAACTGCTAAGGTCAAGTTCAGACACAAAGAGCATAGGTGTGTGGGTAGATACAACCTGATGTGTTTATCTCCACGGCACAGACTTTCTGCTGCAGGCGTGTGCCCGATGGCGCAGCAGCTGTAGGAAGTTGTTTATCTAGCCTCTTGACCTCTATGGGATGTGAGGAGATGGTAAAAATCACAGTTTTAAATTATAGGAATCCTCTAGGCATGCCAGCATCTTCTTAGCATGATGGAGGCAGCAGAAGGTCAAGAATGAAGGACCACGCCCAAATGGCATCTGTGAAAACAGTCTTCAGCCCTGACTAACAGTACTTGGGCCCAGATGCACGTCACCCCTTCAACACTCAGAACAGACTTCCTGGGCTCCTACAGTGCACGGCACACAGTTAAAAGGCATTAGACAAAAAAAAAAAAAAAAATTCCAATACAGCAGCTGGGCTCTCCTGACCTTTTCTAAGATCAGTTGATCTTTGCAAATTTATTCTTCACATTTTTCAAAATATATTAATTGTACTGGGGTGAGAAATCTTCAGGCCTTTTTTTTTTTTCCTACAAAAACATTATGGGCAGGGAGGTCTAAGACAAATAAAAAATTTAAAGGAAGACGACAGTTTTCACAGAGAAGGCTGTAAGCCAGACTGAGGATCACACTACTTCTACTCTGATGGGCTCCCTGCTCCTGCCTGCAGGGGGTTGGAGGGGCTGCATTAATTTACAAATGGGCCTGATCTATCAACCCAGTCACTCCTGAGAAACAACAACAATGTCATTAGGGAAGTTTCCAAAACAGCCAGGCTCCTGCTTGAAAGCCAATCCCTCAGAAGCATGCTAAGCATTACTTTTGTTATGACATTTGGATGAAGTCACCAAAGGTCTTTTGGTCTTTCTCCATCAACGTCAATGTCCTCTGGGGACCCAGTGTTGTGATATCGAAAGACAAAGGGAAACAAGTCAGGGTCTTCAAGGAGGAGGACACACAGGCAATAATAATTTTTAAGAAACCCAGATAGCTTCTCCCGTGGGGCTAGAATGATTAGAAAATATCCTCCAAAGAATGAGCTTGCCATCAAAACCAGAACAATGTTCATGTTTCTCTGAATCTTGTTAATTGATCTGACATATCCTGATCTGACAAAGTATCTGTAAACTCAGTTATTCACCATAAGCTATCTCTAGATATGCAGACTACATGCATATAATACAGTTACAGAGGCGAGATAGGTTCTCTGGAACCTGAGGTAGAAGAGTTGGAATAAAATTCCATTTCTACTTGACATTGCTCATTCGTTGCAAGTATAATGCATGTATACACATGCATATGTCTGTATCTGTGTGTCCTTTCACCAGGAGTACTAAGATTGACAGGCATGGGTCTTGCCTTCAAGGGACCTCTTAATCTAATTGTGTTTTAGAACTAGTTTGTTTGACATGGTTTTCAGCAGTGATTTTTCCTATAACAGGCCATTTCAGACTTAAAACCTGAAATTTCTCATTCTTTGATTACCAAGTAACTGAAGTTGGGCCTGCAGCATTCTGAGTCTGAGCCTCAACGTTTCACTACCACTATTGTGTTGACTTGCCTTGGGGAGCTGGCACGAGAGTCTTCCAAAGTACTAATAACAATGATGAATTCTCTCTAGCCATGGAAATGACAGACACATGGAGTTGGAAGGAATTTCTAGAGCATGACAAAAAGAAACATGAAGCTAGTTACAGACGCCGAAGAAGGAAGACCCGTATTTCAGCATGTAAAAATTCTCAGCCAGAGATGCACTTAGTGAAGCGTGTAAAAACCACGATGCGCTTGGTGTACTTCATCCGAGTACCCATGATGCACTTGTGTGCCAGCAGAACACAGCTTCCAAATGTTTCCCTCACCCTCTTCAGAGTCACAGAAGGTCATGGTGGACAAGTCATACCCACAGTCAGAGGCAAACACCCAAAACCACTTTCTGGAAACTTTGTTAAGATTTCTGTGAGCCTGAATTTATGGAAACAATAGAGCTATCACTGCAGCCCTGTGGGTATCACAGACGGATGTCCATAAGTGCCGCAGTGCACATATGAGCGACATTAGGGAAAGACGTAGCCTAGCCGAGTTGGCACCTTAAGTTAAGCATCACAGTTAGGAAATTTCTTTTAAGCAAATTATTACAGCTTAGATATGGCGTGAGAGTTTCTTGGGGTTCACTACTGGCTACTTGGTCTTCAGCGGTGGAATCTTTATGAAGGGGAGCCTTCTGGGAGGTCTTTAGGTCATTGGAGGTCCTGGCAAGATGAATTAAGGTTCTTTGAGACTCCTGAGTTGATTCTCATCAAACAGGTTGTTCTAGAAGCCAGAGTTCAACCCCTGAATGGCTGTCTGGCTTCTGTCTGACCAAGTGTTCTCTCCCTGCTATACACCTCTTGGGGCTATGATACCTTCTGCCACAGGCCGTCCTCAAAGCTGAGCTGATGCCGCAATACCTTCAGGGCCCAGAATTGAATATTAAATATGCCTCTCTTTTGACTGGAAGTTCCAGGCCACTGGGTTACGTAGTTAGAGTATATCTCTAAAGTCACATAAAGAAATGGCTTTTCCTTTAAAAAAGTTACCCAGCCTCGGGTACTTCATTCGAGTGACAGAAAATGAATAATTACACAAACGGATCTATGACGATACACGAGTTTCCTAATTTTAAGTCCTTGTCCTGGAAAGTGACATACTATTTCATACATGCTTTCTTTGTTATCATTAGGAAAGCTTATGTTCATACATCGCAGAGGTCTCTGTAAAGAGGAAAGACCTTTCAGAAACTGCCAGGATGCTAATCACCTCTCACACCAATAAAAGACTCTGGGGACGGTTTAAAGGCCAAATTCATTATCCCCAAAGTTGGAACTAGCCCACCTTTGAGACACCCTTAAAGAGCTTTTCACCACAAGGGAGCTTTTCCAGAGACACTTCCAAGGGTCAGTATCACCATCTTGACCCTTCCCAAAAGGTAAAATCTCCAAACAGCTACCCACTTCCTTCTGGATATCAAAGAGTGTTGATAGCTCGTCCTCAGGGCCAGGTGGCGAGCTCGAGATGGGAGTGGTGATTTGACATGAACAGGCATTATAATGAAAAGTATAAAAGCTCCCAATCATGTGTTTACCACAGGGGGAAAAATCTGATGAAATAAGTTATGGTATTAATTTAGATATTAGGTTAGAATACCGCATAGCTGCCTACAATGGTGTAAGCAGGGACAGTAAACAAATGGTCAGTTTTCAAATGGCAAAAATTCCTAAACTCACATGCAGCACTTTGTGTGCTAGTTCCTTCTTCTACCAGAGACCATGACTTTGGTCCAGTATGTTGAAACTCAAAAAAAAAAAAAAAAAAAAAAAAAAGCCTAAGAAGTCATGCAGTGTCAGAATAATTAATTCAACAGGAAGATGTTCAAGTTATATTTCCAAATGAAAGGTCCAGTGTTAAAAGACACAGTATAGTCTGCTTAATGCACCTCTCACTTTGCTTGGTAATACTGGGAAAATATATGCACTGATATATGCAGGAGTGGTCTCTGAGTGGTGGGATTAAATGTTACTGTTTTACTGTTGATATGGGGCTTTGCTGTGGAAACTGTATTTTCTCCATTTTCTACAATGCTTGTGCTGGTTTTGCAAACAGAAAATAGGAACAAAAGTTGAAGTTGCAAATACAACACATAGAAGGGTTTGTTAATCAGTCCTCAGCAGAAAGGTTCTAACTCACGTCCATTGGCCCGTTTGTTTTAATAGTGGCTGGCACAGCGATTAGAAGATGCTGATTAGAGACTGCTCAGTGGTAAAGGAACCTGCCTGATAGACCTGGTGACCAGAGCTCCAGCCCCAGCACACACATGCTACAGGCCTACAATACCGTCGCCAGTGTCATGGTTAAAGCACGAGTTGGGACCCTGGGGGGGGTCCTATGGTGGATGAGAAACACAGACAGAGACAAACATGCCATGCAGACAGAGCTTCAGTGCAGAGTTATCAAGAGGAGGGTAGCGGGGAGGAAAGGGAGAGAGAGAGAGAGAGAGAGAGAGAGAGAGAGAGAGAGAGAAAGCGAATGTCAGTGTATGAGAAGTGTGTTTTGTGAGAGTATGTATGTGAGAGAGAATGTCAGCGTGAGACGTCTGTGTATGTGAGTGTGTGTATTCAGGAGAAAGAGAGAGAATGTGAGTGTGTGAAAACTGTGTGGGTGTGTATGTGTATGCACGGGAGTGAGAATGAGTGTATGTGGGTGTGTGAATGTGTTTGTGTCTGAGTGATGGTTAGAACAGAGCCTGTGTCTGAATGTGAGTGTGAGCATGCACATGTATGTAATTGTGTCTGAGTGTGTGTGAGAATGCATATGTGTGTAATGTGTCTGAGTGTGTGTGAGAATGCATATGTGTGTAATGTGTCTGAGTGTGTGTGTGTATGTGAGAGAATGTGTATGTATGTAATGTGTCTGAGTGTGTGTGTGTGTGTGTGGAGAGAGAGAATGCATATGTATTTAATGTGTCTGAGTGTGTGTGAGAATGCATATGTGTGTAATGTGTCTGAGTGTGTGTGTATGTGAGAGAATGTGTATGTATGTAATGTGTCTGAGTGTGCGTGTGTGTGAGAGAGAGAATGCATATGTATTTAATGTGTCTGAGTGTACGTAAGTGTGTGCTTGAGTGTGCATGTCTCTGTGTAGGGGGCGTGTATATGTGAATGTGCTTTAGTATGCATGAATGTCTACATGTAAGTGTGAGTGTGGGTGTGAATTTGAATGTGTGTGAATGAGTGTGAACAAGCTGAGTGAGAGTTTGTGTGGAGGGTATGGGTATGAGTGTGAGTACGAGTTTGTGTGTCTGAGGGTTTCAGGCCATGGCTTTTAAGTGCGAGCATGTGCACGGAGGACACGAGGTTGGAGCTGGCCCTAGTGCCTTGCAGTCCTGCTTCACTGTCCCCAGCGTTAGCAGAGTTGCAGGAGTCCGAAAGCCCGAAGCAAACACTGCTCAGAACAGCTCCATTCCGCCGAACTTATCGGCAGCCCCCAAACGGCTTCCCTTTATGAAAAACAGCAGAGTACCCTGGACCACAACAAGTCATTAAGAAACCGCAGAGGACAGCTGAAGAATCAGCTTTCATTTTCATCCCAGTGACCCCCATGCTTGTCATCGTTATTAAGACATTAATTTCCTGTTGGCTTCCCTCTTGCCCTTTAAGTAAGGAGAACCAATTCCCTGGAGGAGACTGGAGGGAAAACAACACGGACAGGGCACTTCAAGCAGAAACAAAAATGGATGAAGGGAAGCTCGTATTTCTTCACCCCGGTCCCCCCAGTGACAATCACCTCAACTGAGAAACTGGAAAACCGTGACCCCAGAACGAGACAGGACTGCCACAAACTGTGCATGGCTCAGCGTCTCTTATCTACTCGGGGACCTGGTAGATACAGACTCACTGAAGAAAGTAAAGCGAAAATCAAGAAAGAATGAGAATAATTGATATTTTAGGAGAAACTCAGCTTGATTTCACTAAGCCACTAATTTCAGTAATTATCACTCTAGCCGACATTTAATCATTGCTTAGTAAATAAGTGTCAGGCCCCGAACTAAGCTCTGGCTGCTGCTCACCATATTTAATTCCCACAAGACTCCTTGGAAGGATGGGGGATGGTTGTGTTCTCTGGACAGTTGAAGACACCTCAGGACCCAGAGTCCACTGCTCCCCTGGAGCTTACAAGTCCAGCCTCTTGTCTCAGAAAGACTATTCTAGTTGTCTATGACTGCGTGGAATTTGTCCTTATATTCAATGATTCGAGGTTTTCATTGATTCTCATGTCCCTGCCATTCTTGCTCAAGATCTTGCCTTTGTGTTAAGTCAGGTGATTCACAGGCCAAAAGTTATCTAGGACCTGATTGGGTTGGATGTTCAAGCAGGCACACCCATACAACCTCTAGATAATTCTGGCTATTGGCTAAAAACTCAGGGCAAGCTGTGGATCTGACATACATGTGACCTGGGCCTTTGACATCATGACACCTGGGTTCCAAGAAGGAGCATTCTGAGAGCAAGCATCCCAGAAGACCCAGATAGATGTGACAAGGCCTCTTAGACTCAACCTAAACACCATGACCTGGGCAAGAGTGTACACAAGTATAGCCCGATTCAAGAGGAAAGGGATAAACAGGGTCTGATGTTCAGGAGCTGAGAGATTCATCTCTAGATACTAATTACACAGTCCTTTCTATGAAGCATAAATATGTATGTGCCACTCTGGGAAGAAACACAGGGAAAGGGGAGAGAGCTCCAAAGAGAAAAGGGGGGAATTGAGAAGACCAGCAAACCATGTTAGGAGGTAGATCTAAAAACAGCACCAAGAAAAGCAAACCCAGGTCCTAAACACACGTTTAAACTCTGTTCTAACTTTTCCATGTAAGTTCTGAACATCTCTATGCGGTCCTCAAATGCCTGCTCTGAAAACAGGTCCTCAAAGATGTGTTGCAGGTGGCTTCTTTTTCCCTTGCTTCATTAAGGCATGATTGAAAAGATGGCAGGAGGTTTTGAACTCCAACCAGCCTAAATATGAACTTAAAATCTAACAGTATTTAAAGACCTAAGACAACTCTTTAAAAATCTTTTTCTACTTTTTAAAATTATTTTTAAGTTAGCACAGCAATGTCATTGCAAAATTCTCATCAGTATTTATCATTATATATTTTGTCCCCAAAACCCAGGAGTCAACTTATATAACATTCTATTCCTCCATCTGAATTTCATGAACAATAAAAATAGCTGCTTCTAAAATACAGTATCTGTTTGTCTGTCTATGTTACTACCATACAATCACAATGTATTTAATTCAAGCCATATTTAATATTCCCAAATCTAATAGAAAAAAAACCTTAAGTTTCCTTCATTTAAAAAAAAAATATTTACATTCTCTCTCTCTCCCCTTCCCCCGTGTGTGTGTGTGTGTGTGTGTGTGTGTGTGTGTGTGGCCAGAAGAGGACATCAGATAACCTGAAGCTGGTGTTACAGGTGAGTGTGAGCATCTCAACATGCATGCTGGAGACTGAACCCTGGTTCTCTGCAAGAGCAGCAAACACCTTAACTGCTGGACCATCTTTCCACCACCACCACCCCTCTTCAAAGGAGCAACCCAAGAAGAAATGAAATTATTTGCTAAGAATGTCAGGAGAACTGAGCAGTAGTGGTACATGCCTTTAATCCTAGCATTCATAAGGCAGAGGCAGGTGGGCAAGTGGCTCTCTGTGGGTTCAAGGCCAGCCTGGTCTACAGAGTGAGCTCCAGCCAGGACTATCTCAGAAAAGAAGGAGGAGGAGGAGGAGGAGGAGGAGGAGGAGGAGGAGGAGGAGGTCAGAAGGTCCCTAATCTCAAAGCCCTAGAACATAAATATGAGTTAAAAACATAAAACCAATAGAAGAAATACAGGAGAAACATTTCTGTACACTGATATGGGCAAAGGAATTTTTCTTCTGAGACTCCAAACTCACAGGCAATAAAAGACCCAGTCAGGGGGTAGTATAGCAAGCTCAGAAGTGTCTATACAGTAATGGAAAAATAGGAGTAAAAGCCACTCTATAGATGAGGAGAAAGTAATTTAATTTAAAATTATAGTCCCTCATTTCCCTATGCCAACTCCCCAGCAGAGTTTCCCCTGTGCTCAGCCCTTTGCCCAGGAGGTGTTAGCTCCAGGAACATGATCCTAATAATTCTGTACTTTGAAAGGCAAACTTCGTGAGGTGAGGCAGGAAGGTGGGATGTAGCATCATACAAAGTAATTTTTCCTTGTGTAAACTTTTTCTTAGTTTCATACACAGTAATTGCTACTGAAAGGGCCGGCGGGAGGTCCCATTTGACCTGTTATTTTTGTTTTCCTCCATGGCCTCAAAGATGGCCTCTCGCATCCCTAGATGACATCTCTGGCCCTTCTGTACCCCAGCAGACACGGTTTCTCCTTCCCCGACAACTGTTCTTCCTCTGAGTCTCATCGCTTCGCTCACTGTTCTTTCCTCTCCGGCCTGTGACAGGATATCAAAAGGAAGAGCTCTGGAGCCAAGGGGGACAGTGCTGAGCTCCCAGGCCTGGGAGAGAGCTTAGAGCTTTCCTTCCCCGTGCCAGGCAAGGTGCAGTGGAACTTCTTCTGAAAGGGGAGAGCGGAATTCCTCTCGCTCTTGAGGGGAGCCCTGTCAAAGCCTCTCTCAGGACTTTCCAACACTAAGAGCACCACCCCTACTATCACTGCCCTAACTCCCCAGCCCCACTCACCCATTATTCTTTATAATCAAGGAAAGATGGAAAAGAAATAGAATGTTGGAATTGAAAACATCCAGCCTTGTGGGTCCCCTGGGAGACAGAAGGGGTGCGATCCTCCGTTCTTTAGGAAGCAAGGAGAGGCTGTCAAAGACCAGCCTAGAAAGAACTCATACGTTCTAGGGTAGGAGCATGAGAATTAGAGTTATTAAGCTAAAGGAACAGAGGTATAAGAGAAACAAGAGAGAGGAACACAGAATAGCATCGGGAGGGACATTCAGTGAATCCATCCGCCTTTATTTTCCACATGCTTATATACTTCACAAAAGGGGAAGAGGGAGGCAACAGACTTCATTAACAGGATATAAGGAATAGACTTGAATTCTCTGTTCTTTGGTCCAGGTAGAACAGATTCACCCCTATACCCAAAAAACTAATTAACCACACCCTAGGTCAGAATCTCTTGTTTGTAGCCGCACCTGTTGTCAACAACTTTGAAAGAGCAAAAATAAGCTCAAACTCTTTGACCTCCAGTCAAGGTGGAACAGGCTTGTGGGCCCTCACAAGATGCAAGCTTGCAGAATACTTTGAGGTGTAAGGAGAAAAGGGTGGAACCGACATCTCAGCCTTGGCTAGATACACACTCTGAAATCCTAAACTGAGACTGTCCCCCTCCCCAAGTGGTGGTAAGATACCCCTAAGATGGTTTGGCTGGATCTCATAGAGTTTAGGAGTATCTGATGAATACTACTGGTGCCTATGGTTCTTCTGGACATTTACAAAGGCAAAATCCTTGGCGTGAATTCCTAGGAGGAAGATCGGTACGTTTCCACCACCTCCACTCTTGCCTTGGTAGCTCTACCCAGGTCCCTTCTTTAAAGTGGTCTGCAGCCTTCTGGGATCCAGAGAATGAATGGTTCCCTAGGCTGCTCACAACGTCTACACAAATTATCCCACACAGCAATGAAGAGAACCAGATGAAACCAAACCCAAGAGAAGAACATCCTAGCTCTCCTTCTCATCCCTAGCCCAGGCCTAGAAATGCATGACATATTGTCTCTAATGCTTCTGTCCGATTCTGCACGGGGAGTTTCCAGTATTTCTCAATCAGAGCAAAATGGCATCTCCAGGAGGACCCTGGGACAGCGGGAGGACTTGTTTGGGGGAGAAGACAGAGGAATGCTGTTTTAAAATGTGCACAGGAGTTCCATCCTAAGAGCTCACTCACCCAGAAAGGACCGGGGCAGGAGGTAGACCTCAGGGCTGATTTGCCCTCCACCCACCCCCACCCCAAGTCCTTGCTTTCATGGCCCTCTCTGTTTCGTGGTGAGTGAAAGACGGTGTTCATATTCCAGCCACGGATCTCCCTGGTCTCCTTCGGACTAGCTCCAAAGAGCCAGCCTTAGACACGGCCTTAGATTCACGCCATAAACTCGAACGAGCTGAAGTTTTTGTAACTGAGAGAGTGCAGAAAATTAAAGGATCTGCCAAATATATAAAATAGCGGGAAAGGGAATTTAACTGAACACTATAGAAACCAGCAATTGGAAAAAAAAAAAAAAAGACGAAGAAGAAGCATGTCATGTCTCTGCCCATTTCTGATGGAACTCCTCCGCTGACTCCATAAAGTGGAGCCGGGTCATGGTTTTGAAACATGTCAAGGAAGGAAGGTCACAGAGACCATTTCTGTCCCCCTTACTGACCACCACAGATAAGTAACCTCTGGTCGCTCAGCGTGGAGACTTACATCCTGTTTCCGCCCAGGGCTGGGGTGGAGCCCCAGTGCCTGCCAGCGGGACGCCTGTGATTGGATGCGAAGCTCACCAGAAGCCTAGTGGGGGACCGGCCGCGGTGGGCACAGATGCATCCCTGCCAAAGAGGAACAATGGACAAGTAATAAAGGAGAGGTGGATTTTCCTGTCCCTCACTACAGGTGCTTGACACCCGAACCCCTGCAAATGACCCAGGAGGAGGAAATTCCCATAACAGAGCAAGCCAGGAGGACCGAGCCTCCTGGGAAGCACCTGGCCGGGTCAGATAGGAATTGGCTCTGAGCTCCCCTCCCTCCAGCAAGGCTCACATCATTTGTATGCTCACACCAACTGTAGCCCTTAAGCCCGCTTATCCTCGGTATCTTTCCTCTCTCCCTTTTCCTAATCCTTTTAACATCACTTAAACAAGTAATTGGGAGGTAGCCCAATTAATACTTCATTTAAAATACCCTCTTAATTTAAAAAGTCGATTGGTACAGGCTTCTAAAGTACAATATTGGCAATCTGGGGGATGTTCAGGTATGTTTATCTCCTGACCCAGCCATTCTGCTGAGCAAGTGAGTTTACAGCATTCTATTCTTCGTGACTGCTCAAACAAGCGATCGCGGCGTACTTGAGTAGATCAGCGGATGAGTTGGGCGGCAAGAATGAACTGTGACGACATCGTGGGCACATCAATGCGTACTCAGTGAAAGCTGACTATGAGAAAGGCCTGGGGCCACCTGCCTCCAGCGACCTGACATCCGGAAAAGGGGAAACTATGGAACCGGTACAAGGATAAGCAGTTGCTAGGAACTAGAGAGGAAGATTAGATAGAGCACGGGGTTTTTATGGGAATGATTTATGTCCTAGTCCAATGGTGCCTGGGTATCATTACGCATTTCTCTAAATCCTCAACACGTGTGGCAGCCCGCATGAACCCTAACGCAAGCTGTGGGATTTGGGCGGTTATGATATGTGTCTATGCAGGTTCATTAGTCTAATACTAATTAAATTTAATACTAATTAATGAATAATAGTGTGGGTGTTGATAATGGAGAAAGTTATGAATGTGACAAGGCTATGGGTATTTAGGAAATATCTGAAGGTTCCTCTCAATTTTGCCATGAGCCTGAAACTTCTTGTATGTTTAAAAATCCTAAAGAAAAATAGCAAGTGATACAGATTTATGGATGACAATTTGGCAATCTTTATCTAAGTTTTATGGGCCAGCAAGATGAGTCAGAGGGTTAGAGCCCTTGCTGCCAAGTCTGACGACCCCAGTTCAATCCCCATAACCTATGAAGTAGAAGGAGAGAACCGGTTCCTGCCAGTTGCCCTCTGATGCATACACACGCACCATGGCACACATGTGCCCTCACATACACACAAAAAATAAATACATGCAAAAGAAATTTCTTTTAAAATCTCTGATGCAGTAACTCCCTGACCTATTAGCTGTTCTAATTATTATTCTCTGGATCTGTCACCCATTGCTGTATTTGGAGCCTAAAGCTGTGGGATTGTGCCAGAGACAGAGCGGATGCTCAATAAAAATGTCACGTTCTTAAAGTAAGAAATATGCAACTTTAAAAGTGAATTAGTATATAAATTATTCAGTCTGGGCTTATGGAAAGCGTGGATTTTCTCTGCTGCTTAAACATGCATGACCCTTTCCAGTTACAACACATTGCTGGAGACAGAGAATCAGCCTGGTCTAGACAAGACTCCTTCTTACTCTACTCCGGGTACCTCTTTGTCTTGTGTGTTTGGCATGGCCCCACATCTAACTCCTTCCCCCATTCTGTTTAGAACATAAATCTTTGTATCTGTATGTAACAGCAAAAGATCACTTTTTTGGTCTTTATTTTATTTTATTGAGCTATACATTTTTCTCTGCTCTCCTCCCTGCCTCCCCCCTTCCCTTCAACCCTCTCCCATGGTCCCCATTCTCTGAATTTACTCAGGAGATCCTGTCTTATTCTACTTCCCATGTACATTAGATCTATGTATGTCTCTCTTAGGGTCCTCATTTTTGTCTAGGTTCTCTGGGGTTGTGATTTATAGGCTGGTTTTCTTTGCTTTATGTTTAAAAACCACTTATGAGTGAATGAGTACATGTGATATTTGTCTTTCTGGGTCTGGGTTACCTCACTCAAAATGATGTTTTCTAGATCCATCCATTTTCTTGCAAATTTCAAGATGTCATTATTTTTTTCTGCTGTGTAGTACTCCGCTATGTAAGTGTACCACATTTTCCTTTTCCATTCTTCAGTCAAAGGGCATTTAGGTTGTTTCCAGGTTCTGGCTTATGATATACAATGCTGCTATGAACATAGTTGAGCACATGTCCTTGTGGCACAGCTGAGCATCCTTTGGGTATATACCCAAAAGTAGTATTGTTGGGCCTTGAGGAAGATTGTTTCCTAATTTTCTGAGAAATCACCACACTGACATCCAAAGGGGCTGTACCAGCTTGCACGCCCACCAGCAACCTCTCCAGCATAAGTTGTCATCAGTGTTTTTGATCTTGGCCATTCTTACAGGTGTAAGATGGAATCTCACAGTTCTTTTGATTTGCATTTCTCTGATGACTAAGGATGCTGAGCATTTCCTTAAGTGTTTTTCAGTCATTTTAGATTCCTCTGTGGAGAGTTCTCTGTTTAGGTCTGAGTCCATATTTTTATTAGATTATTTGTTATTTTGATGACCAGTTTCTTGAGTTCTTTGTATATTTTGGCGATCACACCTCTGTCTGATGTGGGGTTGGTGAAGATCCAAAAGATCATATTTTAAATGCCTTTTGCTTTATATAAGTGACATTGGGTACAACTCTGTGCATTTAGTTCTTGCTCTTTAGAGTATGTTTTTAAGGTCAGTCTCCATAAAACAGCGAGTACACCTAGCTTATTATGACTGCTGTGAGTTTCTTACACTCCACCTCCACCAAGGGTCGCTAAGCCAATCTCATCATAATAGAGAAATGACGTTAGAAAAGATAGTGTTCCTTTATGTGACCTCTTAGAGACCTGTGTAAGAGTCGAAGGCTTGTGACTGGGGGCTGGATTGTGGGTCTGAAGGGATATGAATCCTTGCATTATTCTCCATTTCTCTATGGAATTCCAGACTGTTCGCTAGAATGGGTATACCAGCTCGCGTGCCTGCCAGCATCACACAGGAGCTTTGAGTTCTCTGACAGATAAACTATCAATAGGACAAACCACAATGGCTCTACCGTCTCTTAAGGTCTCCTCCATTGTTTTATTAACTCAAACTAAGGGTTTTATTAACTCATCTGATATGTGGGTTGTCTGACTGACACTTGTAATTATCAAACCCTATGATTTTATTTTTAGTTTTTAGCTATAAACTGATATCTTTGTGGTTTATTTAGAAGTTCAGTTTTCCAACAAAGTTCATTTTCTTTTGTTATGTGAGCTTTTTCTTTCCACTATATTTTTGAACTTTTAATCTTTGTTTTTGAGGGGCTTTTTCTGAGGAAAAAAAAATAAGGATTTTATGTCACAGTTGACTTCTGAGAGTGCTATTCTAGATGACCTTGAGGGGGTGACCGAGTGCCTGAGATTGTCTCTGAATACACGATGAAGGATGAACCAGATGAAGGCATTTGTCTTCCACTTGGATCTTTCATGTGATGCCAAAATCTCTTGTACAATATCTTTGTCCTGTATTAATTCAGTCTTTGCTTTAAAAACATCCAGCTTGGGGCCTGCAAGTTGGTTCAGTGGATAAAGGTGCTCACGGTATGAGCCTGGTAGCCTGTGTTCAATCCTCACAACCCGTGGAAAATGGGAAGGAGAGAACTAACCCCAGCAAGTTATCCTTCAGCCTCCACATTTGCACTGTGGCTGCATGTCCATACAGGGGCGGGGGGGGGGGGCGCGAGGGAGAGGGAGAGGGAGAAAGAGAATAAAGTTTAAAACATCCAGATTCTACTCCATACTCTGGCCACAGGATGTAGCAAAATCAAACTGTAATAGGACTGGACACTCACTTTGCTGGGTAGGCCTCCTAGGGCCAGGCAGAGCTCAGAGGCTGCTGTTGAAGGGACAAAGTCACCAGTCTTACAAAGACATAAATCTTGTGTGCGACACAACTGACAGGCCAGGCAAGTTGTGCCCAGTGATACGACAGAGGCAAGTCTGGTGCAGGCTAACCAAAGTCAGGTTAGAACTGCAGCGTGCTCCCCTGGGAGGAAGCCTCATCTGGTACTAAACTCAATAGCAGGGGAGGTTGCACTCGAACTCACAGCATCTGTGATTAACTGCCCAAGATCAAGCCACCGGCATCCTGCCCCAGAGGATGGAGGAGCTCATGAGGACCCACCTCTTCCTTAGGATTTATATGCAGTTAGTGGGTGTTGAGGGTTGCAGGGGGGGGGGAGTTTTCTTTGTTTGTGTGGACATTAGTAAGACACCCATGCTCCTATAAGCAACCTTAATGTAACCCATGAAGTCATCAAGAAAAAGGAAGAAGGAAAGTATTAGGGAGCTGAACTAAGGAGGGAAAGGGGACCAGTGAAGGTGTGAGGGGCAGAGAAGAAAGGATAAGGAGGAGGACACCTAACTAAAATACATTATACGAGAATGAAAACATCACAGGGAAGCCTACTAGGTATAATTAATCCATTTGTATTAAAATGACCAGTTTCTTATTTTAGGAGAATCCCATTTCATCTAATAAGACATTATATCAACATATCATATTCATTCTCAGCATGGCAACTGAGACACAGGGGAATGACGTATCTCTCTACTTCCCATTCTTTCTGGTTCCGCTGTCATGGGCTGTGAATCCTCTCCTCACTAGATATCTGGGAACAGCCCCTGGGTCTCTCACAGTGTTCCCTTCCTTAGCTTGGTAGCTCCAGTCCACAGTATGCCCCTTACAGCAAATATTCTAACCAGTTCAAGCTCCTGTTGATTCTCTGAGCAAGCAGTTCACTTGAAAGGCTTATCACGTCCCATACATAAAACTAGGACCTCCAGACAAATTCCAAGCGAAGGACCATGGGTCTACTGCCTTTATGGTTGCTCACAACTCTAGGAAATCAACTAAGGATGCTCCCCTATTTAGCAGCAGTCACCTGTCGGTTCACTGAATTGGTAACCAGCTAAATCCCCATGGCCTTTAGAATGGTTGCTTAACCCTGTGGAGTTACCTTGGGGGCCCGCTTGGACAGTTCGGGGTGTAAAATGAGATCACCAGCTCTGGCTCCAGAGGCCATCAGATGTGTTTCTGAAACTTAAGTAACCTCACTTGAAGATTAGTCTCCCCGCTTTGACCCATCCTGCTGCAATCTGAGCCACCTGACTTCAGAACGGATTAGATCTGGGTTCAAATCCTGCTTTTGCCTAACTCTCTGACCCTGGGAAATTATTTATTATCTTTGAGCTTTGCTTGCTTTGAATGTTTTGAAAACACTAGCATTTGCTTCAGAGGAATGTGGAGTAGTGCAGCGTAGATCCAATATGAATGTCGTGTCTGGCGTAGAAAGATGGTCGCCATGTTAGGACTCTTCTCTGAACTCCTTACCCTCCCTTCCAAGTCCTCAAATGGCAAAATAAGACATTATGCACCCAATTCTCCTCTCAAATCTATTCATTTCCTTTCATGATTCCTCAGCTCTGCCCTCTGGCTCAAAACATGTAGAGTGATCCAAGACAGGACAACAAAGGTCACAAAGTGTTCCTTTCCTGGGTGACTGATAGAACTTCGTGGGAAACTCCCAGACTCTCCACACTTCCATGCCTGCAATCAAAGGCAGGTTGCAAAACTTGATAAAGGTGACTCGCCCTCCCTCAGTGGTTTGACGTTGGCACAGCACATCCATGACAGGCAGTGGTGGGAATGTCAGAAATATGTAAGTACACTGTGTGCTTGTCTAGAGCCCTTAGAGTTCAGAAAAGGATATCCGATCCCCAGAACTGGACTTACAGATGGTTATAAAACATCCCATGGGTTCTGGAACTTGAACTCAGGTCCTCTGCAAGAGAAACAAATGTACTCTTCTGTTGAGCCATATCTCCAGCCCCTTCAATATCTTCATTATCAACATGTGCCCCAGTTGTTTCTATACCTTGGATATTGTGAATAAATACAGAACATAGGCATTCCTTCTTCTGACTAATACACAGAGGTGAGATTTCTGTGTCACATAGTAGTCCTATTTTGTAGCTTGTAGAACGAGCGAATATTGTCTTCCATAATGGTCTTAATCCCATTCCCACCCAAAGCTTACAAGCTTTCTTCTCTTCTGCATCCTCATGAACCCATCATCTTTTCTCCATAGCTGTTCCAACGGGGATTGGGTGGTAGTTCATTTTATTTATATGTGTATTTCTCTAACTATTACAGTAGATCTACGGATGCTATAGACCTTACCATAACAAATACTAGACATTTGTATGTCTTCTTTAAAGAAATTTTTATTCAATCCTTCTGTCCAAGTTTTAATTGGGTTGTTCTGTGGGTTTGTTGATGTTGTTTGTTGTGGGTTTTTTTTTTTTTGGTTTTGCCTTGCTTTGCTATTGAGTGGCTTTTATAGTTTATATTCAAACCTCTTATCAGATGTATAATTGGAAAATATTTTCTTTAAATCTGTAAGTTTTCTTTTCTCTTTGTTGTTTTTTTTTCCTTCAGAGTGCAAAAACTTTTGAGTTTGACATAATTCCATTCATTTCTTTTGCTTTGGTTGCCTATGTTTGGGCGTCATTAAAACACATACAGCAGACATAGACACAGACACACAGACACATACACACAACACACACACACACACACACACATTCCCTACACCAATGCCATGTGGGTTTTTCCTATGCTTTTTCTAGTTCAACACTTTCAAGAGTTACACTAGAATCTTTCATCAATTTGTCATTGATTTTTTTATATGCAGCATTAGTTATGGGTCTAAATTCATTCTTCTGCCCATAGGAACTCAATTTTCCCAATACTGTATATTAAAGAGATTGCCCTTTCTCCAACAAGAAGTCTTGGTATACTTGTCAAAGATTGGCTTTCTATTTTAAGCTCTGTATTCTGTTCAATTGTAGGGATGTCCACAATGTACTGCTCACTACAGCTCTTTGACGTGTTTTAACATTAGGAATGCCACCAGCTCTGCCCTTTCTTAGTGCTGCTTTGGTTGTTTGGAGCCTTTCATAGTTTCCTAAGAATTTAAGATTTCTTTTATAAATCTGTGAAAAATATTACTAATTTTAAAAACAGAAATTGTATTGAATCTGTAAATGACTTTAGGTAATATGAATATTTTGATAATTTATTTAATATTTTAACAGTTCAGGGGTACTTACTGCTTTTTGAAAGAATGGGATACATTTCCCAGCATCCACATGGTGGCTCACAATTGCCTATATCTCCAGTTCCAGGGATTTAGATGCCCTCTTCTGGTCTCTGCCAGCACCAGGCACTCAGACTGTGCACATATGCATGCAAGCAAAACACACATAAAATAAAATAATAAAATAAGATATTTTTAAATTTTTATTTAAAAGTATTAATTCTCCCAATCTGTGGACATGGGTCATTCTTCCCATTACTTGTTGCTTCTTCAATTTCATCAGTATCTTCTCTTTCTCGGTACACAGAGATTTCACCTTCTTCACCACGTGTCTTTCTGAATGTCTCTTTCCTCCCTCCTTTCCCCCTTCCTTTCCCCTGTCTCCATGCTATTATAGATGGAATTGTTTTCTTCGCTTCCTTTTGGGGATGTTTATTGCTTGTGTCAGGAACACCCCTGAAAGTTGCACATTGATTCTTGTATCTGAATTTGCTGAAGTCATTTAAATCCTAATACTTGCTGGTTCTAATGCCGGGGTTTTTCTATACCTAATGTAAAATCTCCAGAGATTTTTTACTTCTTCCTTTTTTAAATTTCACTTGTAGTCATTGTCATTTGCTTCCTGCTTCTAACTGCAGCCTTGCTCTGCTTTCTCTGTCTGGATCCGAGGTGGAAAGTCAGCAGGCTAGTTGTGATCTTTGCAGAGAGATCACACCTCAGTCTCCTCTAAGACGTCTCTGCTGCACCTATCTCTCCGTTATTTTCATTTCAGCTTGCTTTTCTCTACTCCTCAGATGTCTTCCTCAGCACATTGGTTCTTCACAAGCATGATTGTATTTTCCATATATTTATTAATGTCCTAAATTCTTATTACCAACTTTTACATTCATTTTGCTTTAATTGGGAAAAACTCCTGACGTATTCGAATGCTCTTAAATGCATTAATACTTGTCTTGTGGTTCATCGGGATCTATCACTGAGCAGGCCCTGTGCACACAAGAAGAATGTGTATTCTGCTACTGTTGATGGAGATATTCCTTGTGTGTATATGTGGATTATTTGAGGCAGGGTTACTCCAGGTGATTGAGTTCTCTGCCTGGCTCATTCATCTGTCATTGAGAATGGGATACTGAAGGCCTTTTCTACTCCTGAACTGCTTTCGAGTTCCCTCTTCGCTTCTCTTGATAGCTTCTGTGCAGATTTATAAGGTTCAAGGTTGGGCACTGTAGTAGTTTGAGTGCCAATGTCCCCCACAGGCTCAGATATTTGAACATTTGATCCCCAATTGGTGGCACTGCTTGGGTATAATAGGTGTGGCCTTGCCTGAATGGGGCCAGGCTTTGAGTGTTTATAGTCTCACCCCACATCCAGCTAACTCTCTCTGCTTTGTGCTTGCATTTGAAGAAGTAAGCTCCCAGCTTCCAGTTCCTGCCATCACCTACCTGCTGCTAGGCCTCATTGCCAATGGACTCTTCTCCCTCTGGAACTATGACTCAAAACCAACTCTTTCTTCCTCAAGTCGTTTGACGCAATGAACAAATTGATGAATTTTCCCCTTTATCATTATTTAACAACCTGTTTGTTCTCATGTCAGACTTTATTTACAGCACGTTTCTTTTGATGCAAACATGGTCATGCACTCCTTTGGTTACCATCTGCACAGACCATCTTTTCCCACCCCTTCATTGTCATCCTGTGTGTGTCTTTGGAGCTAAAGGACGGCTCTTGCAGGCAGCATACTGTGGAACCCTGTTTGATTGCTCTGCTAAAATTTCACTCACCCACTCTATGTCTTCTATTAGATAACGTATCTTGGTCACATTTAAAACAATTATCGATAGGCAATTTTGCTATTTTCTGACTGCTTGTGCACCCCAAAGTATCAGTCCCTTATCTTCCTACCCTATGCTGTAATTTGATACGGTTTCATGATGATATACTTTGATGCTTTTTTCTTTGTCTTTTGTGAACCTGCTAAGGGTTTCTGCTTTGTGGGTATCATGAGGATTATAAAAAAAAAAAAAAAAAAAAAAAAACCACATTTCATAGTAGTGACAGTCTATTCTAAGTTCACAGAACTTAGCCTCATTGCAAATACAAACTCAACACATTACTAACTCACTCATGTTGCTAGAGCTATCACAATGTATATCTTCTTATCCTTCATATCCATTAACAAATTAGTAACATCAATAACACATATATGTTCTGAGAAATGCTTTACTAGGCAATTTCAAAGTTCTGTAAAATCCTCACAGAGAGCATTTACACACGCTAATATGGCTACAGTGTCCTTAGGCAATACAGTCTTATGTGACCACTGTAGCAGATGTTTACTAGAAGGCCATTATAGCCTATGAATATCATTTTTAACTTTTCTTTTACTCTCTAGATTGTGCCTTTATTTCAGAAACCTTTTTAAATTGTATTTATTAAGCTATACATTTTTCTCCACTCCCCTCTCTTCCTCCCATCCTCTCTGGTGACCCCCATGCTCCCAATTTACTCAGGAGATTTTTATCTTTTTTACCTTCCTATGTAGATCCATGTATGTCTCTCTTAGTTAGGGTCCTCCTTGTTGTCTAAGTTCTCTGGGATTGTGAATTGTAGACTGATTTTTCTTTGCTTTGTGTCTTAAAGCCACTTTTGAGTGAGTACATATGATATTTGTCTTTCTGGGTCTGGGTTACCTCACTCAATATGATTTTTTTTCTAGACCCATCCATTTGCCCACAAATTTCAAGATACCATTATTTTTTACTGCTGATTAGAGCTCCATTGTGTAAATGTACAACATTTTCCTTATTCATTCTTCAATTGAGAGGCAGCTAGGCTGTTTCCAAGTTCTTGCTATTACAAAAAATGCTGTTATGAACATAGTTGAGCACAAACTTTAAAGAAAGAAATTGAAGAAGATGCCAGAAAATGGAAAAATCTTCCATGCCTTTGAGTAGGCAAAATTAACATAGTAATAATGGCAATCTTACTAAAAGCAATCTACAGATTCAATGCAATGCACAGCAAAATTTTTCACAGACCTCAAACGAAAGAACAATACTCACCCAGGATAGCCAAAACAATCCTGTAAAAAAAAGAAAAAAAAACTTCTGGAGGCATCACAATCCTGGACTTCAAGCTCTACTGTAGAGATACAATAATGAAAACATTCATTACTCTTTCTACAGTAATAGAAACAGACAGGAGAACCAACAGAATTGAATTGACGACCCAGATATGAATTCACGTACCTAACTGATTTTTTACTTAAAATAAGCTAAAAATATAAAATAAAAAAGAAAGCATATTCAACAAATGGTGCTGGTATAACTGGATATTAACATGTAGAAGAATTAAAATAGATCCCTATCTATTACCATGCACAAAAACTCAAGTTTTTTTTTCAAAAACCTCAACCTAAAACCAAACACACTGAACCTCCTAGTAAAGAAAGTGGGAAGTACACTTGAACACAGTGACACAGAAGACCATTTCCTAAATAATCCCAGTAGCACAGACATTCAGAGCAACAATAAATAAATGAGACCTCCCAAAACTGAGAAGCTTCTATAAAGCACAGGACGCTGTCAACAAGACAAAATGGCAGCCTACAGATTGGGAAAAGATCTTCACCAACCATATATCGGAGAGAGGACTGATCTCCAAAATATACAAAGAACTCAAGAAACTTGACATCAAAAGAACAAATAATTCAAGAATAAAAAATGGAATATAGACTTAAACAGAGAACTCTCAACAGAGGAATCTCAGAGGAAAGACTCTTAAGGAAATGCTCAACATCCTTAGCCAAGAGAGAAATGCAAATTAAAATAACTCTGAGATTTCATCTTAACATGCATCAGAATGCCCAAGATCAAAAACACTGATGACAGCTTATGCTGGAGAGAATGTGGGGTAAAGGGAACACTCCTGCACTGGTGGGAGTGCAAACTTGTACAGTTCCTTTGCAGTATGGCAATTTCTCAGAAAATTAGGAAACAATCTATCTCAAGAGCCAGCAATACCACTGTTGGGTATATACCTAAATGATGCTCAATCATACCACAAGGTCATGTGCTCAACTATGTTCTCTTTAACTTTTATATGACACTGAAATTTGATTTATACACCTCCATTACTATGTATGAGTGTTCTAAGTTTTCCTATAGATGTATCTTTACCAGTTGTTCTAGACTTCTGCTTATTTTTCAATGATAGCCAGCTTGTGGAATACACCTTACATGGGATACACCTTACATGGGATACCCCTTACATGGGATACACCTTACATGGCTAGTAAATACAGTTACTCACTATGCTCTTACTCAGAAAAGCATGCCAGTGAGGCCAGGTGGGAAAAGCATTTTCCTGGAACCCACGAAGAGCATCAGGTATGGTGGGGTACATCTGCAATCCCAGCACTCCTACTGAAAGGCAGTAGATGGATACCGAAGAGTCACCAGGAAGCTCCTGGGTCTGGAACCTGAAGCACGTGTGCAGTGGCGAGAAACAAGGGACCTTACCCCAATGATATAGAAGGCTAGAAACAACATCTGAAAATTCTCCTCTGACCTCCATGTGTCTAGTACACACACACACACACACACACACACACACACACGCCTGTAGTTAGTAATCATAGCCAGGAAGAAATGACACACATTTCAGGTATGTCTGTGTCTTTGACCAAATCCTTAGAGTTGAAGTATTCAATGCTCACAATGACCCCTTCCTGAAACATTATTTTATTACAAAGGTAAATAAGGCCCAGAGACATCATATTGTCCAAGTTTAGGAGACCGCTATGTGGTAAAGCAGAGATTTGAACTCATAACTACAAAGTCAACTCTCTTTCTCGTCAGACCTCCCAGGTTGCCAACAAGACCTCCAACACTTTCCAGTGTCCTGCTCTGGTTGGGGAATGTGGAGCCAGGGCTTTAATTCCTGATTTGACCACTGAGTAGTTTAGGTCAATTTACCCTTTTAAGGGTTTTTCTGACTCCACTCAAAATACAACTGCACTTAGCATAGGACCAAAAAGAATGAATTAGCACTTATAAAGTTCTATGTGAAAACTAAATATACTTTTATTTCTTAAATATTCTCATATACAGATACAATTATAGTAGCAAAAAAAAAGGCTTTAAATTAAGATTGGATTTCAATGTTTCCATTTCCTGGCTAACCAAACACCAAGTGATGTTTTCCAACCAGCATAGATAGTGTTTGCTTGGAGTCCAAAGAGCAAATGTTAATACTTGTGGTAAGTTTCTGAGAATTTATAAGCATTAACCCCAAGTAAACAGGTCCTAGAAAAAAAGCCAAAGTACCCAGACCGATGAATAGTCACCAACATTCCCCATGCAGAAACCATGTGGTACCCAGACCGATGAATATTCACCAACAATCCCCATGCAGAAACCATGTGTACCCAGACCGATGAATATTCACCAATAATCCCCATGCAGAAACCATGTGGTACCCAGACTGATAAATATTCACCAACAATTCCCATGCAGAAACCATGTGTACCCAGACTGATGAATATTCACCAATAATCCCCATGCAGAAACCACATGGGAGTAGGAGGGTCCTGATTCAGAAGTAACCCAGGGCTGAGATGAAGCAAGTCAGGACTTTCATTTTAGGCTCACCTGGCTGCCTGTGACGAGCCTGTTCACTCTGGCTGGAGAAGCCAGGGTTAGGCAGAGGACATACATGCTCCTAATGGGGTGGGAATAAATTCCGCACAGGTAAGGAGGCTTCCTTGTATTCCCCTGACAAATCGGGAACTACTTGATGAATATGAACTATTATATGCATTTCATTTTTCTAGAAATATTAAATATTCTGAGAAGCCACAATTAACCAAAAGGTTCGTCTACCAAACAAGTCGGAGCCAAACCATTGCTAAATGTGCTGTTCTCAGTGCCAATGAGACAAACCTAAAACTCAAGATTTACGAAGAAGTGAGCTAAGAATCACCCTTCAGCAAAGGTTGCCTACAATATATGCTCACTCGTTGCCACAGACCCTCTCTTCCAATCCTTGGGCTGAAGGTTAATAAACATGATGAATTGATCTGGCTAGGCTACTGTACCTGGAAATTTTTTCAAGCATGATTCTAAATGTTCCCATGAAAGTGTCTTCTAGATAGATTAATACTTAAATCCGTAGACTACGTGAAGCGTCCAACCCTTCACACTCTAGGTGGGCCTCATCAATCAGCTGAAGGTAATAACAGGAAAAGACTGGCTTCCCTGGAAAAAGAGGGACTTTTGTTGTCAGGGGTTTTCTGTCCTGCCTGATTTCTGTCCCCCCACCAGGTCCCACAGCCATTTAGCCCCAAAGAAATCACACAGATGGTCTATATTAATGATAAACTGATTGGCTCATTAGCTCAGGCTTCTTATTAACTCTTATAGCTTATATTAACCCATTATTCTTATCTATGTTAGCCACATGCCATGGTACCTTGTTCAGCCAGGCAATCACATCTTCCTTCTTCTGTGCTTGGGACAGGACTGGGGAGGAATGGGTTTTCTCCTTCCCAGAATTCTCCTGTTCTCATTGACCCACTTCTACTTCCTGTCTGGTTGTCCCACCTATACTTCCTGCCTGGCTACTGACCAATTAGCATTTATTTAAAACATAATTGACAGAATATAGACAATTGTCCCGCACCAGACTTCTGTCTGAAAAGCAAATAGATGGATGGATGGTGGGTGGGTGGGTGGGTGGGTGGATGGATCTCTGGTGAATATTCTAAGGTTATATCTTTAACTAAACCTGATTGATATTTTAAGAAGGTGCAAAAACAATACTGGTTCTATAAAAACCATACTTGGAACTTTGATCTTTTCCCAGGTTGGCAGAATGTAATGCCATGCTCTCTTATGGTGCCAGGTAGGGGCAGTGAGTACAGCTCTCACACAGCCTATGAACATGGTGATAAGTAGCTGGCACTCCACAGAGTACTTTGTACCATCTCTGGCTAATTTAGGATGCCAGTTAGTATAGCAAATGAATTTTCCCTTCATCATTTTCAAGTTAGTATGGGCTATGACCACCGCTGTGCAGGGCAGAGCCCTTGTGAGGGGTGTGTGTGTGTGTGTGTGTGTGTGTGTGTGTGTGTGTGTGTAAACTCTGACTCTCCATCCAGTTGTAACTGACAACCACCCCTCAGGATCTAAGAGTATTTACCAGGCATCATCTGAGCTACCTTCCTATGCCACCTTGGTCCCAGGTACTTCTCAAGTGTTCCAAATACAATAGGTCCTAAGCCAGCCAAGAGGCCAAGGCCCAAATTCTGGCTATGACACTATTTGGCTGCATGGCCTCAGGAAGTTGCATCACCTTTCTCTGCCTCGAAAGCTTTGTCCTTCAAGGAAAAGAGTGTGAGTTGCATGAAGTTATCATGAGGATAAAACAAGTGGCTACAGTGAAGCATTGAGAGACACAGCTGACACGGAGCAGGGCTCCCCTGGAGTCTGTCATAGGCTCCTCTCAGATGACACCTCGCTCTGCTGTAGTAATATGAGCGGCAGGGCTGTGTCCCCAGCACCCCGGCTGCCTGGCTAGCTTATGCCCGAAATAACAACACACAAACTGTATTCATTTAATCACTGCTTGGCCCATTTCTATCTAGCCTCTTCTAGGCTAATTCTCACATATTAATTTAGCCCATTTCTAATCATCTGTGTTGTGCCCCTAGGTGCGCTTACCGGGAAGATTCTAGCCTATGTCCATCCTGGGTCGGAGCTTCATAGCGTGGGAGCTGGGAGCATGGCATCTCTCTGAGGCGTCCGCTCCCGAGAGGAGAGCTGTGGAGTCTGAGCTCACTTCCTCTTCCTCCCAGCGTTCTGTTCTGTTTACTCCTCCCACCTATCTTCTAACCAATGAGGGCCAAGCAGTTTCTTTTTATTTAACCAATGACCTTCCTCCATCACTCTGCCGTTCCTTCTTCCCCCATAGGAGCACCTTCACCATGGATGCACGATACCCAAACCTGATCCCATCGCCGTCTCCTGCCTCCCTGGCACCACCTCACACATCACTATCTAAATTTGGTTTGCTAACTGGATCTGTGCACTCACCACTAATCCTGGGCTTGGCACTGAGTTTGGATACAAACAATTACCCAAAGACCAAGTGCTGCCCTTTCGGAAAGCTGTGCCATCTTCAGCTCCTCCCCTTGGATTATTGGTGATATGGAATCAGTTTTCAAACACCTCCCATCCTACACTATCCTTCACAGTGACACTGTGTCCCCACACTTAGGCAGCTGCTTCTCTTAGCCTCTAGAATAAAGCTCATGACACTCCGGTCTTCATTGTCACCTCCCATATTATTTTCACAGAGGGCTTTCTGAGCACTCCCTCCCTCTGAAGCCTGCCCCACAGTTATCCCTGCCTCTTATCTCTCACTCCCATCACCTGCTCAGAGGCTTCCATATCCTTCTATGTCCAAGTAACTCACCTTCTCCCCATTGTCCTTCTCTTTCCAGCTGGATCTTCATCTGTCCATGTCTAGAGTCCAGGTACTCTTCACAAACTAGAGGATATCCTGGCCAGTCTGGAGGTAACTGAAGGGTCTGCCCAGATTCTGCTTACAAGAGGGTCTGAAAAGCCCCACAGGAGATGAACTCATCCTGAGGAAAGAAGGGGCCAAGCCACACAAGTGTATTCCAAGGATAGCCTGGAAGAAATAATTTTGGTCTAGCATGGTGCCTGCCGCTCAAACTGCCCTTGGCCAAGGTCATGGAGATGCATTCCCAAACCATGTGTCACCATCCGCTATACTGATCAAACATTTCTTGAGTGGCTATGTGGGTGAGGCTCCATACTGTGAACTGTGTATGAGAATCAGCAAGGCGCACCCATAAACTAGCCTTAAGACTGGGAACGACAGTGTCTGTGTGGTTCGTTTCCTTTATTTACTAGTTTACTTTTTTTTTAACCCTTATGTTAAATTTATAATCTGCAAATTTAAGCATCCCTGTAAAAGAGGCTGAGCCCAAGAAAACCTGGCTTTTGGATCCTCACATGAAAGTGAATGGACTTAGGAATGAAGGCTTTTCCATCTTCATAAAGATGCTAATATCAGTTAAGGCATGAAATGGCTCACCTATGTCAGGAGCCAGCTGGGCTAACAGGATCCCAGAATACGGATCAATGTCCACAGTGTCAGGGAGGCATCAGAGGCGGCAGGTACCATGGGAACCTGTAAGTGTCACTGTGACTGTGTGTACAGGCTTCTGTGTGTGTGTGCTGGGACCCTCTACCTGCCTCAAGAGACTGTCCTGGGGGAATTGGCATTGTTTCATTTCTCAAACACAAATGTGCTGGCTATTCTGAGGGCACACACAGTATCTTAGGTAGCCAAATCAGAAACAAGCCCAAAATATGCACACAGCAAACTTCTGTTAAATTAAAATGAATATGAAAAGATATTTAAGTAAAATAGCCACAGTCTACAAATGCACACAGCAGTAAGTGTAAAGTATATGCATAGTTATGTGGGGTTTTCTCCCCTCTTAACATAAATACATGCCTTTCTTTTTTCACCTTACTTTAAAAGCTTTAACTAGAATTAAAGCAGAGTTGATTATGGGTGGCCATTTCAAATACAAATAATAGATTCTCATGATGAAAGAAGAGAAGAAAAGAAAAGAAAAAAGAGGGGAGGGGAGGAGAGGGGAAGGAAAGGGAGAGGAGGGGAAGGGAAGGGAAGGGAAGGGAAGAAGGGAAGGGAAGGGAAGGGAAGAAGGGAAGGGAAGAAGGGAAGGGAAGAAGGGAAGGGAAGAAGGGAAGGGAAGAAGGGAAGGGAAGGGAAGGGAAGAAGGGAAGGGATGGGCAGGGCAGGGTAGGGAAGGGAAGGGAAGAAGGGAAGGGAAGAAGGGAAGGGAAGAAGGGAAGGGAAGGGAAGAAGGGAAGGGATGGGCAGGGCAGGGTAGGGAAGGGAAGGGAAGAAGGGAAGGGATGGGCAGGGCAGGGTAGGGAAGGGCAGGGAAGGGAAGGGAAGGGATGGGCAGGGCAGAGAAGGGCAGGGCAGGGCAGGGAAGGGAAGGGAAGGGAAGGGAAGGGAAGGGAAGGGAAGGGAAGTTTGGTGGAGGACTGTGAAAAGAAGAGTACCACACAAACACCTGGTGGAGAGAACCGTGGGATGAAATTAGATTCCATCACTGGGAATTTTCTTCTGCTTTCATTACAGTAATCCCCCCCCTCCCCGCCCCATGTCAACAGAGATGGGATCAAGATTAAAACAGAAGGGTTGCCCAGGCTCATTCATTATCTCTGATAATCTGGATTGCTCTGAGAGATGTTGGGAGATGACCCATCAGGTAAAGGTGGTTGCCTCCAAGCCTGACAACCTGAGTTCAGTCCCCAGGATCCACTTAGTGGAAGGTTAGAACCAACTCCCAAAAGATGTGGAACCCTTGCCCACACATATGCTCACAAAATAAATCAATAAATAGTCATGATTTTTAAAGCGTTAGCCTGTTTTCTAGATAAACCACTTCAATTACTGGTTCAGTAGCCACAGTTTTGTCCCCTCTGGCATGACTCATCACGGTCACCAGCCATTACACCCTGGGAAAGCCGCAGCCGTGACTAAGCAGCTAACAGGCCTCCAAGTTCATTTTCACCCCTTGTTTTCTGAGACAGTCATAAAAACATGGACATGACACAGACAGAGCGTGTCTGGTTTTATTCACTGTCTGCTTGCAGGGAAAGAGGAGCAGCTGTAGTAGAAGGAGGAGGAGGCTAAAGCCCGAAGCCAATTTTTATCACTCAGGGCTGGAGATTAGAAGCAGTCGCTTTGTGTTCTGAGCTGTTTGCCGTAAGAGAAACCAAACGCCCTCTGCATCGCTGCCTCATGAAAATCTAAAGATACATGCATTCTTCCTCTTATACAGCAAATGTGTGTTTGGGGGTGGGGTGTACACGCATGGGAGGATGGGCATAACACGCAAGAATGCATAGGTTCCTGCTTCTGAAAATGCTTAATACTGACTGGGAAGGGAATAAAGACTGCACCGTTCCACAGCGGCTGGTCCCAGCACGTTAGACTCTCCCACACGCTTCACCTTGACTCAACCCCTACTGCTCACACCAGCACACCAACCCCGCTCTAGAGAGAGTCTCTGATTCCTGGGAAAGGTGCCCAGTACCCAGCAGCACTCAGCACAAGGTCAACAGTTGATGGGCAACAACTGCAGAAATGAAGGCAGCATAAAAGAATAGATACAGGTCTACATAAGGCCAGCAAGATGTTTACAAACAAAAACCAAAACCAACCAGGCTGTTGTAGCCAGGGTGGGCAAGGATGTTAGTATCACACCCCAAAGGAAAGTGGCCCTTAAAAAAAATTCAAGGGAGTATCCCTGAAGCCAGAGTATATGGGTCACTTCAAGCTAAATGGCCTTAATCAAATCAGAGTCCTTTTCAGATTCAGCACCTGCGATGGAACATTATAAAGACATCCTGCTTCACAGGAGCCAGTGAATGAATATGCTGGAACACTCGGTGCAGCAGCTGGGCTACTAAGTTAGGCTGAGCGCCGGTGCTGATGCCAAAGGTGATGGTGAAGGTGGGGGGCAGTGATGGGGATAATGTGGGTGATGATGGTAATGGAGGTGGCAATGGTAGTGACGGGGGATGGTAGTAAAGGCGGTGATGGTGTGCTGTGGTACTGACAGGGTGCTGGTGGCTGCTGTGGTGGTGGTCCTGAGCAGTGATGGCGGAAGTGATTGGAAGATGGGAGAGGCAGGGTGGCGGTGATGACAGTGGCAGTCACAGTGGTGGGGGATGGCACTAGTAAAGGTGGTTGTCGTGAGGGGTGATGATGGTAGGAATGACAGTAATGATGGGAGGATGGTAGAGGTGTTGGTCGTGGTGATGGTGGTTGTGGAAGTGAAGGTGATGGTGGTGGCAATGGTGGCAGGGATGATAATGATAATGATAGCCATGCTTATAGTGCGGTGGAGGTGGTGCTGATGGGGTCAAGGTGGTGGTAGCTTTGGCTGCACTTTACTCTGTGTCCAGTACAAACTAAGAAAGAGCACAGCCAGAGAAGCCATAGGAAGATACAGAACTCTGCTTCTTGCAGACAGCGTATTGAAGAGAATGAACTCTCTTCAAGACTAATCGAGGAACAGGTAGCTAGGTCTCAATGGCAGCAAATGAGAAACAGTATGGGTCTGGGTAACCGAAGTCAGGTGAGTTCTACACGGTGAATTTTGTGTGACTTTGTTCAGATGAACTGAAAAGACCCAGAAACTTCTACTAAAACGCTGATGAGCACAAGATCAGTTTATCACCGGGCTCAGAGGACTGTGGCTAAGGCGAGTCTCTGCAACAGTGCAAAAGCCAGAGCCAGAAAAGAGAGTGAGACGAGGCAGAGCAAATCCGGCCTCCCACATCAGAGAGGAGAAAGGAGTTGATGCCAGACCCAGGGGCTCCGCACACTTTCCCTTTGGGCTTTGCACACTTTCTGTTTGGGCTTTGCACACTTTCTGTTTGGGCTTTGCACACTTTCTGTTTGGGCTTCGCACACTGCTTGTTTTAAGCAAGCACAAAGTATGTGTGGTTCACCCCATATCTTGGGTTCAGTCATGAACTGTTTTCATCTATTCACCCATTTGTCAGACATTTGTCGATTTCTATAGAATGACACGCCCTGTGCACAGGAAGGAGGCCAGAGCTAATCTAGAATGAGGGAGCTAGGATGAGGAGCCGCTTGCTGCTAGAACTCATAGACCTAAGACTGAGTTCCACATGACTGATGAGTGATCAGAGATAGGGGAGCCAGTTCCTGAGAAGGATAGGTCGCAAACAGCCTTAAGAGTGTAGGAAGAAGTGTGGCCTTTGTTCCAAAGGCCATGGGAGCTGGTGGCAGATAAATGCCCGACCAGCACTGTCACAACGCCGCAGGTGAATCCCCAAAATTTCGTCTAGACCCTATGGCCCAGAATGAACTAAATTTGAAGTTCCTTTGCACACTCACCCCTGACACACACACACACACACACAACACACACACACACACACACACACGGATCATTCTTGAGGGGTTGCTCTAAGCAACATTATCTCCTCGTGATAGCGACACAAAGTTAAGCAATGGCACCTTGCCGCCACAAGAGGTAAGCAAGGACCCAGCACCCTTTTGTTTAAAAGACAGAATTGCGCTGAAACAAGCCACACTTTCATTTCCTGTCACTTTTGAAAGACTTTCCAAGGCCAGCGCTTTGCCAGTCCACTATTAGAATCTCAAAGGCAGAAGGAAGGGCTGTGAGTCACCGCCGAGGTAAAAATAGTGAGTACGCTGGATAGGGACCAGCCATTCACTGCCACAGCCAAGACACAACTATTTCCATGTTTGAGGATTAATGTCAGAAATGCCCCTGCTTTTGGAAACTCTCATGGGAAGGTTTTTGTGGAAGCGGTTACAGACTTTCCAGAACGATCAGGTATAAAACAATCTGATCGGAGGAAATTTGCCATGAACCTGAACTTGGGAAGTTGCCTACTTCTTTATCCAGATCCGGTGTTTGGAATGGTTTGGAGGTTGAAGACAGGACTAAGACCCTCTTAAACTACTGTTTGACTATCCTAGCGCTGCCCAACAGCAAATGCAGCCACACCTGAGACGTTCTCCACCCGACCCTCTATTCCTGTTCTGTAGAGAGAGCTCCACACCATGGGATGAAAGGAGAGAAGAAACGTCCTTACTTGTAATGATATTTAATCTAAACTAAATCTGAAACGCAGTGTAGAGAACACGAGAGACTTTCCCTCAGCCCTCCCCTCCCTTCCCCCAAAGCATGGCCGGGCTCCCCCAATTCACACCTCCAAATAACTTTAAGACATCAAAGCTCCATTGAAATGTATACTTTGTCATGGGTAACACGGTGAGTCATTTATAAAAACAATTACTGGAATGAAGCCATTGCGTCATCTGGCCAGTCACAGGGCAGTTTCTACGGTACTAGCGAAGACGCTTTGGGTCCTGGGGAGAAAGCCAGAGGATGAGCTCTGGGTGTGGGCCCAGGAAGACTAAAAGGAGCCTTGCTACCCCACTTCCCAGTTTGCTGGAACTGACCCGCCCTTATTGTTTGAGTAGTTTGGCCTGAGATCGTGGGAATTGCTGTGACCGCTGTCGATCGCTTTCTAGTGAGAGCCGCCGGCCTATGGAAAGAGAAAGGCGAGAACCGGAGTTCATGCTCCTCCACTGCGTGACTTTGTAAGTTTTCGTTAAAGCCTTGGAAGCTCAGCTTTGCTGCTGTAAAGTGGGAAGAAGAATACGTGCCTAATCTCAGAGAGCGCCCATGGAGCCAAATCAGCTCATGAATGGGGAAAGGCGCCTTAAGTAGAGCGGAAATTCCAAGGACCATGTTTGGTCCAGAAACCACACCTTTTGGTATTTACCCAAAAGCATTCAAAGGTTATGAACACACACACACACACACACACACACACACACACACACGCATGCACGTATACATTCTCACACCCCAAAAGAAAAACATCTGTACATAGGGGCTTAAATCAGTTTTTCTTTTATAATTTCCAAGACGTGGATGAACCCAAGATGCCTTTCGTTTGGTGAACTGATAACCAGACACATCCATATGAGATAATAGGATTCAGAGGTACAAAGCAATGAGCTACTGAGCTCTTGAGGCCCGAAAAGAAACAAAAGAACCGTAAATGTGAAAAAAGTTGACCTGAAAGAGACAATATTAAAATATAATCCCCAACCTCCTGGCTTTGTGGAGAAGGAAGAAACTAAGATTCAAATAAAAGGGCCAGTGGTTGCCAAGACTGTGGAAGGATGGTCAGAGGACGTGGAGTACAAGGACATTTTAGGGCAGTGAAACCATTCTGCACGGTATTTTCAGGGTAGGTACAGGACATGATCCACCTGTCAACATCCGTAGAATGGACAGCACAGGATGACCCCAAATGCAAACACCCCGCTGCAGTGAGCCAGAGAGCTGCGTACAGTTCATCAACAAACCCCGTCCTCTGCAGAGAGAGGCATCCAAGGCTCTCCCTCAGTTTGGAGCGCTGGTGTGTGGAAATAGCAGCTTCAGGCTCTTTTGCCCCAGGCCAGATGCCGTGTTAGTGTTTCTGTGGTATAATCCGCAGGCAGCGCACCCCACTCCTCAAGCTGTAGACAGCCTTCCTTGGGCAGCCAGCTGGCCATCAACGCTGAGCTTCAGTAGATATAGCCCTTTCCTTCTCTTCCCGTGCCCTCTCACAGACTTCCCTCCTTCCTGCTCGCTCACTGTTTCTCCTCACTTACACCTGCTTCGGCCTGAGAGGGGCCTTTCTACGGCCACAGCTAGGAATGGCTTGTTGTACGGCCACAGCTAGGAACGGCCTCCAGCCATCTGCTAACCTTATCTCCTTATGGTCCTCCCTCACCCAGTACTCAACCACCTTCAGAAGTCTGTACTCCCGGAATACTTCATCCTCCCTTGAGAACACCGCCAAAATGACAGGCAAAATAAGACCTTCTGCAGAGTTACCAGGACCTAGTTTCTCGCCGATGCAACCCATGCACTGATCAGGCCCAGACCAACCAGGAACCCTCAGTTACCTCAAGCCAAGGAACCGTTATTCAGACCAAGAAATCTAGTGCACTAATTGGACTTTCCATATCAGCCAATGTTGGGAAATACATCCTAATAGTTAACATGCGTTAAGTGAAATAAGCCAGCCACAAAAGGGCAGCCATTTCATGATCTTTACTCATGTGAGACACTTAATCAAATTTGCAGGAGCAGAGAAGGGAATAGTGTGAGAAGGAAACAGGAAGCTGCTACTTGGGGGTAGAAGATGTGGTGGTTTGAATAAGAACACCCCCTTCATATATCTGTATGCTTAGTCCCCACATGGTGAACTGTTTGGAAAGAATTAGGAGGCGTGGCCTTGTTGGAGGAGGCACCACTGGTAGTAGGCTTTGAGGCTGCAAAGCCTGTGCCAGGTCCTTTCTCCCTCTCTCTCCTTCTCCGCCTACTGACTACAGATTAAAATGGAAATCTTTCAGCTGCTTCTCCAGCACCATGCCTGCCCACGTCCCGCCATGACGCTCAGACTAACCCTCTGAAACTGTAAGCAAGTCCCCAACTAAATGCTTTCTAAGAGTTGCCTGGGTCATAATGTCTCTGCATGGCAGTAGAACAGTAATTAAGACAGGGCAGGGGGATACATTTTCAGTTGCACAACAAGAATGTGTTCTGGAGACCTACTGCATAGCCCTGCTCCTCTAACTAATAATACTGTAGAAGTTAGAGGCATGGTAAGCAGATAGAGGTTAAATGTTCTTATTATAACTAAGTTCAAACAAATAATAATGCCAGGAATCTCAGGTCCAGCTCACAAAGCATGCGATTTCAAAAAGGATTTTTTTTTTCCAAGAGGATGAAGTCATTTGCTTGGATGTGAACCACTGCAGTCACCCAATATTAGAGTTCATTAAATAAACCATGAGTTTGAAAAGGAAATAAATAGCAACCAATGGGTCACTTTCACAATAGAATCGAAATGATCCGGAATTGCAATTCAACATTCTTCTCAAGCAATTGTGGAAAAAGTTTGCCGCCTGTGTCTTCATCTGTAGCCACAATAGACAACATTTTTTTTCTGTTTATGAAAGAGAAGGCTTCTCTAAGAATGTGCTGTGCAAAGCGAAGAGCCCATTGGTTCTCCCCTTGGCTGCGCTGTGGAATAGAAGGCAAAAAAATATCTCTGTCTCCCCAGCAGGTCAGTTCCAGACACCTGGAGCCACTGGGCAGCATGAGCTCGGGTATTGCTTAACCACACTGTCTTCTTGTACCCCAACCTGCCCTGTACTGCTAGATGTTTTCACAAGTTCATCTCTTCACAAAGACAGAGACAGGCCTGTGTTCCCCAGAATCATCAGTAGAGAAGGTTCACCTTCCTTCATTTTGGGGTTCCTTGTCTTTGTCACATTAAGGAACATGTCTAGGTATTCCTTTGGGGAAGTACAGGTGGCTTGACTATCTCAAGGATAGCCAGGATCCCAGAGTCTCAAGTCCCACATAGTAACGATAACCTTAACAATCAATGAAGATTTTAGTAAACACAAGAAATAACCACTTCCTATTAGGCTTGTATAGCGTAAGAGTAGAGATACACCAGGCAGTAGTGGCACACGCCTTTAATCTCAGCACTCTGGAAGCAGAGGCAAGCGATCTATGTGAGTTGGAGGCCAGCCTGGTCTACAGAATAAGTTCCAGGACAGTTTGGACTGTTATACAAAGAAACTCAGTCTCAGAAAACCAAAGGAAAAAAAGGAATATAAATACATATTCCAATAAGCATGTTAAAGCACATTCATAAACAAAATACTATATAAAAATTTTATCTCTCACGTAGTTAAAAAAGAGTATATAAGCAAACATCCTAAAAACTTGGAAAGAATTTGGGTCCCAGGGCAAGGGCAGTGGTTGAGTGCTTGCGCGGCAGATGTAGGGCCTTAGACCCCATCCCAACATTGTCACCTTCCACACACCCAAAATTAGGTTACAGTTACTAAAACAAAAACCTGGAAGAAACAGCATTGTTTTTATCATGTTCCTGAAAACCTGCTTCTTTAACACAGCTTCTATTTTTAAAAAAAATTAATTTTCTGTGTATTAGTGTCTGCATGTATGTCGTCAGTGCAGCACGTACATGCTGTTCAGTCTCAAACCAGAGACTGACTGTTGAGGTGCCTACTTAACATATCAAAGCGAACCTGGCCTCCAGGTTCAGCATCCCAGTCCCTACATGTTAGAGGGTAACATACCTGTTATATAACATACCTGGCAAACCCCACCCTCTACCCTGAGCTCACCAGCCCAGTGGCTGGGCTGTCCTTTCCCCAGATGCTTTTCCCTATATATTCTAGGCATTTTGGTTACCTGACCCTTTTGTACCTTCAGCCTCCTTGTTCCCCTCTCTCTCCTCTTCCTTCCCCTCCCTCTCTCCCCATGTGGTGGCCCAGCTCAGTCTGGTCATTTCCACTCTGGACCCTCCCAGATGTCTCTGCCTCTGGCTATGCTTTCCCACGTGACTGTAACAAACTTCTTCCTCCGCCACTCCTAGGAACAGTCTTGTCCCTTTCTTTCCTTTTTATTTCTCTCTTTTTTTTTTCATCCATATGCCTTGTGCCCACAGAGATGAGGAGAGGGCACAAATCCCTGGAACTGGAATTACAGAGGTCTATGAGTCACCATGTAGGTGCTTGCAACTGAACCCAGATTCTCTGCAAAAGTAGCAAGAACACTGAGCCATCTCTCCACCCTCCCACCTCGATTTTGATCTAAACAGTGGTCACTTTTTCTACTTTACACTTATCTCATCCTTCCCAGTTTTAAATAATATGCACATAGTACTTTCACAGTCACAAAACAGACATATATTTTCGAATCTCATAGTTGATGTCTGTCTTCTGGGAGGCATAAAACTTCTAAACATATGTTAACTTTCCAGAGCTAGATGGTGGATGGACATGCTGTGAAACTTGTCACAACAGAACTTTGGGAAGGAGGCTGGGGATGTAACCCAATCAGCACAGGACTTGCCTGATGTGCAAGAATCCCTAGCACTGCATAAACTGGACATGGTGGCACCCATCTTCCATCCTAACACTATGGAGGTAGAAGCAGCAGGACCAGAAAACGCAAGATTATCCTCAGCTATGTAGAGAGTTTGAGGTCAGTCTTGACTACCAAAGACCCTGATTCACAAACAAAACAAGCAGGGTGGCAGACACCTTTAATTCCAGGACTCGGGAGGCAGAGGCACACAGATCTCTACGGTCTACATAGCAAGTTCCAGGCCAGCCAAAGATATATAGAAAGACCTTGTCTAAAATCAAACAAAATAGAAGTGGGCAAGGGGGGGAGGAGTGTCATCTGGGTTAGCCCTGCTGTTCCAAGCGTCTTCTCCAGTTTCATCACTAGCAGAAAGCAGACTTAAAAGACACACTGCTTTGGAGAAGTGATTTTGCCTTTGTTTCCATAGGAAACTAGAGGCTATGGGTTCATTCCAGATTAAGATGGACCATATTTGATCAAGGAAGACCTCCTAAACCTTGACAAATGATATCTATCAAGAAAGGTTTTAACTGGTCTTCCCAGGACTTGGCCATCATCTCAAATTTTCTCAGGGTCCCCATAAGAGTACCAACACCCCCAGTCAGCAGAAAGTAGGCTAGAGAACTATGCCCAAATTCCCAAAATATTGTTTATGAATGTTTGTTTTCACTTAAGTGGGGGGTTGATTATAAATGGTTAATGGTCATCGTCAATCTCTTTCTAAGGAGAAAGGGGGGATATGATATAGAAATGATGGGGAAAGAGGCAGAAAATTATGATAAAAAGTGTAGATTATTTAATCTACTTTAATCCAAAAAACAACTGTTAATCTCAAAATATTTTACATTGGTATAGATTTTAGTTTACTGATACAAATTTAAAGTCAATTTTATTATTCTGTATGTATATTTCTACTCTTGTTTAAGATTATGTTTATGTAACTTATTTTAAAATATAACATAATTAAAATACAAATTAATAGTCATCTATAATAGTCAAACTTATAGTCATGTTAGTTAGGTTTTCTAGATAAACAGATACATTTCGGATGCATAGGTAATCTCCAAACACTTCAAAGACCTATAGAATATGACATTTAAAATGCTTTAAAAACTTAGACTTTTCTTGACAGTGAGACATATCTGTTCCTGGCAGCACCAATTACTTCAAAAAGATGATGGGCATCAAAGAAGCTCCTTATGGAGTTTGCTTTCACTGTGGCAAGATTAGCCATTTGGGGAAGAAACTGCCTTTGCCTTGATTGCTTGACTGTATGCTATATAAACTGGACATGCAGGACCCACAGGAAAGCGATTGCTGAACTTGTTAAAACAAGATGGGACAGTCCTTCAGTGCTCCTGTTTAATGGAAGAGTCTGCCAGTCTTTCTACAGGACACAGAGGAAAATGACTGACAGACTGCCAATATAGGTGGGACAGTTTCAAATTTCCTGCCTCACTGAGAAGTCTTCTAGATACTCTAGGCCTGCAGGCAGAAGATGGATGCCCCAATGTTACAGAAGAACTTTGGGTGACTGTCCAGGCAGTCAGATATCTCTGTCACTTCTAGAGTTTTGGGAGTTACTTGCAATATACTTCCTGTTTACTCAGGTAATATTATATCCTTCAGGGGTCTTTGATTGACTAGAAGACCAGATAGTCATAATTATTGTTTTTCTTAGTTAAGGCAAAAGATAAATTAGTTTAGATTCACAAAGATAGGCTAAATAATAGTGTATCTTCTTTAATTTTTGCAAATAAAAATAGACTAAATATTATAACTATAATTCTTGCTTGATACCTGTTCTGTTATATGTAATTTTACAATGTTAAAGTTAAAAACCTTCCCTTTTAATTAGACAGAAAAGGGGAAATAATCTAGGATGTCCTTCTGTATGCTGCAAATATATGTTGTTTTTACTGGTTGATGAATAAAGCTATTTTGGCCTATGGCAGGACAGAATATAGCTAGACGGAAAATCCAAGCAGAGAGACAGGAGAAGAAGGACAGAGTCTGAGATATACCAGTCAGTCACTGAGGAAGCAAGACATATAGAAAATAAGGTAATGAGCCATGAACCATGTGGCAAAGCATGGATAAGAAATCTGGGTTAATTTAAATGCAAGTGCTAGCTAGTAATAAGCCTGAGCTTTCAGCCAAACATTTATAATTAATATATGCCTCTGAATGGTTATTTAGGAACTGGTGGGTGGGAGAGAAACCTCCCATTATACCCTAGCACCACAAAAAAAGTTCCTAGCTCCAGTGTCCTTTGAAGTACTGTTTACAATAGAACAGTAACCACTCAAAAGTTCATCAGTGGAAAATGCTTTAAATTACAACAGCTTCACTCCACTTAGCAATGAAGCCCTGAGGCTAGATGTGTGCAGGTATATGAATGTCTCAAATTTAATAACAAGCTACACAGTTGGATACAAGTTTTAAAACAAATTCAACAAAAAGTAAAATTAGCTCTCTTCATGTAAAAATTAAATATATGCATTCATTTTGCTCTAGGTAAATGTGCCACCTGTTTATTTTTGAAATATGGCTCATAAGATAAGGCTAGCCTCAGATTCACTACACAGACAAAAACGCCTGAATTCTTGGTATTTTTGCCTGTCCCTCCCAAGTGATGGGATGGCACATGTGTGCACCACCCCTGGCATAAATCAGTTTTTAGAATACCAAAAAACACATACCAAAATGATAACAATAATTATTTCTGAGGGAGAAACTTGGATAGAGTGGGTCAAAAGAAGCTCTAGCTTTATATACAATGTTCAATATTTTAAAATTTACAACAAAATGTATATGCATATTTCCTGTGCAAATTTTGGAAAACAAAAAGGGTGAAAAATATATGTTAAAGAAGGAAGTTCTTAGGGAGAAAGGCACACACACACACATGTACTTCCATGTATGTAAATGAAGCTTTAAACCTCAAGAAGGAAGGGAGGGAGGGAGGGAAGGAGGAAGGGAAGGGGAGGAAGGGACAGACGGATGGAGAGAATGAAGAAAGGAAGGAAAGAAGGAAGAAAAGAAGAAAAAGAGGAAAGAGGGAAGAAAAGAAGGGGCCAGGGAGGAGGGAAACAAAGACAGCGAGGAGGCTAAGCTGGGGCAGCTGACTCATATTCAATCCTCTATGGGATTCACAGGGTGAGAAGGTGGGGCCTGGATGGGGAATCCCAGCCCTGCCTCTTAGCACCTGTGAACTTGAGCTAGTGTCTTCATTTTAGAGTCTTCAGGCAAGCCTAGGTAAGTGATGGAGCTCAGCTACCAGGGCATTAGTAGGGAGTCAGGAAACTCCTGATCAGTCCTATTGAAAGCAAGGTGCTGGCTGGCCTTTCTGTGTTGGGATTCAGTGAACAGCATCCCATCTGTTCCCTGACAAAACAAAGGATTTCATCTGAGCCTACAAGCTACAGCGTCCGTGGTTGTGAGACTTAACGCTTCTTGCCCATCAGTGTTAAGACTAGACTTGATGCTTGCTGTACTTGAGAATTCCATTACCTAATGTGATTCTCACCATTCTGTCAGGCTATCAACACAGATGGTATTTATGTTTCCAGAGGAGGAAATAAAGGTTAAGAAGCTAAGGGACTTGCCAGTGTCACTAAAGAGCAGGTCAGGAGTTCAAATCAGTTTCCTGTGGTTGAGGAGCCCCTGCTTCAGCCACAGCACTCCTGGCACTTATCATGTGACCAAGTGCGTCACATGACCAGGTAGAGAGGACACAGGACAGGCAAGGAAGGTGAGGAGGGGAGTATGTCCTAATTCACACCAATCACAATCTGCCTCCTACCTACGCTATAAAAAAGGAAATCAAATACCGATTTCCTCTGTAAAAACGTTCCTTCTTGAATAATCCCTGCATATAACTCACACCCATTGGGCTTTGAACCTGCCTTGTCCACAAAGAAAAGGTCCTCAGGCCATTGTCTGCTCTGCTCCCTGATGAAGCCGGCCCTTTTTCCAGTTCTCCAAGCACACCACATAGGGGAACTCTTCTCCATACTTGTCTGGACTCTGCTGAGTATTGAATGTTCCGAGACTGTGTTCCACCTGTAAATCTATTGAAATAGATTTTTCTTCTCCATTATGTGCGGTAAACTATGACCTTCTGACCTTAGTGGCTTTATCTCTAGCCAACAACAGAAGGAATTTAGTAAGGAAAAGTTGTTCAAGCTGGTGTTCGAGACCCTGTAGTGAAAAGGTCTCAAGTTTTGAATGTCCTCAAAAGCAGTTACACCCTTTAAGTGAGGTGGGGAAGGGGGAGCAGAGGAGGGTAGGAAGGCACTTTCTGTAAGAAAAGGTTAGCGTTTTTCACCTGTGAACATCTTCACCTGAAGAGCCCACCCCTCATTTGTTTCCTGCTTGAAAAACTACATCAGCTATCCCTGCCACTTCGCCTGGGGCTTGCTGCCTACTTTGATGGTCATATACTCTTGAGAACTCTGGAACCCTATGCCCAAAATAAACTCCCCTGTCTATAAGTTGCCTTGCTGTGGCATTTTATCACAACCATAGAGAGTAACAAAGACACTTCAAGTCATCAGATAATCAACTGAGAATTACAACCAAAAGCATTTTGCTCTTGGACCTTGGTCTAAGCAAGCAAGTGTGGCTTATGTTTAAAAAAGACATCTTGGCTTTATTGTGGATACTGTAGACTTTAAAACTGTAGGCCACAGTTTTGTTAAACATTTTGTCGGCTGCCAAGTTAAAAGGAGAGAGAGCTTCTTTAACGCAATGTGGTAGATAAGAGAATTGCCTTCAGGGTTAGGCAGACCAAGTGCAGATTCATGCTCTTCCCCTTAATGGATGTTTCCAGGAAAAGCCAATTACTCTTATTACAACTATTATTTTTACTTATTTACTGTGACTACTAGAAACATGGACGTTCACACGCACACATAAACACACTAAATAAATAAATAGATAGATAAATAAATAAATAAATGTTCCAAAAAGTTGAAAGGCTTTGTAAGATGGCTCAAGAAGTAAGGGCATTTCCTCTTTGAAAGAGGAGATGGTGGAAGCATCCTGTGGGACTCTAACCTCGCCTCGGCCCCTTGGGCACAACAGCTGAAGTATTTTCTAACCTATATTGGTTCTCCCTAGAAGGCTACTCAGACAAAAGAATAACAGCAGCTCCTAAGAAACTGGTCCCTGGAGGTGGGAGGAGTGGCACTTGCCTGTTATCCAGACACAGGAGTGGCAGTGGCAGGAGACTTCACTTCAGGAGAGTTGGAGGTTAGCCTGGTCTCTAGAGTGAGTTTAAGTCAGCCTGGACTCCATAGCCAGATCCCGTCTCAAAACCAAAAACTGATAGACATTGAGCACATCTTCTTAGAACTACATTTTTGTATTAAGACTTTTTCTTCCTGAAAATGCTGTCTCTTGGTTACAATGTGGAATGTTGATGCAAGGACTGAGTGGAAGCTGAGGTGATTATTGCACTCACTGGTTCCCTGTCAGAAAATTCCACATGAGCCTCATGAGGTATCGTGTATTAGACAAGATTGATAAAAATTGTTACCATGCTATCTGAGCCTGCACAGAAGCTCAGGGGTAGTTCCCCTGACTCCATTGTTATTCCATCCAACATCTGGTTGTCAAACTCTGTTCAAGGAGGTTATATAATTGGAGATCAATTTTACACCCCTACACACAAAGAATAGAATTATGTTTTTTCACCTGTGCCCATCTTCACCTTAATTAATGGTGAAAAACATTAATTAATAGAATTAATTAAGTACCTCTATTGGTCAAGAGTACAGAGAACATAAGACTTGCTATCCATAGATCATGAAAATTATGAAATGAGCAAACCAAGAAGGGTTAGCATGAGTAGTACGTTAAGTGGCCATTTGGGCTTTGCTCATCCATCTAAAAACAAGTTTAAGGGAACTGAATACAGAACATTAGCGCCACCTACAGGCAGAAGTCCATTTGAAACGTGGGGTAGATGAGTCATGATAAAGGGTAGAGGCGGCAGATGTGATGCAGCCCTGCATCCTCTGGTGGTACCCACGTGGCTAGTGAGCCTCTTTGTTGTGTATCATTTCGTTTTGTTTCTCCTGAAACACACTCTTATGATACCCAGGCTGATGCTCCTGACTCGGATTCCTGCTCCCCCTGCCTCCACCTCCCAATCGTGGAGATCACAGGCATGAACCTCTGCACCTGGCTCCATAGAATTAGGCAGGTTCAAACTGAGTTGTTCTGTGAACACAAAACTTAGAAGATTTAAAGTGGAGAAAGGGCTGTAAAATGTCTTGAGTATAGTGTTTATATTGATGTGTTAAAATGATATTTGTGATTACAACACATAAGGCTATTTCAATATTATTACAACTACTATTTATTACTTATTTATTATTTTACTTATTTACTTATTATTACTAAAATGTGGAAGTTAAACGTACACACATAAACACACTAAATAAATAAATGTTTCAAAACATTGAAAGGCTTTATAAGATAGCTCAAGATGTAAGGGCATTTGCCACCAAAGCCTGACTTCTTGAGTTCAGTCTCTGGTACCCATGTAATGGAAGGAGAGACTAATTCCTGCAAGTTGTCTTCTAACCACCACATGTGTAGACAGACAGACAGACAGACACACACACACACACACACACAAATAATCTATAAAAGACTACTTTTCAGAATGAGGGCCATGGACAGTGCTGCAGGCTCTCAGTCAGTACCTGGGAGCTGGTTAGAAACAGACTCTGGGGCCCCACCTCCAGCCTACTGAGGCAGAATTTACAGTAAAGAAAAATCCTCAGGTGAATTGCTTGTATATTATGTTTGAGACTGGCTATTATAATCCAGCCTCCTGGAGACTCAGAATGATGGTTTGTCCATGGTTATCTAGCTGTCTCCCCTAAAACCTGGGTCCCCCATGGGTCTTTAAAGTACTGCATACCCCACCCCATACTACCACACCCAACAGACCCATTGATTTCTTAAAAAAAAACACACACACATGCACACGTGCACACATGTACACACAAGATTGCTACTGCTTCACGGGTTGGGGGGTACTGAAAAAGGGAAAAATATTTTTAGGTATGTAAGAAGTTACATGTCCTGAGGAATTTTAATAATGTGTTGTAGAATATTATTTTACACTGTGTGACCATATGTCACTGTGTTGGCTTAATAAATAGCTGAATGGCCCATAACTAGGCAGAAATATGTTAGGCGGGACTTCTGGGGCCAGAGAGGACTCAGAGAGGAAGAAAGGTGGGGTTGGATACAGAAGAAGCAGGGTATCCAGGAGGAGAGGTAAAAGCCACGAGCCACACAGCAGCACGTAGATTAATAGAAATGGGTGGGTCAATTTGAGTAATAAGAGCTAATTAGCAACAAGCTTAAGCTAAGGCCAAGATTTCATAATTAATAAGTCTCCGTGTCATTATTTGGGAGCTGCCGGCATAGAGAAAGACTGGCTACAATAGCATCTTCTGCCTTTGTGCAAATCAGCCACAGCATTTGCATAGTGACCTGTGCTTTCTAAGCCTATTGCTACAAATAATATTCTCCAGCCAGAGGGGGAAAAAAAGGTGTGAATTTGGAGAAGAGATGTGTGTCTCCTAGCCAATGAGCGAGCAGAAACCTGTAAACTGATTCTTCCACTAGGCAGAAAAGAGAAGGAGCTGCCATTTTGACACGGGGTTCCTGGCAGGAGCGTCTTCTCCGTTGAAGGTCCAGGTTCTCACAGGACTGTTAGCACATACAAATCTTTGGAATAATATTTGTCAGAGGAAAAGATTCATTCACTTGAAAATCATGCCATTCATCTTGTGGAGAACATTTTATGACCTTAATCAAACCTAATCCATTTCCAGCATTCAATGCATACGGCCCACTGTTTACTCTCACAAAAGATCCCTTTTTTGCATGCCAAATGGAAAATGTAGATTTCACGGAGGAAGTGAACTCCTGTGTTATATGAATTGATTGCACCAAAGAGGGTAGGAGGTGCGTTCATGAACTGGTGTTTAAAATGATGTAAGGCAGGGGAGGAAGGAAGGCTTGCCTCCCACTCTCTTCCTTACAATTGTCCCATTTCCTCATGGTTTGGCCATTACTCATGTCATGTTTTGTCGTTAACCTAAATAAAATAATGGGACTTCGATCCCATTTGCTATATAAAATAATGAACTCATGATGAACTAGTGAAGGATGGCGGCCATAAAGAATTATTAAAATAGCAATGACAACAAAAGCCATAGGCTTGAAGTTTGATTTATATGTATCATTGATTTGGAGTGAACACATGCCAGCAGCATCTCTTCTATTCACATCTTGCATTTATATGTACTGATTCATTCTTTAAGAACCCATGGATTCACATCAGGCACGGCAATGGGTGTCTGCAATACAGGTGGGAATAAAGCAGCCCTTGCCTTGCTTGGGCATTTGTTTTAATGAGGAAAGCCAAGAGGTAAGCACACAAATGATTAACTACAAGGTAGATCAGAATGTAATCAGACACAGGAAGAACAAGCAGAGAAACAGAAAGGAGGTAGGGTTGTGTTTTATGGAGACTTTGAGCATAGGCCCAGGAAAAGAGGGAAGAAAACTCGTAGATCCTTTGGGGGAGGGTAGCGTGGTACTGAGCCAGAGTACAACAGCTCTATCACTTGCACACTGAGCAACACAGAGTCAGGGCATCAGGAGTGAAGCAGACACTAAGCGTAGGAGGGAGTTGAGCATGGTGAGGCACTGATACACATCTCTAGTCCTAGCACTCAGGAGGCTGAGGCAAGAGGATTGCAAGTTCAAAGGCAGCCTGGACTACTGAGCAAGACTATTAAATAAACAAATAAGAAGAGGTCAGAGAGGTAACACCATGGGGATGATTCTGAGTGTAAGAAAAAGTCACTGGGAGGGTTCGAGGATTCATTTGTGATCTGGTCATCACTGTTACAGGGAATCATTTAGCTGCTACACTGGAAATCAATGCAGGAATGTGAGAAACGCTGGAACCTTTCATTGTGCTAATCCTAGCCAGAGATGTTGGATCTACATGCTGGAGATAAGAAACAGCAGCAGAGCAACACGTGTTTGTGGAGATGAAACTAACCTGACTCACAGGTTGATATGCTATGGTGTTTGAGAAGTGAGCAGAACTCAAGCTTTTTAAACAACCTGACAGGTATTGATGCCACTTTATGGAGGGGGGAAAAAAGACGTGAATATACTTGAGTTAGTGAGACAGGAGAAGGATCAGTTTGGTTTTAGAGTGTTCATTAAGTCCTGGGTATTGAACTTAGGGTTTCACACAGGTTAGGCAAGCACTCCTTCACTAAACTACATTCCCAGCCCTGGTAATAAATTTAAAATGTTTAAATGTATTCATTCTCTTACATTGGCTAGATGAGAATAGAGTTGAAATGTCAGTCTCTGGAACTCCAAAAGACCACCAAAGAACAATATGGATGGAGAGGCACAGATTTGGGGGGCTGAGTCTTAAAAGAGCCAACACTGAAAATGGCTGGGTTGTGTTTATCCACCCAGATGCCTAGAATTGTCACCCAACTAAAATGGCTGTGCCTTTATCCTCCGTGCCAACTGCCCGCACTCCTCACTAGACACTTTGTTCCGGTGGGTTCCCCATAAATATTTGATGGCTGAAAGAATGAGTAAGTGAGTGAGTGAGTGCCCAGACAATGTGTGGAGGGGTTACCAAGATCAAGGCCCAGGCAGGAAGGATTGAAAGGCCACACCTGGTACCTTTCTCCAGTGCCTGTCAATCACTGTTCTACCTTTTTTTTTTAAATTTATTTATTTATTATGTATACAATATTCTTTCTGTATGTATGCCTGAAGGTCAGAAGAGGGCACCAGACCTCATTATAGATGGTTGTGAGCCACCATGTGGTTGCTGGGAATCAAACTCAGGACCTTTGGAAGAGCAGGCAATGCTCTTAACCGCTGAGCCATCTCTCCAGCCCTGTTCTACCATTTTTAAAGAAAGTTTTGGAGGAGAATGGACTGTACGGCTCATCAGATTCAGGAATCTTACTTTCCAAGGGGAAGCCTTGAATTCTAAGTAGGATTATCACCTGAGGCTAGAAAATGGGCAGGAGAGTGATTAAACTCCTCAGATCTCAATATTTTTATTACATGGTCTTTTATGACTCGTTTCTGTCCCTTGGCATGTAATCAGGGACTATGTCTGTTGTGATATGTCTTGGTCTATATTCCACATGGCTGAACATTCCATTGTATACATGTACTGTTTTTAAGATCTAGCCACGTGTAGAGGCCCTCTGAAATGCTTGAATAACGCTGCTATGGACATTTACATGTTTTTGTGTGAACAGACGTTTTCTGTTGTAGTGGACTTCAGCTTAGGAGTGGAAGTGTTAGAGCCAATAGCCGCGCAGCTTAACTTTGTAAAGGACCTGCAGACTGTTTTCCAGTCTCATGATGCTCCCACCAGCATGGAGGGTCTTAGACTTCCCCACATTTTGGCTAACACTATTTTTTTTTTTTTGTTATCTTTTTCTTATTCTTGACTCCTTGGTGACTGTAAAGTAGCACATTCTTTAGGTTTTCATTAGATTTCCCAGATATATAAGAGTGTTGGGATCTTTCGATGTGTCTATTGGCCGTGTGACTGTGTGTGTGTGTGTGTGTGTGTGTGTGTGTGTGGTGTGTTCATTATTTCCTCACAGCAAATAGACTTCTTGAGATTCTATTCCTATCATTTGGTTGTGCTTTATTTTTAACATCAGGTCAAACGGTTTATTGACTTCTCCATAACACAAAGATCTTAAAAGAGTCAAATACTCCATCCTGTTATTTGATAGCCAGCATTTCATCCCAACTTTATTTTTCAGACTTTAAAGATTGTCATTGTTTTCACTAAGCCAGTGTTGGCTTTAAACACTCGCATTGACAATTTCTTTCGCTTTCTGTTACACTCTGAACCTCACTCTTGCCTTCCAGAACATAATTTTCTTCTTCCTGAAGGTAAGCTAAAATATTTGAAAACAAAAGATAAAAGGAACTTATGCAAGGCTCCATGGTGTACATCTTTAATCCTAGAAATCCAGAAATCAGGCAATAGAGGCAGGTGAATCTTTGTGAGCGCCAGGCCAGCCAGGGCTACCCTGGCTAAAAAAAAAAAAAAAAAAAAAAACTGTTTCCTTTTTTTAAATTTCTGCTTTTATTCTTGAATGATACTTTCTTTTGTATAAAGTTTTTTACTAACAGTTCCTTGGCTTAGTATTTTGCAATCATAATCCTTGGCTTCATGCTCCCTGTTTTGCTGTTATTAATCTAATACTTATGCAGCTTAGTGATTTATCTTTCTCCTCTGGACACATTTATGACCCTGTGTTCATGTGTTGTCTCTGATATTCTATTTCATTCTTGTATCTGGATAACTATTTGTATCTATTCTGCTCATGTTGTTATGATTCTTAAGTATTAATTCCCCCCTTTTCTGAGACAACATCTTTCTACATAATCGTGGCAGGCCTGGAACTCACTATGTTGACCAGGCTGGCCTCAAACTCACAGATATTTATCTGCTTTTGCCTCCTAGGATTAAAGGCGTGTGCCGTCATGCTAAACTAAAAGTCATATTTTGAACAAATTTGGAAACATTCTCAGACACTTCCTTCTCAAACTTAATATTTTCCACAATCGTCTTTCTGGCCTCCTGGCAACCCCCCTCCCATCTTTCTCTCCCTCTCCACCCTTTTCCCTATTGTTTATCTTCTTGCTGTCTGTCCTTTCACACCTCTGTCTGTTGGTGTCATTTTCCTGGTCCCTATTCTGCTATTTCTTGTCATATCCTATGCTAGTTCCCAGGCCATAATCTCTATTTTTACTATCTCTAATTGGCTTTCTTTTCTTTCTTAAGAAGTTCTTGCCTGGCAGTGGTAGCGCACGCCTTTAATCCCAGCACTCGGGAGGCAAAGGCAGGCGGATCTCTGTGAGTTCGAGACCAGCCTGGTCTACAAGAGCTAGTTCCAGGACAGGCTCCAAAACCACAGAGAAACCCTGTCTCGAAAAAAACCAAAAAAAAGAAGAAGAAGAAGAAGAAGAAGAAGAAGAAGAAGAAGAAGAAGAAGTTCTCGCCAGGCCGTGGTGGCGCACACCTTTAATCCCAGCACTAGGGAGGCAGAAACAGGCAGATCTCTATGAATTTGAGGCCAGTCTAGTCTACACAGTGACTTCCAGGACTGGCTCCAAAGCTACAGAGAAACCCTGCCTCAACCCCCCGCCCCAAAAAAAAGAAGAAGTTGCATTTGATTCTATAAAACTTATCTGGTCTTGGGCTGGCGATACACGAAGTCATGGGTTCAATCCCCAGCACTGCACAAATCAGCTATACTAGTACAAACCAGTAATCCCAGCACCCTAGAAGTAGAGGCAGGAGGATCTAGTTCAGGTCAACCTCAGCTATCTAGTGAGTTCAAGGTCAGTCTGAAACGCCTGAGACTCAGTTTCTCACTCCTTTCCACCCCTCCTTGCAAAACAAAACCTGCCTGCTCTTTTCTTGACCAGTGTGTTCTTTTTAAGGCTCTATGGCTTTGATCCTTATAAACATTCTCATCGTGTTTTCCTTCAGGTTTTCCTTCCCGTCTCAGTTCCAGTGTGGAGGATTCCTGAGTGTGTAGCTTGGAGCAGACTGTTTCCCTGTGAATTCTGCTGCAAACGCCTCGTCTTCGCTCTGACAGCGTCTTCCGAGTGGCATTTGCTCACGCCAGACAGGAGTATCAACAGCTTAAACTGATGTTTATGATGTCGTAGTTTTACCTAGAAAGACCGGTAAAGACTGAACCAGTAGCAATGGCCCAATAAGCATGTTTGCTCCAGACAGAAAGCAGAGACTTCAGACTGTACTGTTTCTGCTCCTGTGTACAGTTCACCCAGACACCTCTGGACGGCCCCCACCTCGTATGTAAAAAGGGGCTCCGTTCCAGTTTTCCCTCACAGGGATTTAACTCCTCCCCCTTTTAGACTAGGTCACTGATGAAATCCAGGTGTGAAGTGAGCAGCCTCCCAATCATCCCTAAGACCTTCTTCCTCCTGACCAAGCTCTTCTGAATGCTCATCAATCGACCTTGCCAAAGCTTCCATTAAATCCAAATGTTCATCTTAAATAAAAGATTGGAACCGAAGCTCCTTTTTGATACTTCTCAAACACACTCATCCTGCCACTGTACCATCTGGTCTTCCATTCTAATAGAAACGATCGATCACGGGATTCGCAGTTATGGGGAACTGTAAGACAATGCACTTGCCCCCCAGCTCACACTTGATTCACTGCTCTTGAAAGGCAAAACTGGAAAGATGTAACTGATGTCGGGTTTGGAGCACGTGTGTCTTCTTTTGCCTAGGCCTCCTGCCAGCTTGTTAAAACTTTCCAGCTGAGTAGCCATTACCTGCCTATGCATGGGAAAACAGACAGGGGCAAGAGGCCATGGAAAAGAAGACACAACACGCGTTTGTCACAGTGAGTAAAACCGAAGGTACAAGTGTCCAGGGCAAAGGTCAGGACAGCATTTAAAACCTTCAGCCAAACACAAATGGGGCTTCTGGAGCCTGGAAAGACAGAGGGGGGCTCGCTGTAGCCCTGTAAGAGCTGTGCATCTGGGAATAAACTGGAAACATCCAGTGTGTACTGCTCTCATCCAAGAAGAAAACTCCTAAGGCAGAAGGTTTATAAATCCAAACACAGGACTAAAAGGAAATTTAGTACCAAGCCGTGCAGAGACATGGCGGAACTTGAAGTGTGCGCCCAAAGGCTCGAGAAGGTAAGCTGAAACAAACCCACAGTCTATGACCCAACCTGAGACATTTTGACGCTAAAAGCGGGAAGTGGGGAGGGGAATGGGAAGACTATGAGTGGGGGCTAGATAGGAGAATGTCCTTGGTTCACAGGGTAGCAGAGATGGAGAACACTGAGAAGTTCTAGGTCAGGAGAGCATCTTCCCGCTGTTCTAATAGTGAATGTGGGACACGTGACCAAACCATTCAGACAGACAGCACTAAGTGGACAAGTCAGAGGGGCATGGTGGCACACGCCTGTAATTCCAGCACTCGGAAGGCAGAGGCAGAAAGATCACTGTAAATTTGACGTCAGCCTGTCTACACAGCAAGGATAGCTAGGGCTACATACTGAGAACCTGTCTAAAGAAAAATAATTATAAGTAGCCCCCAGCATAAACTTGGATTGTAGTTACTAGAACTATTAATTATAATACCAATTGTAACTAACTATAAATTATAGACTATAAATGACTATGTATTTACTCATCAGTCATAACAAACCACTTGTGATGGTTCATTTCAGTTGTCAGCTGTCCACAATCTAGAGTCACCTGGAAAGAGAAATCAGTGAGGGATTGTCTAGACTTTAAGTGATGCAGGAGAACCCAGCCCACTGTGGGTGTCACCATCCCCTGGGCTTGGAATTCTGAACCGCGTACAAGTGAAGAAAGCATGCCACGTGTCACGAATGAGCGTGTATTCATTCCTCTCTTGACTGTGGATGTGACTTCAAGTTCCTGTCTGAACTGTAACCCAGAACTGTGAGCTAAAATAAATCCGTTCTCTTCTAAACTGCTTTCCATCAGAGTGTTTTATCAGAGAAACAGAGAGAAAACTAGGACCGAACTCAAACAGATAGTACCAGGGAACACGAGAGCTTATGGGAGCTCTTTAAGCTGCTTTCCTATAAACAGAAATCTTCTTTGAAAAAAGTTATCTCTGTGAATGTGAAAACCAGGGAATGAACAAACCCCAAGCCATGTACTATTGGCAGGTGTAGGGGAATGTCGTACAGTAGTGGTATTGGGATATCCTGACTTATTGGGAAGCCAGGGTATACTTGGGAGAAGAGCCGCAATAGGACAGCTCAGCCCTGGAGGAAAGGTGACTATCAGGAAGCCAGGCTACCTGAAGCTGGGGTGCAGTGGGGGATGCTCTCGTGTCTTCTGTAGGGCTGGAATTGTGGATAGATATTGTTTGAATTTGACTTCATCATGAAATATCTTGTTTTCTCCGTCTATGGTGATTGAGTTTTGCTAGGTATAGTATTCTGGGCTGACATTAATAGTCTCTTAGTGCATCTGTTCTGGCCCTTCTGGTTTTTAGGGTCTCCCTTGTGAAAACAGGTGTAATTCTGATAGATCTGCCTTTATATGTGGCTTGCTCTTTTTCCCTTGCAGCTTTTAGGATTCTTTCTTGTTCTGTATGTTTAGTGTTTTCATTATTATGTGGTGAGGGGACTTTCTTTTCTGGTTCAATATATTTGGTGTTCCATATGCTTCTGTACCTTTATAGGCAACTCCCTTTTTTAAAAAAAGATCTATTTATTGTGTATACAGTGCTCTGCCTGCAAGTATGACTGCAGAGCAGAAGAGGGCACCAGATCTCATTATGGATAATTGAGAGTCATTATGGGGGGATGGTCTCCCCGCAGGATATAGGGATCCTGCTCCTCTCCTCTCCTGGAGAGCCGCTACAGCTGAGTTCTGCTCTGCTCCCTTAAGGGAGTGTCCTAGCAGAGCTGTCTGCTTCTTCTCCCGCCCAAGATGTTTCTTCTGCTAACACTCTGCTAGGGGAAAGCCCCTATAGAAATGTACCTACCTTCTCTGGCTCCACTGTTACTTTTCCTCAGCTGGCCTTGCTCAGCCCCCTTAATGAGCGTCCTAGCAAGGTTCTTCTGCTCTGCTCCGCCTTGTTGAGGCCCCCGAGGGAGCATCTCAGCAAGGTTTTTCAGCTTAGTCCTGTAAGGTAGGGATGTCCCAGCCAGATTCTTCTGCTCCTGTTCTGAACCAGTGAATGAAGGTCGTCACCCAAGACTCTTTTGAGAAAGAGATTTATTGGGAAGAAGGAGTCCAGGAGAGTGACTGCCTCTGCCACTTAACAGCGGCTCTTAACCTAAAGGCTTATATAGGACTTCTTAGGGACGGAGTTTTCTCAGGGAGAAGGGGGATTGGTTCTTTTTTTCCCTGCTCAGGGATTGGTCAGTTTAACGGGGCAGAGATGGCTCTGATTTCATGGTCAAACCTGTGTTTCTTTCACTGGTCCTCTTTAGCTTTTTGACTCTAATCTTAGGACCAGGGCATATTTCTTTCACTGGCTCTAATTTTAGGGACAAAGTGTGTTTCTTTGACACTAGCTTCAGAGCCAGGACACATGTCTTTAGTTCTGAGTTCAGAGATAAAGATGTTTCTTTCCCTGGTCCAGGTCTCAAATACAGGGTGTGTTTGTTTCTCTGACTCTGGGTTCAGAGTCTGATCGCTCAGTGATTGGTCTGTTTCTGGTTCCAGTTGTCTTTTTTACCCTACAGAAGGGCTGAAAGCGGGGAGAGGTCCTGAAGGACGAGTGGAGACTTGTGGCACTAAAAAGTCTAAGAACTTTTCCCTTGAATCATTTCTTTTAATGAGTGTGAGTCTACCATCCTTAATTTTTTTAGCCTTCCAAAGAAATGTCCACTGGGGGAAATGGTCACATGATGCTGCTTCCCAGACACCAGGAACAGGACCATTGCCTCCCTCACAGGACACCCGGGCAAAGGACCAACGTTGCTAAACATTGCTAGATTCAGCCCTCACCACCCAGCAAAATCTCCAAAGGCCATCAAGGGCTCCATTGCTCTCTTCGGCACCGACGAGTTAAGCCCATTACACCCTTGCAGATATTTTGCATGTCTTTGTTATTTTGCTGCCGGGGACTGAACTCAGGGTCTAACACGTGCTAAGCATGTGTGCTTCTGCTGGGCCACACCTCCAGCATGAGGCTTCTGCTCCTTTTGATAGACCCACAAACATTCATTACTGGTGAGATTCTGAACAACTTAAATCGAGTTCTCACTCCTGGATCCCTCTATAAAATGGATATAACTAGCTCCGACCTCCGGAGGGCCACGCTTAACTAATTCAATATGTCAGACACTTGCAGCAGGGACATCTCATGTCTATTAGCTGTTGTCTCCAGCTGAGTGTGCAAGCTGCTTTCTACAGGAACTTTTCCCCCATTTCTTCTGAAGATATCTGAGTGGTTTCCCTTTCTAGAACCACAGCGCGGACCCCCTCCCCCACCCCAAAGAGTGTGCTTTGTTTCAGTGTTTGTGTCTTCTCTGCTCCTACGAACATACAAGAAACCTGCTTCAGGGCGTATGAGACAATCTTGCCTACCAGATTTATGTCTTGTCATGGTTATCGTCATGGCTATCTTATCGAAAATGTGTGTGCCTGTGTGTGTGTGTGTGTGTGTGTGTGTTCATGTGTGTGCATATGTATGTGAAGGCCATATGTATGTGAATGGCAGCTATTTTCCCTCAATCACTATCCACTAATTGATTGATTGATTGATTGATTGGCACGAAGTCTCCCACGGAAGCCTAAGTTCACAGAGGTCACTAATCTGACTAATCTAGACTGGGTGGCCAGTAAGCCGGTGGTCCTCCTGCCTCCAGCTCTCCAGGGCCGGGATCACAGGCACATCCTGCAGACCCCAGCTTCCTTACATGGGCATTAAGGGTCACACGCAGGTCTTCACAACTACATAGCAAACACCTTACTGACTGAGCTACCTCCTCAGCCCCTGCTTATCATTTTCTCAAGAGAGGAACTCCCTAGACAGTAGTCTGGGTTTCACACTGGCTGGTAAATCCCCTTAGAGTTTAGCAAAGGATGCGGAACTGATTCTGACTGTAGCAAAGGAAATGACTTGAAGGAGCATGACAGCGCGTGCAGGAGAGAAAAACATATCCCAGAAACAGAGAAGATGCGACTAGGGGATGGAGTAAGAGGGCGTCACGTGAGACCTCAGAGCGTATGGACTTGAGGTGCATTGCGCAAGTGCACAGAGCAGTGGCATCTGTGACAGACCTAATCTGGAGCTGAGACCCCACCTCACTGTAGAGCTTGTCAGGTATGGTAGCCCTAAATCCTTCTCTGTCTCCTACCGTGGCTGCCTCCCTGCCTGGGTATTGTCCTCTCCCTTAGCATTTTTCTGGTGACAGAGAAGACCCATCAGCAGGGCCTAGACTCGGAGAGCTGCAAAGATCTTGACATCAGTAATCATGAAGCCCACATCCTGCTTATGAGCCATATTGATTTGATAAGGCTGTCTTCACAGAGTGCCGCAACTTGGTTGCTTAAACAATTGGAAGCATCTGGTAGGTCAAAGAGAGACAGTAGCTTAGAGCAGGGTAGCCGTGATAGCGTGAAGAGAAATGATGAGATTACCTTTTTCTGGCTGGACAGATGGCACAGAGTGAAGAGCACCAGGTGCTCCTGTAGAGGACCTGGGTTCAGTTCCCAGCACCCCCATAATGGTCTATAACTCCAGTACCAATGCCTTCTTCTGACCTACCCAGGTACTGTGTATACATGTGGTACACCTGTACACAGGCAGAACTTTTATACTTGGGGCCTCAGTTAGTTAAAGTTCAGTCATATTTGATGCATGGTTGTATTTAATTATGGTTTTGATTGGCAATTCCCTGATTATTAATGTGATAGGTTCCCCTTTCATATACTTATTAATAATTTGAATATCTCTTGGGGAAGTGCTGGCTAAGTCTTTTGTCCATTTTCCTATTGGTTTGTCTTTTTTAAAAAATGAATTTATAAGATATGATTCTAGTTTTGGTTATGCTTGTAGCAAACACTCTCCCCTTCATCTAGCTCTTCCTGTATTTTGTCCTATGATGTCTTCTCACACAGTGAAGACTGTAATTTTAATGGTTCAGGATGTATTCATATTTTTCATCAACTTGATTTCTAAATCTGGAATAAGAACCCTCTTGGCCTCAAAAATATTCCTGTATATCACCTTCTACAGGATTATTATTTTCCAAGACTCAGACTTGAACTTGGGGCCTTAAGAATGCTGGACAAGTGTTATTGCTGCCTGATATTCCCAGACCAGTCCTCGTCTCCACAGGCAGCCCAGGCTGGCTTCTAACTGCGTCCTCTGCCCCAGCCTTCTGACTGCTGGGGTTACAGGCAAGAGCCCAGTGTCTGGCCTTCTGGAAGTTTTGACTTCGCCTTTTAAACTAGGTCCTTAATTCTCCTGAAAATGATTTTTTATGAATGATCTAAGGGAAAGGACCCATTTCTCTGTGCCTTCAGCTCCACCTCCGCCTCAGTTTCTGTCTCCACTCCAGCTCCACTGTCTGCTGAGTTCATTCTTTCTCCATGGATGAATCATACAGCCTCAAGGCATCTATCAAGTGACCACATGTGTGGGGCCTAAACCTGAGCTCTCTGTTTTTGTTCCTTTCCCATTTCCCTGTGCATCTGTTCCACACTAATACAATTAACTATTCTGTATTGGTCTTGGCAAATCAGGAAGCAAGTCTTCCAAACTCACTTCATCTGCAAGGGTTTCTTGGCTCCTCTTTGACTTTCCTACTTCTGTGTAAATTGGGATCAGTTTGTTAAGTTTCAGCAAACTGGGGTTTGATTTTATTAGATTCATCTCATAATCAAGCGTGGAGAGAATTATCATCTTAACCACATTTTGCCATACAAATATAAGCTTCTCACTTCAGTTGAACATACTTTCCTTTAATATCAGTAATGTTTTATTATGTTTTTAGTAAAGTTTTATGAACTTTTTATTAGAATTATTCCTAGACACATGATATTTTATGACACTATAAACTGTACCTTTGAAACATTTGTTTTCTGTTTAATGCTGAGAAATAGAAAAGGCAATATTTAAGCGTTGACTTTTGTCTTTGGCAGTCTCATCTAACTCTATGAGCTTATCTGTGGACACTGCAGCATAACAAATAGTGAGAGCTTGCTGTGGGACAATGGTCTATACTGAGTCACTTGCATTTTAAGAAAATGTTGATTGGTCAGTAGCCAGGCAGGAAGTATAAGTGGGGCAACCAAAATGGGAGAATTCCGGGAAGAGGAAAGGCTCCGTCTGCAGTTGTCACTCAGGTACGGATGAAGCAAGAGAAGAATGCCTCACTGCTAAAGGTACCAAGTCACATAGCTAACAGACAAGAATTATGTGCTAATTTAAGATGTAAGAAAGAGTTAATAAGAAGCCTGAGCTAATAGGCCAATCAATTTATGACTAATGTAGACCTCTATATGTTTTTTGGGGACTGAACGGCTGTGGAACCGGGCAGGACAGAAATCTCTGTCAACAGTTTCCTTTCTTGATTTTCAGAGCGTATTCCTTTTATTTCTTTTTCCCATTTGCTAAGATGCCTTAAGGTCTTCAGTATAAAACTCTGCAGGTATTGGATTTGAACTCATATTTTGAAGGTCCAGTATGCTGGCTGGCTACTCTATGTTAACAAGACACAAGCTATAGTTATCTAAGAGGAGGGAATCTCAATTGAGAAGTTGCCTCCGTAAGATCGGGCTGTAGACAAGCCTGCAGATGTTGCAAGGAGGCTGCTTGTTGGTCCCTGGCCACTTAGCCCCGAAATAATCACACACTGCTTGGCCCATTAGCTCTAGCTTCTTATTGGCTAACTCTTACATCTTAATTTAACCCGTCTCCATTCATCTGTGTATTGCCACGTGGCTGTGACTTACCAGGTAAAGTTCCCAATGTGTGTCTCCAGCAGGGTTTCTCCCTGACTCCGTCTTCTCTCTTCCAGCATTCAGCTTAGTTCCCCCCCCCCCCCCCGCCCACATGCCTAACTCTGTTCTCCTATAGCCCTGCTATAGGCCCAAAGCAGTTCCTTTATTACAGAGTGGAATCCCACATCATGCAGAGAATTTTCTTAATTAGTCATAATGGGGGAGGGCCCAACCCAAAAATTGTGGACAGTGCCATCATGGGCTGGTGGTCCTGGGTTCTATAAGCAAGCAAGCTGGCAAGCCATGTGGAGCAAGCCAATAAAAAGCTCCCCTCCATGGCCTCTGCATTAGCTCCTGCCTCTGGGTTCCTGCCCTGTTTGAACTCCTCCCCTGACTTCTTTCAATAATGAATAGTAATGTGAAATCTTAAGCCAAGTGAACCCTTTTCTCCCCAAGTGGCATAGCCGTGGTGTTTCATTTCAGCAACAGTAACCCTAACTAAGACATCAAGACAACAGGATTTGCTGACAGGTTCTATTTGGGGTGTGAGAGAAAGCCTAGAATCAAGGTTAAGTTCAAAGTTTGGGACCTAAGTAACCAAAAGCACTCCATGGCTGAGGACTGCAGGTATGGTCAGTGGCTAACCATGCCAGTGCTGACCCGAGGATGACCCAAACAATGCAGTTTTTCACTTTTGAAATCCCTCTTTTGTAAGAATTTAAACACACACAAATGCTCAAAAACAGAGTTCCGTGCCTGACTTCTAGTTCAGTCACTGCCCTCTACAAGAGGCTTTTCCAGTCATAAACTTTATTCTCACTAAAATTCAAGCCAAAATCTATGGGGTCATTTTTCCTCAAGACTCCACTACTCATCCTGTTCCTGCATCACACACACACACACACACACACACACACACACACACACATTTTGAATCTTTCCCTAGGTCAGATATCTAAAGAAGAAGTTCCTCCTAGGAAACATAGTCCCTGCAATGTGTTTACAAATGACCTTTCCAGAAGATGCCATAGAAATGTCAACTGTGTCTATGTCCCTGTCTCAGAGTTTCTATTGCTGTGAAGAGATACTGGTGTGGGAAGTCTTTCTGTCTATGTTCTGCTTTTATTGGGTAATGAATAAAGAATCTGCCTTGGCCTGGGATAGGGTAGAGTAGGCAGAGGAAACTAAACTGAATGCTGGGAGAAAGGAGGAGAGTCACAGAGATGCCATGGAGCTACCAGAGGAGAAAAACATAAGCTGCCAGTTGGAACCTTACTGTTAGGCCACGATGGACTGTGATGTGGAAATTGAGCTGAAATAAACCCTTTCCTCCCCACATTGCTTTAAGTCAAGGTGTTTTATCACAACAGTAGAAAGCTAACTAAGACACTGAGAGGTCACACTTCTGCTACAAACACAGAGCAGAAAGTGTGACTTGGAAATGGGATAAGACTGTAAACTCCCAGAAGCCTGCCCCCAGTAATGTATTTCCTCCAGGAAGACTCCATGTTGTAAAGGTTCTACAGCCTCTCCCAGACAACACCAACCAGAAACCAAATATTCAATTACATGAGTCTAGGAGGAAAATTCTTCATTCAGACTACCAGAGGCCCACAGCTCACAAATGCCTGTAACTCCAGCTCCAGGGGATCTTAGTTTGTGAACTCTGAGGGCATCTGTACTCCCATGTGCACATACACACGCATGCACACACACATACTCTAAAATAACAGGAATGTTTTAAGAGAAAAAAGTGAGCGTATCATAATTTGGCTAAACACATCAAGGTGTATTCAAGGTGTTTCCATTTTTCTGTTGGAAATAAGGCTGCGGTAAAGATCTGTATGATAGAGGTGCACTTGGATCCCAGTTGCTTCCTCCTTTGTGAGTAGCCTGTGATAGCCAAGGACCTGAAATACCACCAAGCACCTGTCAATAGGGAACCAGGCCTTAACCCAACATGATAGTGTCTTTCATTAATAACTGAAAGACAGCATCAGGGCAAGAGCCAGATCCTTGGAGAGAAGACTGTCTCTCCAAGGGGACCTGTTGTCCCCTTCCCCTAGGACTCTAGCCAGTGAGTATCTACAGGTCTTCCAACTCTTCCATTTTCATTACAGCAGCAAAGGCAGCAGACACAGCAGGTGGCTACTTCTCTGTCAGCTGTTGTTAAGACTCATTGTCCATAGAACCAAACAACATCGTGGAGCAAGCAGATGGGTAACAAACTCATGTCCATGGAGGGTATTACTCTGCTTTTCCACTCCACGGTCGAGTTTGCTGGAGCTGCTGCAGCCCACAGTTGACAACACCTAGAATTTCTTCACCAAGGCCCTTCCAGAGATCAGTCCTGAGTTTGCACAGTGATCCCCACTGGAGCACACTGATGAATCTGTCTGCTACTGGTGGCCCAATGCAGTACTAATATCCTTCAAAACCTGACTCTTGGGGGACTCTTTGGAAATCCAGGCAAGAATCCAGCCTAGACTTGAACCAAAATTTCTCTTTACACCTTTTCGCAGCAGTAATCGTAACAGTCCAAGTTTACAGATACCTGGGCTGGCGAGAACCTGACCACTAGAGTTGGATTCCACGTGCCTGGTGAAAGGAGAGAACCAGTTCCCCCAAGCTATCTTAGGCTTCCAACCACACATCTTGGTATGTTTACACTCCATTGAATAAGTAAATAAGTACAATTTATTTTTTGAAAGACTTGTAGCAGGTGTTCTTGCATGTTTCTGCAGAATTTCAAGATGGAGTTACATCTAGGAATGCCTGTGCAGGATTAGAGGCGATGAGAGTCCAAAACGCTGTCCCCATGAAGCCAGTGGGCAGGAGCAGCGCCGCTCTGGAATGGAGAGCCAGGGCGGGGCCGCGCGTCCCCGCCCAGGTGTCGCGTCACAGCCAAGCGCGCCGCCGAGGCGGGAGGGCGGGTGGCGCGCGTGCGTAGCCGCTCCCGGGCCATGGCTGGCTGGGCCGGGGTCGAGCTCTCGGCGCTGAACCCGCTGCGCACGGTGTGGCTGGCGCTGGCCGCCGCCTTCCTGCTCGCACTACTCCTGCAGCTGGCGCCCGCCGGGCTGCTGCCGAGCTGTGCGCTCTTCCAGGACCTCATCCGCTACGGGAAGACCAAGCTGTCCGGCCCGCGCCGCCCCGCCGTTTGCAGGGCCTTCGATGTCCCCAAGAGGTAACCGCGGTGGCGGGGCGCGCCCGGCAGGGGGCAGCCGAGGCTGCGCGGGCACGCGAGCCTGTGGCTGCCCAGAGCCGTCCCCGGAAATGACTGAGCATCCCCCCCTCCCCCCCCCCCCAGGTTGGCCCAGACCCTAAGGGTCCGCCCAAGCGTCTTTTTCCCAAATTCTCCACTTCCCCTTCCCAACACTCTTAACTTGAGGTCGTGGGATTCTGTCGACATGGAGACTGGGTCTTCCTTGATTTCCCCAGTTGTCTCCCCAATCTGTCACAGTCACAAAGGAGGTCTAGAGGGTACCATCCTGGAGCATGGCTGACATGCCGCGCCTGCATCTCAGCAGGTGCGCTAGCCCCATCCTGGAAGGTTTCACAAAGTTGTGAAATACTAAAATCATCCGGACACAAATAGAATCTACTCCGAATATGTGAGACTTGCTCCATGGTTTTCTCGTTTTTGCCCCACGTTGAATTCCGTATATAGATGGAGAAGTCAGTTTAGCACCATTCTAGATGGTAACGCTGTGTCTTTTCTTTGAAATGTATCATACTTCTGTATTTAGAACTGAGTTTGAAGGAATGTGATGGGTTCGTCTAGGTTATTTTCAAAGTCTGTAAACAGTGCCCACCTCTGCAGATGGTGGTGGATCCGCCAAGGAACACAGAAAAGTGGGCTGGCCACAGCTCTCTCTTGTCTGTTGGAGAGCGATCTATCAGGGGTTCAGTCTGAGACCGGAGATCCACAACATTGTGAAGAATGTATGGTGTAGTGGCAAAATGGAGCCGCGCCAAGTGGCTGCCACAGTAAAGAGATAAGGCCCCAAAGAACCGTTCCTTAGAGGTTCAGTTTTAGACATGTGTGCCAACTCTGCCATCCTGTTGTAATCAGGTTTGATTGGCCTGTATCCCTTTCTGCTATATAGTAATTTAGCTTTTGGCTTTTGAGAAAGGTCCTAGTGTCCCTGTATTTAAAAGCACATTTAGAAATCACTTCTGCCCTTTCTGGCTGTGGATGGGGCTCATCAGCTCTGTACTCCAGCCTGTCATTGTATAACAGCCAAGAAGAGGTGAGCTTTACCTGTGCTCATCCCTGTAACACTTGGCACTCCGGGCTTCTTGTCATTCCAGCACTGTTGTGAAATAATTATTCTTTCCTTTTCCAGAATTCTAGAGCGGAACCTTCTGCGGTGTCCAAGTGCTCTGAGGTGGTGGTGGACGTTGGTGTTTTCCTCTAAATTGTACTTTATTTTTCAGTCCTGGGGAAGGTCCCACAAATCCAGGCCAGTAAGGAAAGGCATTTTTAAGTGAGGCAAAGAAAAACCAGGGGAGCATTTGCACCAAAAGTGACAAGGTCTTCAGAACACAGGGCAACAAAGCCCTCTCACCTTTCTTCTTGCCGGTCATTTCCTTGTTGCTGCCTCCCGTTTATATGAAAAGGTAGTAGCTAGAGTTGAGTAAAGTAGCATTCTGCTGCCAACTTTATACTTCTCTCTGGTTTCCAAGTATCTTCAGTGGCATTGTGATTAGCACTTTTCATGAGCAAAAAATAAAGTATAGTGAATTAGAAGCCACAGCTGAGTTGCCCGTGTGTCATGTACTCAAGACTCTCAGTGCTAAATACCTTTCTTCGTCCTCATGACAGGCCTGTGAGGGACATGTCATTGTCACCATTCCCACCCACTTACGTACAAATTCAGGCTTGTCACACCAGTGAGCCTGACAACCAGACCTTGAATCCCACCTGTCGGCCTACAATCCCAAACTCTTAACTCCCGGCATGCCTCCCTGGCAGGCTCTTGCCCCATGCAAGCGTGAGTCATGTCTGAGAGATCAAATGGCTGTGGATTTACTCCCAGAGGGTGGCACTTCGTAATGCCTTGGTTAATCTAGATTTTATAATATTTGGTCACCTTAGCCAGTGTGCTTATTACTTAAGTATTTTGAATAGGTTTTCCTTGTGCAAAATGTAATATCATCCTCAGAAATGAAAATTGAAAAATAAGCCTGTGACTTTTTTTATATTTATTTATTATGTATACAATATTCTATCTGTGTGTATATCTGCAGGCCAGAAGAGGGCAGGGCACTAGATCTCATTACAGATGTTTGTGAGCCACTATGTGGTTGCTGGGAATCAAACTCAGGACCTTTGGAAGAGCAGGCAATGCTCTTAACCACTGAGCCATCTCTCCAGCCCAAGCCTGTGACTTTTACGCTTACAAATAGGTAGCAATGAACCACGTTTCTTCAGCACATGTGGTAGTACTTAGGTCATTTAGTTTGTAGTTATTTTTCCTAGGAAGCAAGAATAAAACCCAAGTTCCTGGAATGTTGTTTTCTGTTCTCCAGTCTGGTACTAGCTGTTTGTTTGTTTGAGTTGGCGGTGGGGGTTGCTTGTTTGTTTTGTCTTGTTTTTTAATCAAGGCAATAACTGCTTCTCTTGTTTTGATTGAATTCCCAAAAGTCTGTACAAATAATTGATCACAACCCAAGAGTCCCATTGTTCTTGGCTTCCACAGTAGATGGAAACACTTCTGTTTCTAAAATTTCAAAATAGCGCCAAATAACGTGGAAACTGTTATCACTGCATGGGGCTCTGCCTGTCAGGTGCTGCCCAGTGTTCAACCAGCAGTCGGGATCTGTGGATTGGATTCGGGTTACATCTTTATCTTCATCAACCTCCTGCTGAAAAGTTAGCACTTCCTTAATCATGAACATCATCAACAAACCACAGACAATAGCAGTGTCTCCAAGTTTTTGATAGAATATAATACATTTAAAAAAATAGTGAAGACCCCTTGAAACAGTATTGTTTCTATAGCCACAAAAACATAGTAGTTATTCACCTCTAGAGCTCCTTGTTCAATGCGCAACAAACGCCTGGGTTCCTTATGGCGACAACTTGACGTTTAATGACTGGATTACCTAGATGTCCATTCAGTTCTTTTCTTAGTATCCTTCATGTGCATTATGCTTATGGTGACGTTTTGAGAGGGGCCTAGAGCCTTTGTCAAGCAGCGTTCACCTGTGTCCCCAGCTATAGCAGTCTCAGCTCGTGCCTAGAGGCAAAAAGGCCCTCCTACCAGAATGTTTGGAACAGAGGCTAAGGGGTTGGACGCTCAGTTGCTTTGGTGGTTAGACTAGTTTCTTCTGTGAATGAGCTATTTGTCCTTGATGCCTTTGCAGTGCCAGTTTTCCCAGAGGGCCTGCTCTTAATCTCTGCACTAGTTTAGGCTCCGTGGAGCTGATAGGCAAACAAAAAAATATATCAGCCAATTTCAAAGAGGCAGAATCTTTTCTGAGCTGTCAAGTGGTCCAGAGGAGACCCAGCAAGGCTATTGGAGCAGGAATAAGAGTTTCGAGGCAGCACTACCTAGGGGCGGAGGGGTGGAGTGGGGAGAGAGCCTCTCGGCAGAGCCTTGTGGGCCAGCATGGACTGGGACTTTGTTCCGGGGTATGGAAGCAGCTCTGTGGTGGAAGGGAAAACATTGCATCACAGGACATAAAGGATGGCGCCATTGTGTGAGTGAGACTGGACAAGAGGCTGCTGTGTTAGTCCAGGAGGAAGATGGTGGCCCTGTGTGGATTACAGCTGAAGCATCATGGTATCCTCAGGTGTCAAAGGTGGGGGTGGCATCAAAGTACTGAGCGCAGGCCCAGTCACCTGGGTAGTATCCTTCCCTATTACCCCCAGGCTTACCTGGCTTAACTCCAGGGCCAGTTCCAGCACTCAGTGCACATGTATGTAAATAAGACTGTGTGTCCCAGACTCCAGCCCTATGCAGTCCTGTCTCCCTTCTGACTTTTCGTCCTGTGACCTGCTCCCGCTGGCCCTGTTCCAGCTCTATACTGGAACATCCTACCCCAGAGCCTTTACATCACCTGAAAATACTCCCTCTCAGCCGGCCCGTGGGTTAAAGCTTCGTGATTTTATCTTCAGTGGGGCCTTCCATACCTGCCTTAGTTAGAATGGTAACGCCACACTCCCCAACAGACCTATCTCCTCCGTGCCGTCAGCCACAGCCCATAATAATCATCCGAGTGGTGGTTCGTCAGAGGAGTCCCCACACCCAACCTCGTGCAGTCAGAAGATTGCTGTGTCCCTGCTCCCGGGACCTGGAAAACAGCTCTTCTAGGAAGCAAGTTACGGAAGGAGGAGGGAGCAGAGTGTCTTCCCCCAGAAGGCAATGGGGATTGGAGATCTGCACTTGGAGTCTTCGCTGTCTCTTTAACTACAAGCAAGCGATAGGACCTCCTGTAAAGACCTGAAAGTGTTTCCTATAGAAAGACATTCAGACAGCAGGATAAATATGAGACTGAAAACAATACATTGTGTATTTAAACCAGAGGTGCCACGGAACAAGAAGAGCTGTAAGGCATAGCCCAGGAATTTATTTGAAACTGATTCACTTGCCTTTAGGTGTCCGGTAAACTGGCTGTGTGTGATACCGGGCTAGGAAAACTGGTTCGCGCAAGAGTGTCCGAAGACCAGAGGGCAACAATGTGATGTAAATACCAGTCGTCCTAGCTGCATCTAGAGCCAGCTGCTGCCACCACTGTGACCTTGGATAAGGAACTCAGCCTCTCAGAGCCCTGCCTTGCAAAGAGAGCGAACTGTGGAACTGTTGTAAAGATGAAATGGCATGCCCATTGTCAGGTCCAGGTCCCAGTCTGCATCCTTTATCTCAGGACTAGATAGTCTCTGTTTGCCCAACAGATGGTTACATCCTTTATCTCAAAACTAGATAGTCTCTGTCCCTAACAGATGGGCTACATTCTTATCTCAAGACTAGATAGTCTCTGTCCCCCAACAGATGGGCTACATCCTTATCTCAAGACTAGATAGTCTCTGTGTCCCCAACAGATGGGCTACATCCTTTATCTCAGGACTAGATAGTCTCTGTGTCCCCAACAGATGGGCTACATCCTTATCTCAGGACTAGATAGTCTCTGTCCCCAACAGGTGGGTTACATCCTTTATCTCAAGACTAGATAGTCTCTGTTCTCAATAGATGGGTGTTTTAGTCATTTTTATTATTATTTGTTTAGGGGTGTTTTGCCTGCATATATACCTGGGCATGATGCTCATACCTGGTGCCCCTGGAGGCAGAAGAGGGAGCTGTATCCCTCTTTTACTGGATGGTTGTGATGGTTGTGAATTGCCATGGGGTGCTGGGAATGGAACCTTGGTCCTTCAGAAGAGCAGCAAGTTCTTTTAACTGCTAAGCCATCTCTTCAGCCCCTCAGAAAGATGTTTTGGAACTTTTGAAAGGATTGAATAATGATTTTCTTTCTAAAGTGTGTGGTGTGCCTAAAAGGATCCCCATTAACAACAACAACAACAACAACAAAAAGCCTGCATCCTTCCAGGCCCTGTGTCCCCTGCCCTCTTCTCCAGGTCCTGCCACACAGCCACAAGGGAGCCACAGATGTAGCACACCCAACACACACCCTTCTCACTGCCTTTGCAACCTTTTCCTTTGCTTGGAAAGTGTGCAAGGTGACCCCACTTAATAGTATACATTTTAGGTCCATCCATTTTCCTGCAAAATTTTTAAATTCATGTAGAAGGTTTAGACTTGGAATGTATAATATTAAATGAGGTCACATAACGAAAGAGAGAGGGGAGGGAAGGAGAAAGAAAGAAAAAAAAAACTCCATGTCATCTCATTAGCCAATGAGATGTATATGTGCAAACACATATACATGTGGGTACATTATAACATGAAAAGAGAAGAAAAAGGCTAAATACACAGGGTGAGGAAGGACTGGATGTACGTGCTGGACACAAGTTAAAAAAGCAGATATGTTTTTCTAGTTCAAATTCCCCCACAATTTTTTTTCGGTTTTGGTGGCAGATAAGTGCACAAACTATATTAGATATTAAAAGGGTAAAGCCTAATGTGTACTCCACAGCTTCTGCTCTGAGCCCACTCTAACAATATAGAAGTTTGTTGAGTTGTGTAGACCTTGGGTCTAGTTCAGTTCCCAACATCCACGTTGGAAGTCTTCTTCCAGCTCTGCGTCTGGTTGCAGGACACTTGCGCGGCAGCTGTATGGCTGTCCCTTACTGCAATCCTGTTTGGGTTCTAAAAGACTTCCACGGATCTCACTGGTATTGGCATGTGTTCCTGTGATTGTGTCCATGTTACAGCAGACTAGATCTTCCTTGAAGGGAGCTGCGGCTCCTTCTGAGAACTTGGGGGCCACTCTTGTTACCCAGAGATGAGACCGTTAACGGATCCTTCTCCAGTCCAGTTTAACAAGTCTCATGATTTGAAAGTACATTTTGAAACATTCCCACCTGCAGGATTCAGGTTCTGTTTAAAACCAAAACTCTATTTTGGGAAACGGATGTGTGTTTGGGGGCGGGGTGGCAGAGGAGCTCGGGATCCTCGGACTTGCGAGGTCCTGGCTGGCGGTTACCTAACTCTTCCTCCTGTTGCAGGTATTTTTCCCACTTCTACATCATCTCGGTGTTGTGGAATGGCTTCCTGCTCTGGTCCCTTTCTCAATCTCTCTTCCTGGGAGCACCTTTTCCAAACTGGCTACGTGCTTTGCTCAGAACTCTTGGAGCCACGCCGTTCCAAGGTAATTTGGCTCTCCAGCCTGTTCCTGGTTCCTGGCTGCAGTTCACCAGTCAGGCCCCTCTGCAGGGCCTGGAAAGTGGAGGGCAGACAGGGTTTGCATGACTGGTCCACAGCCTCGCAAGCCTATGTTGAATGCAGCGCGGGCTGCTCTCCCTCTGATATTGTCAGTATGCTGATAAGCTTACAAAGAGGGCCTCACACGTGCTGGGGAAGCTTTGGAAATCCCTGAGTTTGCATTGAAACATTTAGCATATTTATACGGCTGCAGCCAGAATCATGCCTTGGGGCTCACAGAAATTTGATTTTTAAAAATTACCTTTTGGTAAACATTGAAAAAGGTCTGGTAAGATGGATCAGTGGATAAAGGTGTTTGCCGCCAGGCCTGATGGTCCAGTGTCCATCTGCAAGAACCACATTTGAGAAGGAGGAAACAGACTCCTACGGGTTGTCCTCTGACATCTTCACAGCACACACACGCATGTTCTCACACGCATGTACGCATACGCACCAGTAAGTAGTTAATTAAAATTAAACAAAAATGGCTTGTTATATTGCGGGTCTTCAGTTAAAACAATGAAACTGTGAACAGCTGTTGGCCGGATCATTACAAAATAGCATTTAACCGGCCATAGCAGCATCTCCAGGCTCGGTGGGGGAGGGGGCGGGGAGGGGGTTCTGATACCTGGGCATCGCTTTGTTGCTTACCATGGTCATGTAAACAGAAGGTTAGATTTGAGGAGTTTTATTTGTTTTATCCTGTTCATAAAGAGCTTAAAAACTGGGTTTTAATTTACTCACAATTCAAAAAGAGCAAAACAGATCTGTGCTTGTAGAACGAATAACAGAGTCCTCAACCTTGGGACAGCCCGACACAGGGTCATGCTTAGAAAGGAACACTAGGGGGTGCTGGTCAAGCCTTGGTTCTCAGCCTGCGTGCTAGTAATAAGTGGGAATTAGTAAAATTTCACCAAGCTGTGTTCCTGTGATTGTGTCCATGTTACAGCAGACTAGATTTCATGATGTTTAAAAACGAGCTTTCTTCACACTCCTTGGTGCACGCAGTGACGGGCCTGCAGGAAGGTGGATCCTGGGACCCACGGTCTCTCGGAAAGCGTAATTTCTCCTTTCCTTTCTCTTTCGGCAGCACTGGAGCTGGAGTCCAGAGCCTCCCAGATGCTAGGCAAGTGCTTCACCGCCCAGCCCAGCTCCCGTCCTCTGCTTTTTATGTCTAAAAAGAAACACCCACCTGTTGGATCCCCGTCTCTGTCTCTGCCTTTGTGGGTGGGTGTGGCCCCGGGATCCCACCAGATAGGACAGTACCAACATCACCAGGAACCTCTCCCTGACCATTTTCATCTAGCAGTTGGTACAGGAACTAGAGACCCACGGATCCCGAGTCCTGAGCACACAGACCCTTCCTCATGTATCCATGTAGCCTGGAAGGCTCTTAAATGATAAAGTAGAATCAGAGATGCGTCCTGTCCCCTCTTCCCACCGTCCAGGCACTAGCTGACCACATGGCCGTTATTCAGCTTGTGTCCTCACAGCTTGAAAGAGTAAGACATTAGTTTGAATGGCCTCTCTAGCCCTCTGACTCTGAGCCTATGTGAGGCTCTGTTTCAAGTGGGTAGGCAGAACGCTTGGCTTAATGCTGGAGGAGCCCCTGACCGCGTTGCCTTCTGCACTGCAGTGGGTGAGCTGGCTCTGTCTGCCTTCCTGGTGCTGGTGTTCCTCTGGGTCCACAGCCTGCGGAGACTCTTCGAGTGTTTCTACGTCAGCGTCTTCTCCAATGCGGTGATTCACGTCGTGCAGTACTGTTTCGGGCTTGTCTACTATGTCCTAGTCGGCCTAACAGTGCTGAGCCAAATGCCCATGGATGACAAGAATGGTGAGTGGCCCTTGCAGTACGTTCAAGTGTCGTCACGTCAGAGGGTAGACATGTCAGCCATGACAGCTGAAACCTGAAAAACACCAGCATAAGCAGCCAAGCCTTGAGTGACAATAGTAAGGTACAGAGTATTCTTGAGACCTGTAGAAAGCATAGCTAAGCTCTGAACAGGAGGCATGAGATGTCCAAAAGAGGAGGAGAAGGGGGCATGGAAGGAAGTGACCTCGCCAGAGCCCAGCTATCTGGGGGTGTATGTGGGAGAAAGAAGTTATGCGGGATTAAATCACAGAACTGTGAGATGAGGGAGGCACTTTAGGCCAGTAATTCTCATCTGAAGAAGGAAAACAAACCTTTCTCTTGCCTCGAGTTCTTGGGAGGACTGCCCGCATAACAAAGCCTTTTCAGCTGGGACAGCCTGAGGGAAGAGGACAGCCCAGTCTGGCAGTCACTGGAAATGGCCTCAAGGTGTCCGAGTGTTCTCTAGCAGGAAGAGCTCTGTGTGAAGAAGGAAGTGAGGTAGCTTGCTGTCTTATTTGGAAGCTGCATAGCATAGTTTCATAAAAGCAATCTGTGTGGACAGTATAGAACTCTGATCCTTTGGGGCGGTTAGAATGACTGTTTCAGTGCTGAGGTTAACTTGACATTGAAGCCGTGGGCTTTCAGCCCAGATCTCCTGCGACCGTTCTCTTCGTGTCCTGTATCATAAGTTGAGGCAGAGATCTGTATTTCCAACTATCAGTGATTGAGCCTTTCCCTGTTTGATTCCAGTCTCAGAGTGCTCCAAAGCCTGCTCTCTTGCTGGAATACACTTCCTGAGGCTAGAAGAATTCTTTGAAAGGCAGGCTCATCAACCATATAGCTTCTCAATTTGTGATTTGTTTACCAGTTCCAGTCATTCAGGCAACATCTCTTCTAAGTCCTCTGGACTGCATTGTATTAATTACTTTCTTGTTGTCCTGGTAACATACTGTGGTCGGACAACTCCCAGGAGAAAGATCACAGTTCCAGAGGGCTGCATCCTTCTCACTGGGGAGGCACGGCAGCAAGCCTGCAGAGCGGGAAGCTGAGAGATCACACCTCAACTGTGACACGAAGCAGAAGGGTGAACTGGGAGCAGGAAGAGGGTATCTAGTCTCGAGTCTCACGTCTCGGGGTGCGCTCCCTCCAGCCAGGCTGTACCCCCAAAGCTCCACAGACAGTGCCACCAACTAGAGACAAGTCCCTGAGCCTGTGCAGGGTATTTCTCACGCAAACCACCATGTTAACCATTAATCAAGTCAGGTTTTCCTCCAGCATCTTCCACTACGGCATTCAGATGCTCAGCCAGTTACTGCGGCTTTGCACCCAGGGGAACTTTCCAGAACTCCTTGGTTGCCCACCAGCTTTCTCTCTGTCTGCTTCTACTTTTTACTCTATAAAAATGTTTACAAAAAGACAGCTAAGACACCCACAAAAATAGCCTTCCAAGCATTCCTTTGTGTCACTGCTTCTGTTTCACCCAATCACCCCTCACAGGGTCCCCTGGAGCCCCTGGGGCATCATGACTGGATTAGTTACTCCTCCTCTTTGTTAAGAACACTTGCCCAGCAGTGGGTTTATGTATTTTATCCAGGCGCGGTAACTCACGCCTCTAATCCCAGCATTTATGGCACGAAGACAAGAGGATCATTTCAAGTTCAAAGCCAGCTTTGTCCATATACTGAATTCCAAGCTACCCAGGTCTACACAGCCAAACCCTATCTCAAAAACACAAATCGAAATCCACCTCCATAGTGGGAAACACTGCATTTGGTGTTTGTAGGACCTGATAGAAATACTGTAGGTTTGCATGTGTGCTGGGCCAATGTCCGCTTAACGAAGTTTCTTCAAGCTCAGATACTGCCAGTGATCAGGGCCCTTATGCAAGTGAAAGGCGTGTCTGCAGTCCAGAAGAACCGGGTTAGAACTGAAATCACCACAGGTGAATTTGGCGGATTCTGGTTAGCCATTAGTTATCCTCAACTCACTCCCACTGTGGGTTTCTGTGTAGAGTAGCGTGATCCTTGGTGCTCTTGCCCGAGTCAGCTTCTTAGGGCTTTGCCTTAGCTCCAGAGTCCCGGGCTTTTGCCAGTTTTCAGTGGACAAGTTCTGCTTCTTGAGCTAAGACAAGACTGTCCCATTCTGGTGGCTCTAGGAATCCTTCAGCGGCCTGCCTTTCCTTCTTGCTGCTACACCAAAATGAAGGTTGTGCTACCAGCTCTTCTGCTTTGGGAACAGTCTCTCAGACTAGGCTCGCTCTAATCCAGAAAGGACATCATTTTTAAGTGTTTAAGTTTTCTTAGCGTTTATGTTTCTTCTCTTTATGAGAGACCACTCACCCTTTACCTTAGGTCTTTCTACTAGACAGAACTAGGCAATGCAGTGCATACATGTTCTCGTCCCCCCCTCTCTCTGTCTCTCTGTCTTTCTCTCGTATTTGCAGGGGTGGTTATTGTGTTTTCCACGTCAGCCTTAGCTGGCCTTGAACTCCTGATCCTCTTGCCTCAGTTTTCCAAGTCCTAGGATGGCAGGTATGTAACCACTATGCCTGGGTTAGCTCAGCTTTCTGTACTCAGGTTCTCTCTCACAGGGTTCTGGGTGAAAGCTCAGGGAGATGTTTCTTTAGAGAATTTTTTTCTTGATGGGAGAATGTGAGCAAGAAAGCTTAAAATAAGACTCAATCATAGAAGCATAAAGCATCTCACCACACAGTAAGTCACTCAGGGATGGGCTGTTCTTGCCAGAAGCATTTGAAGAATGTTCAAGAGAAGATGTTGCTCAGTCTCTGCCTGTAATCACCGGAGCTGTGGAGACTGAGAAGCAGCTCTCACTGTCCAGAGGCAATATTATGATACTATAATACAAGATAACATGATGACGTAATTCTCGGAGCTCTGGGATTCTGGAGTTAGCATTGGCTGATAGGGTGGTTCCTGTTTCCATAGTCTATGTCCTGGGGAAGAATCTGCTAACACAAGCCCGGTGGTTCCACATCCTTGGGATGCTGATGTTCTTCTGGTCATCCGCCCATCAGTACAAGTGCCACGCCATTCTCAGCAACCTCAGGAGGAACAAAAAAGGTGAGATCTCTCCCGGCGCCTCCCAGATGGGCTCTAGCCCCCCCCCCCCGGGGGGGTGGCTTTCTCTGCCCTTCATTCCTTCCTTTCATGTCCCTGTTGATATCAAATTCTCAGTTTTTGACAAGACACCTTCCTGAGTTGTGATCCTCCCATTGGTTAAATGGAGTGGCAGATCTCGATCAGCGTGTGGAAAGCTCACATTAGTATGGGGTAGCGTGATCCAGCAAAAGGAAAGAAACTGAACTTCCGAGATAGGCTGGACCGACTCCTCATGTGTGCAATTTGTAGGATTCTTGTTTTATAGACGAGGAAACTGAGGCACAGTGAGACTGAGCAGTTTATGTGAAGTTACACAGATAACAAGTGGGAGAGGCAGGATTTGAACTCATGCACCCTGACTCTGGCATCTGAGCCCTTGTGTGCTGTGAGAACTGATGGGAAACCTGAACAGAGACTTTCAGATTTTTTTGTTTTGTTTTTTTTCTGTTGTTTTGTTTTGTGTTTATTGTTGTTTTTGTTGTTTTAAGATGGGGCCACTAGTATATCCCTCGCTGTCCTGGAACTCCCTTTGTAGGCCAGGCTGGCCTCAAACTCGCAGAGGTCCACCAGCCTCTACTTCCCGAGTGCTAGGATTAAAGGTGTGCTCCACCATGCCCAGCAGGCCTTCTCTTTTCCTGAGACATAGTCTCACTGTGCAGCACTGGCTGGCCTCGAACTCACAGAGATCTACCTGCCAGTGCCTCGCAAGTGCTGGGATTAAAGCCATGCTGTACCACGCCTGACTCTGTGGTTGGTGACTGGTGGAAATGTGAGGGGATGGTTGTTTTCCTACGGGGGGGTGGGGGTGGGGGTGATACTTGCTGGAGGTCCTGTCAATGGTTTAGGAGGCGGAGTGGTTAACCGCCGCCACCTTTCTGTTTCAGGTGTGATCGTTCACTGCCAGCACAGGATCCCCTTCGGAGACTGGTTCGATTATGTGTCTTCAGCCAACTACCTTGCAGAGCTGATGATCTACATCTCCATGGCGGTCACCTTTGGGTTCCACAACTTAACCTGGTGGCTGGTGGTGACGTACGTCTTCTTCAGCCAGGCCCTGTCTGCGTTCTTCAACCACAACTTCTACAAGAGCACTTTTGTCTCCTACCCGAAGCATAGGAAAGCGTTCCTTCCATTTTTGTTTTAAGGCAGCCTTTGTGGTGGAGAATGCGAGCCAGGCAACAGATTCCGTTCCTAGAGACACTGAGACAAAGGGAAGTACACTTGCTGCGGGAATGTTTGCCATTCCCTGTTCTACTGCAGTGCTGCGGAGCATTAACTGGGAGAGCAGTGTTCCCGGAGAAGACATTCCTGCCGAGCTTTGCAGAGGCAGCTGACTGCAGTAAATGGGCATCTCTGAGCTGATTTACGGTGACACTAACCAGGAGTATAAACAGTTTTGCATGCATGCATGCTTGAGCCTCCCCCCCTACCCCCTACCCCTCTCTCTTTTGTACAGGAATTAAAATGATCATCTGTGGCTGGGAACAGTGAACTGGACTGAGTGTCATGGGATATCCTAGGTTTTTAATAAATGTTACATGTCAGTAACAACAGAAACCTCTAAAAATCATAGGAATGTGTGATACCACCCCAGTGGGTGCAGGGAGAAAGGAGTTTGTTGGAATTAGTTAACATTCTGAATTTTATCACCAGTATCTCCAGTTACCTGGCCAGTACTTTGCCTGCCCTGAAAACTAGCCTGATAATAAGTTTGGGAACCTCTTTGATTGAATCCTCTTTTTGACGTTTGTACTGAATAAAACTCGGGAAGTAAACTATTTTTATACTTATGCGTACAGACATGCCCTGAACCGGGAGAACTGAAAGCAGCAGCCTCACTCTGCCGTGACTCAGTGTTCCCTGATGCCTGGGTTTGTTTCAACTAGTAGAGCCAAGCCTAAAGGTACAAGGAATGGCATCACACCTATTCAGATGCTTCTTTCTGTTAAGGGAAATATCCAGCTGGATTAAAGGGAAGTAGAAGCATGGGATGCAAGGAGACGGAAGCATGAGAAAGAATACCAGTGCCCTGGCAACAGGAAACCCTTCACATCCCTGCGGTGGAACATATTCTGGGCTGGGATGGAGTTGGGTAGTTGAATGCTTGCCTGGAGTATATGAGACACTGCATTCTGCTCCCAACACTGAGAAAGAAACTTGGGCATACTGCTTACTAGCTGAGGTACTTGGTTTTTTATGGTTGGGGTTTGTTTACTTTGTTGAGTCAGGGTCTCAGGTATCCCAGGTTGCCTTGAAGTCCTGCACCAGAGAATGACCCTGCACTATGTCTCAGTCTCCTAAGTGCCGGAATTGCAGGTGCATACAGTCTAGCACTGTGGGTTGAACCCGGTGCCTTCATGCCTCCTGCACACTCAGCCTTCATCCCCAGCTTACTCGGTCAACGCAGATGTCATATACTCTACTGAGTAAGACATCCCTGCAGTCTGCCAACTGAGGCTGTTTAACTGACAGCATTCTAATCTAATGGATTCTTAAAACTTACTTATGTACTTGTCTTCCAGTGATAGGGTTGAGCCTGAGGCCTCACAAATGCTTGTCACACCCTCTTATCACTGAGCTACACCCTAACTCTTTTAATCTATTGTATGACAGTGGTACCCAGGGAGAAGTGTTTTTTTGTTTGGGGTTTTTGTTTTTTTGTTTTGTCCCAGGGAGAAGTGTTTTTTGTTTTGGGTTGTTTTGTTTTGTTTTTGAGACAGAATCTCTCTGTTTAGTCCTGGCTGTCTTGTAACTTGCTCCTTAGACCAGGCTAACCTCAAACACAAATATCCACACACCTCTGCCTCCCAAAGGCTGGGATTAAAGGCACGTGCCACCACATCTAGCTCTGTGTGGGGAATCTGTGGTTGACAGAAATAAGGTTAGCACCAAGATCCTTGGTGAACTAATCAGGTTTATTAGGTTACTTGCAGCAGTATGGGTGAGGGGAAGCTTACAGGAACAAAGCCCATCCCAGCCTAAGTGACAGCTCCCTGAAGCTGGGACCCTGGAGCACACTGCACAGCCTGCAGGCGGCTCCACAGGACCTGTGGAGAGGGTCCCTTCCCATGCAGCTCATGCTTCTTCCAGGCAGCGTATCTCATCAGAGTGTTTCTCAGCAGCCCTTACATGTTATATATTCCTGAGGAGGAGGGGCCTAATAAATCTGCTCAGTTTCAGAGACTTCCTGAATCTGCTCAGTTTCAGAGACTTCCTGAAGCCACTGAGTTGTTTTCTTTCCTGGGTTTAATGAACTTCGGGCAGGATGGAATGTTCAGCTCCTCTTAGAACATCCTGGTGTTTCACATCCCTTTAACATCTTGTGTTTAATGAACTTCCCTTAACCCAGACGGTTTAATTTTTGGAGTCAACTACTGTCTAGCACACTTGCTTATCAAAGTCTACCCTGCAGCTCCTGTGTGAATCCCGATGTGTTTTCTCTGCCATCAATCAACTCACCACTTAAGACCAATTGTTTGTTCAGTTCGAATAAATGCAGTATATCATTTATTACTTAGAATTTGCTGTCTTCGGGACCAGAGCTCAGGAACAAAACTCTTTCAAGTAGGGTATGTCCAGAAATCATGTGGCAGTTTGTTCTTAACACCCATACGAATGACACGCAGGATTTTAAATAAATAGTTTAAAGCAAAGTTGTACTTTGCTGTAGGAAGAAATTTTGCACCTAAGTTAACTGAGGACTTGGACTTTGGAGTGAACTAAGGAGCATCTCCTTTGATGGCCTGTCGGTCTGTGAGATAGTTCCGGTTTCCTGTTCCTGCCCCTCCTGTCCTTTGCTGTCCCATGCACACCATTCTGTATTTATTTCTTCCTCTTCTTCCTCGCCCAAATATGTCACTTCTAGGTGCAGAGGGAGGAAAGAGGAAATAGCAAAGTGTTCCAGGACTCAGAACAGGCCTGGGATGTAGCTCAGCTTCTAGAACACCTGCCTCGCTTGCATGAGTCCCTGAGGTTGATCCCCTGCACTGCATAAAACCAGGTGTGAGAGTGAATGCCTGTAATCCCAGTGTTGTAAATAGGGGCGGCAGGGCTGCGTCCCCAGCACCCCAGCTGCCTGCTCGGCTAGCTTATGCCCCGAAATAATTACACGGACACTGTATTCTTTTAAACACTGCTTGGCCCATTCTCTCTTCTAGGCTAATTCTCACATATTAATTTAGCCCATTTCTAATCATCTGTGTGTAGCACCCCAAGGTGCGCTTACCGGGGAGATTCTAGCCTATGTCCATCCTGGGTCGGAGCTTCATAGCGTGCGTCTGCCTGGGAGCATGGCATCTCTCTCTGACGCATCTGCTCCCGAGAGGAGAGCTGTCGAGTCTGACCTCACTTCCTCTTCCTCCCAACGTTCTGTTCTGTTTACTCCTCCCACCTATCTTCTAACCAATAAAATGGGCCAAGGCAGTTCCTTTATTAGCCAATGACCTTCCTCCATCATCCCAGGACTTGGAACGTGGAGGCAGGAGGATCAGAATATCAGTCCTCCTTGGCTACACAGCAAGTTCAGGGCCAATTTGGGCTACATGAAATGCTCTTTTAGAAAAAGTGTGTGTGTGTGTGTGTGTGTGTGTGTGTGTGTGTGTGTATGTGTGTGTGTGTGTGTGTGAGTGTGTGTGAGTATGTGTGAGTGTGTGTGCGTGTGTGTGCGCGTGTGTGTGTGTGTGCGTGTGTGTGTGCGTGCGTGTGTGAGTGCGTGTGTGTGTTGTGTGTGTGAGTGTGTGTGTGTATGTGTGTGAGTGTGTGTGTGTGTGTTGTGTGTGAGTGTGTGTGTGTGTGTGTGTGTGCGTGACTGTGAAAGTAGCGTGAGTAGGGCCTGAGCGATGCAACACACGTAAGAACTATGTGCTGTCTTCAGGGGCAGAATCATCACTGTGTTTCGTGTTTGCGAAAATATTCCAAAAGGGCGAGCATCATGCAGATTTGTAAATTCTTCCCAGAGATGACTCAGAAATCGACCGAGGTGGAAATTCTTCACCTCCTGGGATGTAACTGCAACACTGTCAAGCTGGCAGAAAAAAGGTGCTATCTCAACAGCACTGGCTACCCTAGCGTGCTGACAGTAGCCTCTGTTTGGGGCTATGCCTCATCCTGCACCCTAACATGTTCTTACAGCGAGCATGGATTATCTGCACAATCTCGTGTTTTGTACTGTATTTTCAATACAAAGAGTGGTTATTCCTGCGCTCTGATACGGGTAGAATACACAAGGGTTTGTGTATTAGAGGGCTGCTTGCAATTAATGGGTCTTTAAGTGATGACTGGAAAACTGGAAAGACGGCTCAGCAGGTAAGACCACTGCTCTTCCAGATGGTCCAGAATCAATTCCTAGCATTCACATGGTGTCTCACACCTGGATGTGTCTCCAATGGGACATATGACATTCTCTTCTGAACTTTGTGGACACCAGGTGTACATATGGTGCATAGATACACATGCAGGCAAACAGCCATGCATGTATTTATTTAGGAGATGAATGACTCCTAAGTTAATACACTAATTAAATTACTAGCTGAATGAACTTTTAATGGGTGGGGCCTGGTTCAAGTTAGTGGCTCTCTAGGGACAGGTCTATCTTGTCCCTTGGAAGTTTCTCAACTCTCTCTCTCTCTCTCTCTCTCTCTCTCTCTCTCTCTGTCTCTCCTTCCTGGTTGCTCTAAAGCGAGCAGTTTTCCTCTGGCATGCCCTCCTACCATGTGTTTCTGGCTAGCTGTCATGGGACTTCTAGAAAGAGGTAAAGAAACATTTAATCACCCCAGATAGAGCAGGTACCAACAGACTAAAACACTTCTGTCTAAATCTAGTTTTGTGAACCATTTGGTTAGGGGCTAGTATTTGCAACCAAGACAGCTGCACCACCAGGACGTCCCTTTGACAGCTTGCAGCTGGGCCCCTGCAAAGCCCTGCTCATGGTGTCTGCACCACGGACAGCTTGTGAGTGACTGCACTGCTAAGACTCTGCCTCCCATAAGCAACTCTCCTACCTTGGGGAGGTTGGGGATTTGTGAGCCCCATGGGTCTAGGAAACCTCCCTCTGGCCTCCACGAGGGAATGTTTCTAGGCCTAACTGCTAAGCATCTCGTGTGGGTTTTTACAGTTGTTCTGATCCAAGATGGCAGCGAGCCCGTGCAACCCACAGTGTAAAGTTTCAGAACACCTTTGCTTCTTGCTCTGACATTCTTTCCCCCTCCCTCTAATGCTCAATGTGCCTTGAGCCCCAGAGGAGTGGTAAGAAAGGAGTGGTATAATTATATCATCCCATTGAGAGCTGAGCTTTGAACCATTCTACCACAGTAAAAGTCATGTATTCTAGACAATGTGACCAGCTCGGAGTTTTCATAGCAACTGCTACCCTGACCAAGGCCAACAGCAGAGCTAATGTATGACCATAAACCTAGATGTTTAGGCCATAGACACAACACATCCATTTAACAAAACAATAACAGCAACCTCTCCATTGAGCCTATGGCCTTTCTGAGCCACAAGATTTTATTTTGGTTTATAGTATCAAGCCTGGATTCCCTCTGTGGAGTAGGTCTTAAATCCAACTGGAAGTGAGTTGGTTACGCCCAGAGAGTTGTGCCACTATTGCTCCTAGGGGTCACATCTTGTAGGGCCTGCTAGTGGCATGAATACATGGGACCAGTCCACAGCTGAGCAGGACCATTGTTTCCCTCGGCAGCTAACCTAGTAGCTAGGAAAGTCACCCATTAGTGAGGATGTCTCCATTTCAGTCCCAGTTGAGTTTACCCAGAACCTTCAGCCAGAGTGGGCAAGATCTTCAGCACTAGAGACTTGCTCTCTAGTTCGGGCATGCAAACAGCAGAGGCAATAGCCGTGTTGTGTGCAGGCATGGGTGGCTCTCAGAAGCCTCCCTTGCTAATAACTGTAGTTAAGCACCTTCACCTGGCACTGGGATTTCCATTCAATAACCCTGTAGCATTTGGGTGCCCCTTGCATCCAGACTGAATGCTGCTGTTTTTAAACCCTTTAGCTGCTGTTTTTACAGGTCTTTCAAATGCCTTTCCAAATCTGTAAGACACTTAGAGGCTAGCATTGTAGATTGAAATCTTTTCACTTAGGCTGAGCGGTATCTCTGAAGATCCATGGCCTCCTGTTCCAAGGAATGTGAATTGGTCTTGGAATTCGGCAGCTAAGGGGGTACTCACAGAACTTTACAGGGTCCAACACAGCATGAAAAGCTCCCATCACGTGCACCATTTGGGGCTTTCAAAAGAGCAATATTGGGCAAGCAGCACAGATGAAGTAATCACCCCATTTAACCCTTCACAACCCAGTTAGTTTCCAGAAGCTGTCTCACCTCACAGGCTGCACCTGGCCATCAGGGCCATGGTTGGACAAATAATCTCTCAGCTTTACAGACTCATTTTGCCCAGCTGTGTGACTCTCCCTATAGTGTGCAGCCCAAGGCGAAACTCTGTGGTGTTATATGACAAAGGAAGCATCAGCTTAGCTCTCCTATGTTTGCTCACCATGGTGACCAAATACCTGGCAAGTAAGGGAGGATTCTTGGCCCACAAGTTGAAAGGAGATAGTCTGTCGTGATGAGGAAGACAATGTCGTGTGGTCCTGTGATGGCAGAAACACTCTGTGGCAAATACTTGCTCACCACTTAGCAAGCCAGGGAACGTAGGGAAGACAGGAAGTGAGCCTGACAACCTCAAAGCCTGCCCCAATTATGTACTTCTTCCTGTAAGGCTCCATCACTTAAAGGTTCTACAGTCTCCCAAGACAGCAGCTGCTGAGGATCAAGTGTTTAAATACACGAGCCTCCAGGGGACAATGCACATTGAAACCATAACGCACCCCAAATCACCTTCTTACAGGAAAGGAATGGACTCAGTACGCTGTCCAGGAGGGGCCTTACGAGCTGTGTGAGTTCCCAGCTCCCTCCTCGAGGGACATTAATAGGAAAATCTTGTCAACTGCTCTGATGTAGGACAGCAATGATAATGTCCAGCCTAGAGGAAACAGCTACATAACGCCATAGGCCTACAAGCAATGCAGCCAGCTAACTGTGGACTGAACGTTTGGACAGTGTAAGCAGAGATGCGTATCCTTTCTTCTTTACATTAGTCTACTCAGGTGTCTGGTCACAGTGACAAAACTGACTCTCATCTACCAAGAAAGCTGGATGGAATTGCATTTAATAGAGACCGTAAATATTTGCCTGATACCAAGTACCTTGAGGCACTCCAGAGCAATGTTTGTCAAAATGGATTGCTCTTTTAATGAAGTCCTTAGCACCGTGTCCTTAAATGTAAATTTAATTTAAAAAGATTAAATGTGGTTTAATACTGATATGTAAAAAGTAGTCATTCTTTGGGTATGTAGACTGCTAACGACACTGTAATCATTCTGAGAAGGGAGTAAACAACCCAGGCAGAAGTAGTGTTTAGGAGCCAATAATCCTATCATCCCACTCACATCTTTTTACCAGGTTACTCTCAATTCATGAGAGATTGAGAGAAATGTCTCCAAAATGTTAGCATTTGAATCTGTTTGGCGAAGTGAACAGCCACTGGTCTTCAACTTGAAGACTGTAATGCTAGTATTTGTTCCCGTATAAACTGAACCAAAACAGGCCAGTGCTTTGAGGTTTCCTGTCTCCTGACCTCGAGACCTGATGCCCAGTGACCTACTGTCAACTGACTCTAATCATAACTCTTTGGCTTAGTTGACTGTATAAGATATTTGAAGCTTGAAAGCAACCCACACTGAAGAAATCACAGAACCCAGTAGGTGGGCGGGAACGCAGCTTGTAGCTGGGCTGACGAGGACATAGCTGTGAATGCGGCTCTGGCCCACAATCCCAGGTAAAGGACGGTAAAGACTGGGTTCTGTTTCATCAGGATTAGCCGCTCTTCCAGCTCTCCCTCCTACCTGCTTGTTGCAGACAAATTTTACCTCCAGTTCATCTTTCTCCTTTTCACCTTCAATCGTGTACAGCAGGGGCTCTCAACCTTCCAAGGGCTGTGACCCTTTAACACAGTTCCTCATGTTGTGGTGACCCCCAACCATAAAATTATTTTTGTTGTTGTAGTTTTGCTACTGTTGTGAATGATAATGTAAATCTCTGTGTTTTCTGATGGTTTTTGTCGACTCCTATGAAAGGGTCGGTCACTTGACTCCCAGAGGGGTTGCGACCCACAGGCTGAGAACTGATAGTCTGTTAGGGTTTCCTTATGTGGTTTTGCTTTCAAGATTAGGAAGCATGGCCAAAAGATGGCTCAGAGGGTAAAAGTTCTTGCTACCAAGCCTGATGACCTGAGGACCCACATGGTCCTCTGGCCTCCACGTAATGTGTGTCCAACATGTGCTCGAATGTTATCTTTATAATAAATTAATAAATCATTTTAAAAAGAAGACATGCAGGAAGCTTAGAGCACAAAGTAATTGTGAGGAAGAGACAGCAGGATGGGAATGGGTTGTCTTTTCCCTCGCCCTAAGAGATGCAATTCTGGGGTAAAATCAGAGAACAACTTCTTAGTTCGGGTTTCCGTTGCTGTAAAGGGACACCATGACCATGTCAGCTCTTATAAAGGAAAACGTTTATTTGGGGGTGACTAATTGTTCAGAAGTTTAGTCCATCATTATCATGGCAGGACACACGGTGGAGTGCAGGCAGACATGGTGCTGGAGAGGTAACTGAGAGTTCTACATCAAGACTGGCAGGCAGCAGGAAAAGACAGTGACCCTGGACCTGGCTTGAGCATTTGAAGCCTCAAAGTGACACACTTCCTCCAACAAGGCCATACCTACCCCAACAAAGTCATACCTCCAATAATGCCACTGCCTGTGAACCTCTGGGTCCCATTTTCACGCAAACTACCACACCTTCTGCTAGACATGTCCTGGGAGATCATGCTAAAAACATGTGCAGCTGGAGGAAATCTAAGATGTTTTTCTAAATAATTCACTTATCTGCTGTACAGTTTCCAAAGTCCCCGTGAGCACTGTGTTTGTGATGTTAGTTGGCAGCATCTCTGGAGAGCCTGTTCTCTCAAGTCCATCGCTCGGCGTTGCCCTTCAGAGTTTCCCCTTTCATCCTCCGGGCGCGTTCTCTTAGTGTCCTAGAATTACAAAGCACATTGAACAAGACAGCGCTCCCTCGGCCCGCAGTTAGGGTTTACCGTGGCTTAGTGTTTTTCCCTACTCAGAACGACATCAGATTGTCAAGATGTGTTTCTGTTTTATTCAAGGAGAACACAAGATTTAAATTAATTTTATTCTATTCCTTGGATTGTGTTCCCTGTAAAGTCTCTCCTAGGATGGGACCGTTTAAAAGCAGAAGTGTCTGAGGGTGTGTCAGAGGAATGTGTAACATTCTGCTTGCTGTGCATACTCTTCCTCATTCACAGAATACATTCTGACGTTACGATCAGAATGGCATTCAGAGGGCAGGGGAGATGGGTCAGTAGGCAAAGCACTTATAAGCTTGAGAATTTGAATCTGGAACCCCCAGAAGCCACATCCAGCAGGATGAGGTAGGGTGTCTCTAGTCCCGGCACTCCTATGACAAGAGGGAAGGGGGAGCTATGAGAATCCCAGAAGCACACTGGCCAGCTCTCCTGGCACACCCACTGGCAGGCAAAGCCCACTGAACAAGACAGAGTTTCTTCTATCCACGGTTAGGGTTTAATGTGGTTCAACATTTTCCCTACTCAGAAGAGCTTCAGATTGTCAAGTGGGTAACTTTTGTTTCTGTTCTGTTCCAGGAGATTTGAAGAAAAAAAAATAATTTCATTCCTCTCCATGGATTGCATCTCCTGCAATGTAACGAGGGACCCTATCAAAAGCAACGGTGAGGGCAACTGATAGGCAAGGTTAGCCTGAGCTCCACGGGACATGTGGGCACCCTCTTTCTGCCTAACACACACACACACACACATACACACACACACACACACACACACACGCGCGCACAAAAGGTGGAGAAACTTTTTTTAAAGTATTTGCACATATAGAGATCTTGCTAGGTGATTCAGGCTCATGAGAACATGTCTGTCTACAGAGGAAACACTCATGTAACCTGTCTTACAGTATCCAGGCCTATCTTCGTGACTCCACAGTGTGTATTTTCTTAACCATAAAATCCAAACAAGTAAAAAAAGTACAATCCCCAGAGCTACTGACTGCTGCTACTCGGCCAAGTAGGAACTCTCCAGCCTGTCTACTCCAAAGCTAATCTTCTGTGTTATTAGACACCTCACTCTGCCCTCAGCCCCTTCCCTTCGCACAGCGAATACTCTAATTGAATTTCCTGGTATTTCACAGGGTGTTCTAAGACAGCATTACAAAATCACCTTGAGGAATTCTTGGTAAGAAAAAAAAACTATTTTTTTTTTATTTTGAATCTGGGAAAGAACTTCTCTTATGGAAAAAAGGTGTGTGTGTGTGGGGGGGAACCAGAAGCTTATCAATAGTCTTAAGAGAAGAAAAACTCAGGCCGATCCTTACCACATTTGGGAAGTTTACCCGAGGGCACGTTTGAGGAGTGGCAGCAGGAGGCACTAATGATGTTCCTCCCATGGATGAGACTAGCAGCTCTGAAGGGTTTTGCACCAATTTCGATCAGTTCAGTGTCTTCCAGTGGAGGAACGCTAGCTCCCAAATCTACATGTTACTGATGTGAAACAAAAAGTAGTAATTTATCTATAATAATTTAGCAATAATACTAACAGAAGGGACCAGCGTCCGTGGCAGAGAGAAGCAGGATTAGAGATGGCGCCGCAGCAATAGTTATGGGGGAAGGCCACAGCGGACTATGCTTGTAATGATCGCCCTGCTGGGAAGAGAGCACCCGCATCCGGCGTCAGCGCTGCGTCCTGCCGGTGCTGGCCAGTCTCACAGTCACCCTGTCTCTGAGCAACAAAATATCGAGATGAAGAATGGTTCATTTTCTGGATTAAGCCTCCTCAAAAGAAATGTATGGTTTGATTGCTGCTGGAAGCCATGCTGGCCCCTGGACGCCAGGTTGATGTCCTTGGTCCGTGCTGCTGCAAATGACCATGTTGACGGCCGTAATCACGGCTGCTGCCGGAGACGGTGTTGATTTCTGTGGTCCTTGATGCTACCAGAAGTCATGTGGAAGTCCATGATCCATGCTGCTACCAGTTACTATGGGCAAGGAAGCTTCCTTCCCAGTGGTATCTATCGATGACTGCAGGCTTATAACTGAGAATGAGAGATGTGGAAAGTTTCTGAGACACTCTACCCCAAGGGAAGTAGCCCAGACAGACAGGAAGCTATTGAAGAGACTTCTTTTTTTTTTTTTCTTCGAGACAGGGTTTCTCTGTAGCTTTGGTGCCTGTCCCGGAACTAGCTCTTGTAGACCAGGCTGGTTTCGAACTCCCAGAGATCTGCCTGCCTCTGCCTCCCAAGTGCTGGGATTAAAGGTGTGCGCCACCACCGCCAGGCTTGAAGAGACTTCTTAAAGGTTGTGATAAATGTGCCACAACGACGTGTGCTCAACTATGTTCATAGTAGCATTGTTTGTCATAGCCAGAACCTGGAAACAACCAAAATGCCCCTTGACTGAAGAATGGATAAGGAAAATGTGGTACATTTACACAATGGAGTACTACTACACAGCAGAAAAAAAATAATGACATCTTGAAATTTGCAGGCAAATGGATGGATCTAGAAAACATCATGTTGAGTGAAGTAACCCAGACCCAGAAAGACAAATATCATATGTACTCACTCATAAGTGGTTTTTGAACATAAAGCAAAGAAAACTAACCTACAAACCACAATCCCAGAAAACCTAGACAACAATAAGGACCTTAAGAGAGACATACATGGATCTAATCTACATGGGAAGTAGAAAAAGACAAGATCTCCTGAGTAAACTGGGAGCATGGGAGAGGGTTGAAGGGGAGGGGAGAGGAAGGGAAGGGAGCAGAGAAAAATATATAGCTCAATAAAATAAAAAAAAAGTTATGATAAAGAGGCTGAAGTGTAGTTCTTCACAGCTGATGGCTTCTGGCAAGGGGGTGGTGGTGGTGGTTGCCGGGGAAGCACTCAGCTTTCTTTAAGGGCTGGCCGCTGGGAGTTTGACTAGGGCAACACAAATTGGACTTGGTGTATGGTTTTTTTTTTTTTTGAGAGAGGGAGGAGGTGCAAGGGAGTGAGGATAGACCTGGGAGGAAGGGGAATTGAGTGTGACCAGGGTGCATTGTATGAAATTCCCAAATAATTAATAAAATATTATGTTGGGGGGAAAGATTATTGATAAGCCATTAAGTATATAAAATGATAACCTCAACATATTATTTTGGCAACTTTTAAGGGTCTGTAGTTTCTCATGAGCCATTATTTCCCCTCTTGTAGCAGAGCTTCTACTGCACAGCTTTCCTGCCGTTTGAGCAGGGAGCCCTCATTGCCTTTTGCACAGGGCTGAACAAATTGTGCAGCCAGCCCCAAGGCTGTCACAAGGTTCATTAAGTCATGAAGGGAGACATTGTCCACCCATAAATGTTTACGGGGTGTAGGAAAAGAGCAAGAAAGACAAGACATGTACTTTTAAAATGTTCTGTATAAAACCACGGAGTGAGGCCGGGCGGTGGTGGCGCACGCCTTTAATCCCAGCACTCTGGAGGCAGAGGCAGGCGGATCTCTGTGAGTTCGAGACCAGCCTCGTCTACAAGAGTTAGTTCCAGGACAGGCTCCAAAACACACAGAGAAACCCTGTCTCGAAAAACCAAAAAAAAAAAAAAAAATCATGGAGTGGGCATTTAATCTATATTAAGAGACAAGCAATGTACTGCCGGGGTAGGTAAAGTAGAGAATTAGAATCAGAAAATATGCTTTAGTTGACTTTTGTTTTTACTATTTGGGGGCCTGCCACTCAGTTCTCAGTAAGTCACTGAGACGTATTTTTACTTATTTTGCTTATGAATGCCTGGCCTTAGCTTGACCTATTTCTAGCCAACTTTTCAAATTTAAATTATCCCGTTTCTCTTCAACTATGTTCTGCCTCTGAGCCTTTTGCCTTTGTTTTATTCTTTATGTCTTTCTTCCCTTCTTACTCCGTGCTGGTTGTGTGGCTTGGTGGCTGATCCTGGAGTCCCCCTCTCCTTCACCTCTTCTCACTCCTCCCTCTTCTCTTGATTTCTCCTCCTATTTATTCTATGCCCACCAGCCCTGCCTCTCCTTTCTCCTGTCTAGCTATTGGCCATTTAGCTCTTTATTAGACCAATCAGGTGTTTTAGACAGGCAAAGAATCACAGCAATGCAACACATCTCTGCATCATTAAACTAATGTTCCGCAGCATAAACAAATGTAACACATTTTCAACTAATATTCCATAACAATACGTTTTTACATTTGTGCTGAGGTTGCCGTCAGGAAAGAAAAGATTAAGGGCACTATCTTCAGTGAGTAGCATGCTTGTCAAAGATAGTCTTTGCATAAAAAAAAAACATGAGTTTATCAGAATAAAAATCCATTCAGACAAAGATCAAATTCACATGAATTGTTCATCAATGTTCTATGATATTCAAGGATGCAGTGTTATTTTCTTTTCCCAAAGAGCAGATAGATAACTGCAGTGATGTGAGCCAACCTTTTTTTTTTTTTTTTTTTTTTTTTTTTTGGTGTTTCTTTAGAAACAGTGACTCTCGGGACCTAGGAAAACGGTTCATCTGTTAGGAGTGCTTACTGCTCTTCCAGAGGACCTGTGCTCCGACCTCAGTCTCACCAGCACCCTTAACTTCAGCTCCAGGGGATCTGACACCCTCTTTTGGCTCCGTGGCATCAGAACATACATAGTGCACAAACATATATGAATGCATATGTACACACACAAATCAAAAGTTAAAAAATGACTCTCAACGCACTCAAAATCACAACAACATGACTTGCTTTTTGAAAACGAGATAGCAGAGAAAAAGAACTTCAAGCAGATGAACAAATTTGCTTCCTATAGAGCTAGCACAGATGTATTGAATTATACCTGGTTTTTAATCTATTTATTTATTGTCTGATGGTTATTGTATAAACCAATTTATGACAGGAATTTATACTTCCCCAAAGCTATTGGACAAGACAACTGAACATATTTTATCTTCTCAGTTTTCAGTAAAATTACAGATTCCTAAGTGATGTAGCTTTTGTGTTGGTGCCTCTCCTGGGCCCGTTTTAGTCTTTCATTACTTAAACAGTCCAGACTGACTCAGACAACATGCAAGTGTGTGCAGTATTACAACAGAAGATTTCATACACGAGTCTCTAAACTTAGGGAAGACAATGACAACACATACAAAAAAGAGAAAGCATATTTGATATTAATAAAGCCTGCTTGCAGATCTGTGACAAAACACCTCTGGCCTTGCCTACACTTTTCAGGGTGTTTCAAGGTCAACTCTGAAAGACGACTGAGAACTGCGGGGAAGATTCCTCTGTGCAGTGAGACAGTGTGCACGCATAGCTGGTGATTACAGGTTGAAAAGGCCATGGACTTTTTGAGGACCCCAGTTAATTATTTCCTCCTTCCTTCCACTAACTCTCTAAATCATTAGATAGCAGAGGAAAGAATTTAGGAGGTGATGGAGAAAAGTGTTTCGTCTTTAAGATAGTTTTCCGTTGGCAGTGTGGTTAGACACCAAAATTTAAACTAACAAAACCCAGATGGAATCAGGGCTCTCTCTTTGACTGCAGGCACAGAAAGCGTGTGGGACTTTGTGCCTTTGCTACAGAGCTTCTCATGGTGGTTGAGACCCCAGTTTTATGCAGGGTCTCAAGTTACAGGATTTTCACTGTGAGCCTATCAGGGCCCAACCTGTTTTCTCAACTATATAGGAAAAGATGACCAACAGGCAGGATGCAAGTCAAATGCAGCCAACAGACAGGCTCTGTTTTGCACAGTGTTTTTTAAATTTTGAGTTGGGGCCGTAGAAATCCATGGTTAAGGGTACTTACTGCTCTTGCAAAGGATCTGAATTTGGTTCCCAGCACATATTAGGCAACTCACAACTACCTATATCGCTCCCTTTCTAAGGGAGTTGATGCCATCTTCTGGCTTCTGTGGGCACTGCATGCTCATGGTGCACAGACACTCAGGCATACAGATATATGCTTAAAACAATTAAAGAAATCTCTTTAAGGGCTGGAGAGATGGCTCAGTGGTTAAGAGCATTGCCTGCTCGTCCAAAGGTCCTGAGTTCAATTCCCAGCAACCACATGGTGGCTCACAACCATCTGTAATGAGGTCTGGCGCCCTCTTCTGGCCTGTAGGCATACAGACAGAACATTGTATAATAAATAAATAAATAAATAAATAAATAAATAAATAAATAAATATTAAAAAAAAAAAAAAAGAAATCTCTTTAAAAATCAACCAATAAAAAAATTTGGGGCTATTGTGCTCTTGAATTTATGTATTAACTTTTTTGTTTTTTTTTTAAAGCACTAATCTAGATTGCTCTTAAAATATCTTATAGATGTATGTACAGTTTTAAAGGGATGGTTGCATCAAATAGGTTGAATGTCTTGGAAGCAAAACCTGAGGACTTTTGGAAGAATGAATTCTGCTTTTATATAGAAAAGTCCTCTTTTAGTTTCCAGCCTTAAAGGTTCAGATTTGTTCTAGGTCTACTGTTGTGGAGAACCCGAACTGACACTGTTATTTTGACATAAACCTATTAATTTCTGACCCCAGTGGGCTGACTCCCCTTAGTTTCTGTACTAAAAGCTCCTGATAGAAAGACTACATTTCCCAGCTTCCCTTGCAGCTATCGGTAGCCATATTTTAAAATCTGCCCAATAAGATATAAGCAGATGAACATTATGGAAACTTCATAAAATGTACCTGATGGCTCCCTTGTGTCCCCATTGTAACAGCCAGACATGCATCCTGCAGTCTGAGATGTAGGAGCTAGAGTCTAGAGGACATACTGAGTCATGAAGCTGAGAGCCACACCCCATGGACGACAGCACAAAGCTGGAAGGAACCTTGATCCCTGATCTCCATGGGTCTCCTGGACTGGATCTAAACCACTGTTGCTGAAGGAAACCCTTCTAATCGATGCTAATGTAGACTATGTAGATATAGTTCTAGTTTGATACAATTGCCAGCTTTAAAAGAATGGAAATTTTACATAAGAATTTGAATCTCTGAATTCTCCCCTGAACATGTGGCATGTTTGATCAACTTGAGTTATCAATTGATATGATATAGGATATCAATCGATATGAACTCAAGTTGAGGTCATATCAATTAATCAGCACAGAATAATGAAATCAGATGCATCAGATGGAGCTAAAGGGCCTCCCAAGTCTATTTCCTTCCTTTCAGTTCCTAGAGGTAAGACAAAAGTGTGTTCTAAAAATAGACACAGCAAGGTCAAAGGTCCTGAGGCGGAAGCAAGTTTGACTGGGCATGGTCCACGTGGTGGAGAAAGGTGAAGATGAGATCACACAAGGAGGCAGGAGTTACGTAATCCATCCTCCGGAGGCAGGCACTTTGGTCTTTATCCTGAGTGTATTTAGATGTCATTAGAGAAGTTCTATTTCTTCATCTGTGGCTATGTCTGTGTGTGAAGGTGTGAACTTGCTTCGGTGTACACGCAGAGATCACAGGACATCCTCGGCTGTCAGCCCTCACCTTTCACCTTGGTAGAGACAAATTTTTGTTGTTGCTTGCTACTGTGACTCCAGGCTGGATGGCCTGTGCGCTTCTGAGAGCCTCTCCTGCCTTTGCCTCCCATCTCGCTCAGGAGAGCTGAGAGTACACACACGTGCTATGTCAATTCTGGGGATCCAAACTCAGGCTGTGGAACCATCACATTTACTAGCTGACCCAACTCCCTAGTTCTCCTTAGAGAATTCTAAGCAAGTGAATGAAATTACCTATTTCATTTTAAAAACTCCTTCTGGTTCCTGGTTAGACTGTAGACTTGCAAGAGCTGAGCGGAATCTCCCCCGCCTGGGAATTAAAGCAGAAGGATCAGGAGTTTGAAGCCAGCCTATCTCAAAACAAACATAAATAACTACACACACACACACGTGCACGCACGCACGCACGCACACACACACCAGAAGCAAGGAGGTCAACCAACAAGATATTTAACAGTCCCCTGAGAAATGACACCTGCTTTGGAAAAATGAAGAGACTTACTATCTGTTTTAGAGACAGCCAGAATTGCTAGCAGATCGGATGTGGGGTGTGAGGACATGACAGGTACTCAGTGGCATGGAAGCTGGTCCCCGTCACTCATACAGAAGCCTGAAGGAAGAACAGATTCGGACAGGCAAGCAGAAGACTCTCTTGGCTCCCACTTTGAAATTTCTGTTAACTATCCCAAGAAAGAGGATGAGCAAACAGGTATGTAAGTGAGGGAGGGCATTATTTAGCACTCTTTCTGAATGCGCAACCAGGTTTCTCAGATAGAAAGCCAGGAAATTCTATAAATTACTTCTGAAATTGCATTTAATGCATGAAACCCTTCAAGTTATACCCAGCCTTGTGTGAGGTTTCCTTGGGCCAGCTGGACATACCCACCAGACTCATGATCGCCATGTTTCCAGGGTCTTAGTGTTTAGCCTGCGTGCCAGCCTTTACTTCTCAGACTAGGTAGGCATGGAAGAGCTGAGGCCAAGAATGTTGCAAGCTGCTCTTTGTCATCCACTTACACTTCAATTTGTCATGTTCTCTTTTTAATTCTGGTTGATCTTTAGCTGACTCAGTGACATTTCCAGTTTCTGCCCCCCCCCGCCTTTATCACTTTTGTCTGTTGGAGTCTTCTCTAACTAGTCTTTATCCCATGAAGCCTTTCAAGAATAAAGTGAACAAAATGGTTTTTAAATTATTTGGGGGCTGCTTCTGAGTTGCTGGGGAAGTGCTCCTTTTCCTTCCAGAAACTTCAGAATGAAAGCAGAGAGCTAGACAGATAGGAGGCCTGTTTGGAGGGAATGCCTACTGTGTGTGTGTGTGTGTGTGTGTGTGTGTGTGTGTGTGTGTGTGTGTATGTGTATGTGTGTGTGTGCTGGCTTTCTCCTTTTACCATGTGAATTCTGGGTATTGAATTTAACTTGTCCATCTTGTTGCCACAGATCTTTACTGTAATGGAACCAGCTATACTTTCCCCCCCTTTATTCTTTTAGATGTGGTGGCCCGATGGGCTGGGCTAATACGGGCATCCAGATCCAAGAGCTTTATCATTCAATAGATGATGGCCTTGGGCCTGACCCAGGTCTGGTAGAGCAGCGGAGACCATCTTTCTCTCCGCAGGCTGAGGGGGAAACTCCCATGAGGAACAGCACAGTGGGAGGAGTCCAGTATGCCCAATTCTCCTGTCCCAATTTATTCTCCATCACCAGATATGCAGATTAGGAGGTGAGGAAATAGTTCTTCCTGTAAAACCCCGGGTGGAGAGAGGTCGTTCTCTTGACAGGAAATGAAACATGTACTCTTGACCCGCTGACTGGTATGATGGCTGAACCCTCATAAACTCTGTCACTGGTTAGCAGTTGTAGAATAATTCCTTGTCATTTGTGAAGACATTAAAAGGGGGTTAGTACCCACCTTGTGAGATGACCCAGGACTGTCCTGCTTGACTTAGAATAAACATTTGATAAAGATGTGCTACCAGCAGAGTGCCAATAAGTGCCTATTCCCCTTCTTAGGTAAGGTGCGTGTGTGTGTGGGGGGGGGGGCTATGCAGATAGGGTTAATCTCAGCAGATGGAAGCCTCGAAGGCCTGTTAACAGCTATGCTATACCATCGATCTTGAGTGTTGCCCAAAGGTCCATATGCCAAAGGCTTGGTCCCCAGCTGAGTGCTGTTGAGAAGCGCTAAGAACTTTAAGACCTGGGGCCTGCAGAGAGGTCTCTGGTGACCCCGAGCACGCGCTCAAAAGGGGTGGTACGAGAAGGGTCTTTCTGTCATCTAGAGAACTCCTTAATTGATCTCTTCACTTTCATTTCCTTGGTTAGGCTTGCTGTGGGTGTGTATGTGCGTGTGCAGTCAGTGGCATTGTTACCCTGATTTCTATTTTTGCATGTAATCGGTATATTTAAAGCCTAGTGATCTTTGTGCAGTTTGTATCCTGCCACTTTGTAGAATGTATTCATCGGCTCCTACAGGTTTTGATGGTGAAGGCTGTAAGATCTCTTATATATATAGATTCAAATAGAAACACCACCTCTCCAACACCCCCTCCCCCCATGTGCCCTGTCATTTGTATTTCTTTGGTTTCTTTCTCTTTCCTTATTGCCCTAAGACTTCAAGCACTCTATTGACTAGGGGTGGACAGAGTGGACAATCTCGTCTTGTTCTGATTTTCATGGGAATGCCTTTTTTCTAATAGCCTGATGTTGGCTAGAGGTTTGTTATCTATATGTGGCTCCTGGGATGATCCCCAGGCCTCAGCGGATGGCTTCATATGTGCATCTAGGCAACACTAACTGGACCCAGTGGATTATTTTTAAGAAGCAAAAAAGAAAGAAAATGAAGTTCAGAGGTATATGTGTTGGAGGGAACCTAGAGGGAGTGGAAGAGCAGAGGGAGAGATTGTTAAGATACATTGTACATGTTTCCAAAAACAAACAAAAATACTTTTAAAAAGAGGTAGAAGAGATTGAAGAGACCTGGCCTTCTGTCCCCTAGCCATGAGGTGAGCCACCTTCCTATAACACACGCCCCACCATCTTGTGTTGTTCCACCACAGGTCCCCAGACAACAGGATCAACTGATCACGGTCTGACATTTCCACAACCGTGAGCAGACATACACCGCTCCTCTTTATAAATTGTCTCTGGTGTTTGTTACACTAATGAGAAACAAACACAATACAGAAATAAAAATTATCTTCCGGGCTGAGAGGGGCGGCCCAGTGCTAGTCTCTGCTTAGCTCCCACTTGGTCCTGGGTGTCATGCCCAGCTCACACACTGCACATGCTGCTGCCCAGGCAGCAGTATTCCTCGCTGTAAATGCCTGCTGGGGATCGTATTTCAGTGAGACCACATCTAAGTAGGATGTGCCAAAAAGCTGATCTTGGGTAGGGGTCAAGTAAACGGCTTCAGTTCTTCTTCAGGGAGGGATGCCAACAGTGTGGGGAAGTAGCTTAGTAGTAGAACAATTTGCCTAGTAAGCACAAAGCCTGGATTCACTCACCAGCACTTAAAAAAAATAGCCTCTTTTATTTTTGGTTTTGTTTTGATTTTTTTGTTTGTTTTTCAAAGAGAGTCACTATTAAAGCCTAGGATAATAGTTCTGAGTCCTCCAGGGGTTAAAGCTATGTCTTGCCTCAATCTGAAGCAATGCATAGGCCAGGAGGTACAGCTGTGTGGAACACAAAGAGCTACTCGCTTTGGAATCTAACACCTGGAGCTTACCTGGCAGAGCCCCAGTGAGGCTGGGGAGCTGGGCAACACCGAGGGGCTGGGAAAACCCCACACTCCTCAGACCCACCACTGTAACCATGCGATACCAGCTCCCCTCTGGGAACAAAGCCCCCTGCCCCTTCCCTGACAGCCTTTGTTGAACATCCCCGCCTTACTCCAGAGCCACTGGAGCTTTGGAGCCCGCGGCTCAACACCCTGCAGTTTTAGCCCAGGGTCTTATTTACTTTCTCTATGTGAGGTAACTAGTATTTAGCCAGAAGCCCTTCCTCTGAGACAGTCATAGATTGGGGGCGGCTAACTCCAGAAAAATAAACCCAGCCCCTAGCAGGAAGAAAGAGCTTGCAGCACTTAGCTCTCTGTGTACCGGGATGCTCCTTCCCTCCCACTTGACCAAAGCAAATCTTTGCAGGAAAAGGAGGTGGCTGAAGGAGTCTGCATTTCTGATCTGTTACATTACTTTGTGAGGGCTCAGAACATTTTCACTCCCGGAATGGACCGGGAGGTACAACAGCTGCACCCCAAACTACGTGTAGGGGGGCATCCTGGTTACCTTAGCACACCAGGCGCATACATAAGCTAGGGCTTGAAGGGCCAAGTGCTGTATTCTTTAAGGAGCAGTAGAAGGCTAAGGACAGGTTACAGGAATGGCTTGTGGAACTAGGAGTCGTATTAAAATAGGACCTGGCAGGAGGTGTGTGTTCAGCTTTTCTTTTTAAAACTGAAGTCGTGCCGGGCGGTGGTGGCGCACGCCTTTAATCCCAGCACTCGGGAGGCAGAGGCAGGCGGATCTCTGTGAGTTCGAGACCAGCCTGGTCTACAAGAGCTAGTTCCAGGACAGGCTCCAAAACCACAGAGAAACCCTGTCTCGAAAAACCACAAAAAATAAAAAAAAAAAAAAAATAAAACTGAAGTCGTATTCTAGAGTCTAACTAGCCATTCCTTCCCGTCTTGTAGTCTTGCCTACCCCAGAGCCTCCATCCTACAAAAGTCCTTAAACAACACCCAACTTTTCAAAAGCCGAGCCTTTTCAGGACATCTCAAAGAGTAAGGCAGGGTAGTTAAAGACCGTTTTGCCTGCTGCTATTCAACAAGGTCTTAAAACAAAGCTTGGACGTTTTCATCTTTTACTTCTGAATCCCATTTCAGAGCCTTCAAAAACCAGCATGTGGACCCCCGAAAAATATTCTATGCAGGTGACACTGGGACTTAGTGAGGGTAAATGACCACTTTAAGGTGTGGCAGTTCCTGCCAGGAAAGTGCCACGTAAGTAGCGGGGCTGGGTGTCACTTGACATTCAACAGAAGTGGAAGTAGCGGTGGCTTTGGCTCTAATTGCTTAATGATCTTGAGGAAGTGCTGGCAGGAGCCTTGCAGCCTGGTCACTGCCTGGCCAAGATCCCAAGGGGTCGCTGGTGGGGCCCCGGAAAGAAGCCGGGAGCGTCAATCATCCAAGGCCAGCTACCTGCCCGGCGCGCCGGGTCCAATGGGAGGAGCGCGCGAGCCGCACCTCAACCTGCCTGAAACGTCACGACGCCGAGGCTGACGTCAGGCCAATGGGAGGCCTTCCTAGCCAGGGGGCGGGGCCGTAGGAGTCGGGCCGCGGAGGCAGTTGGAGGAGTGTGTGGGTTCTCCTGCCCGGCAGCCGCGGAGCGCCCGCAGCTAGTCCGTCCCGGTCGCCGCGTCCCGCGTGGTGCAGGCTGCCCCGCTGAGCGGCGGCGGGAGCTGACGGACGCACCTCCCGGCACGCCAGGCTCGACGCTTCCCTTAGCCCGCACTTCCTCCTGCTGCAGCGCGGTGCCGGCTGGGCGGGCGGGATGGCGGCCCGAGGGAGCTGCCGGGCTCCGACGCGACGGCTGCTCTTGCTCCTGCTGCTTCCGCTGCTCTGGGCCCCGGTTGGGGTCCGCGCCGGCCCCGACGAAGACCTGAGCCACCGAAATCAGGAGCCGCCGGCGCCCGCCCAGCAGCTGCAGCCGCAGCCCGCGGCAGTGCAGGGCCTCGAGCCGGCCCGGGCCGAGGTGAGGGCCGCGGCTGGAGGGTACGGGGCGGGCGAGCCAGGAGCCGGCCGCCGGGTACCAGGCTCCGCCGCTGGCGGCGCCGCCCTCTTTCCGAGGCGACTGGGGGAGGGGAGCCGGCCCCTGCTAGCTTCGCTTGGGGTGGGGGGAGGGTGTTCGACTGTTTTTCCCAGGCGCGGCCTGGCCTCGCTTGACTGCTTGGGGGAAGGGAAAGGGAGAGCCCAGCCGGGGGTCCCCAGTGGTCCCCAAGATCCCCGGGATCGACGTGCTTGCTCCGGAGTCAGCGTTGTGCTGATCAGATGTGCCGTACTGGAAAGACTGGAAATACTCATCCGGAGTAGAAAGTTTTTAGCACAGAGCAGCTGGGAGACTTTAGCTTGTCAAAGGGTCATCATCACACATGATCTTCCACATCATTGTGGAAGCAGTCCAGTCGGAGATGCTCACCCAAGCTCAGCTTGGTTCTTTGCCAAATATTGGTCTAGAGATCATGCATTGCTGGCCTCCCTTTTTTAAAAACCATGCTTTGGCTTGAGGGAAGTGGCCCTTAAAGAACGCAGAGACCTGTGTCTGATGGTAGGGTGGGGGATTCTAAAAACTACATTTACGTTCACCACATAGATATAGATTAACCTTTTAATCTATGTTCGTAGAATTTCTCCTTTCTAAGACACTCTTCTCTGTCTTGGGCTCTCTTATTTCCAGTTTTGACTCATACATTCTGGAGTTTTTAGTCTGTCAGTAGGGTCCATTTTGGCATTCAGTTTCCTGCCCCAGTCTATGCCCCCTAATTCACTGAACTCAAAACTCTTAAGAGAATGGCTCTGTTCTGACCTCAGTCATATGACAGGTTGGATATTCACGTTTCTTCATCACCCAGTTCCAGCCAACTTCTAGGTCTTTTAGGGACCCACCACACCCTCCCTCTTTTCTGAAACCGCCGCTTCCAGATCTGAGACCTGGCATGTGCTCTCTTGCCAGTCCCTCTTAAACAAAGGCCTTACAACAGAATTCAAGCTTGAAGCCTGCGGGTCAGAACCCTTCCCATCTTCAAGAGCCAACAGAAACCTCTGGAGCCTTTCCCAAGCTGCTCTTCGGAAGAGATCATTCTCTGAGTAATGGGTGTTTTCATTTCCCCACGGTTCATATTACACTGGCCTTTCCCGGATTTTGTTTTCTATGCAGTTACCGGGAGGTGGGAATGTCTGCGATTCTGAGTTTGCCTTTACACAGCAAGTACTTTCTAAGAATCACCTGCCCAGAGTGTAGTAATCGGTTTTGAGAAATAAGGAAAGATTCTCCTTACTGGAAGTGCTCAGGAAGAAGTTAAATCAATAGCCACCTGTTAGGCGATTTCATTGGTGTGACGTTAAGATTTGGGGAGCTGATTTCAGCCATATGTGGCTGTTAAGCAGGTAGAGCAGGTGACATTTCCTGGTTGTGGATGGGGCGGCCTAGGTTTGGGTGGTTTAATGTCCATTATCCCAGCCAGAGTTAGAAGCCAGATCCTGCTTCTCATCTCCCGGGTGCTCTTAGCAGAGTTTGAAGCCAGGTCCTGCTTCTCATCTTCCGGGTGCTCTTAGCAGTTCTTAGCCTTTTGTTTAATTCTAATGCATTTTAGTTGTTGCTGGATTGTATATTGCTGTAAGCCTTTGATCTTGATGACTTATACCCCCTTGCCTCCTTCCCTTTGAGGGACTTTACTATTTTATCTATTCTTAATACTTGCAGTTCTGACTTGGTTTTTTAAAACTTGTATACATGTTGTCTGCCCTTGCAGCATGTTAATGTCTAGAGAGTGTTGTTATCTTACTCCTCTTGGTCTCTTTCCTAAGACCTTGTATTTTTTTATTTTTGTATTTTATTAGTTGTTGGCTAAGTAATTTTCTAAGAGGAAGATCTAAGATTTTACATTTTAGTTCCTTTCGGGTTTTAAATACCTTTATGGAAGATGTATAAAATGAACTTGAGCAGGAAAAACTATCTTAACAGTATACATCCAGGCTTTTACTTGCTAAAGGGTTTACTAGGTGAAGTTAAGGAAACTCAGCTTCATCCTCTGTTGTGATTTTGTTCATTAATGGACTGGTTTTAACTTAGAAATTGAATTGCAGTAGATTATATAGATGTTAATGCTGGGACCCTTGTAAAGTTTAAAGTGCAAGCGCGCATGCGCACAGTCACACACATATGCACGCATGCTCAGTGTGTGTGTGGGGTCAGGAGTGTTTGAAATCAAGAGTAATAAATTGCCTCTGATTGCAGTACAGATCAGATGGCCCATGTAGAAGTGGGAGTCACTGGCTCTCAGAAGCCAGGGGCTCTAGTTCTTTGGCATAGAGGCATTTGGTGGAGCGGGTTTTCCCTGTCCTGTCTTCTACCTGCACTGCCTCCTCCAACCGTAGATCCGCAGCATCGCTGCCATTCAGATGACTGCATTCATGGTCTGGCTGGTCTGTCCCTACTCTATACATCTTCTGAACCAACTCCAAAACGCTGAGTCGTGAACTTTCTTCTTTGTGTTCATCATTGAGCCTGCTGCCACATACTTGAGCATCAGAAGCCTGCTTTAAAACAGCGCCCCCCACCCCACCCCCCTGGGAGTGAAATAACCAAATGCAAGAGTGCAATTTATGAATGTATAACTTTCTAGGCATTTCATGGTCGCTGTGGTCATTAACAATTTTTAAGGCAGAAATGGTGGCAGGCACAGTTACAGTTAGTTACTGCAGTCCTTTGAGGATGCTGGAGATAATCTTACTGTGTTAAGGTCACAGTCTGTTGGCCTCACTTAAGTGGTCTTATGGATGTCTGACTTTACAGCTAATGGTTGGAGGGAAAGTGCAGACACTCTGGGTTTTGTCTTAATATTTTCATAAGTATTGGTGTTCTTTTCCATTAGGAATTGATGATTTACACTTAGTAGCAAAACTGTCTCATTTTAATTATATTTTTGTATAACTTTTTGCTGTAGCTCAAATATTTCTTACAGTACTAGAATACATTGAAAATTTTCTTCTTTCATGTTTCTTAACTGTTTAATAAAAGTATCACTTGCTTCTGTGTGACATAAATGACCAAAGCACAGTTTAACAACCATATAAGCCAGGATTCATATCTGTTGAGTATCTGGGTTTCAGCTGACTTTGCAACTATATGCAGTAGTAGTTTTAAAAGGATGAGATATTTAAATTTAACCTTTGAGGCCACTGCCTCAAGTTGAGAGTGGACTGGGAAAATCTTGTCTTCATTGGCAGGTGTTTGGGTGGAAGAGACAGCACGAACAAGTGGCTGTATCTTACTGGGAGAAGTGAGCTGGCAGAACTTTCAGACGGGGCTCTTGTGTTGAGTGTTCTTTGTCTTTAGAACCTGGTTAGGAAGAAGCCAGGTGGTGATGTACAGTTGTCCCAGCCCTCAGGAGGTCGAGGAGGAGCAGAGGGGTTCTCTTTGATCATACAGTCATGAACAAATCACAGTTTTTGTGCTCCAGATAGTGACCTAAGTTTGCTCTTATTTTTTCTATTTCTTTCCTGGGCAGAGTATAGATGATAAATATTCTGAAGTTGAAGAAACTGTTCTGGCTGTGTAGCACTGTTGGTAGACCTACAAAAATCTTGTTACCCGTCCTGCCCAGGTTCATGTTTTCACACCACTTCTTGCTGTTCTGTTACATATTTGCTGTGAGAAAACTTCCACAGAATCGTTTGTTTTCCCCATTTTCATTAAACGGCATTCTTCCTCCATACTGTCAGACGCCCAGATTAGCCTCTGCATGGCTGTGACTGACACTTTAGGCTGTGACGACTGTTTCCTATAGTGCCCTCTGCCTGAAATAGTGCTTTGGTACTCCATTTATTTGGTGTTATGTCAGCAAAAGAACTTTATTAAGAAAAATCAGTAATACTAAGTGTGTAATATGCTTCAAATATATAAATACATAGTAGAATGGCAATGTCCGTAAACAAGTTGCTAAATGTTAATAAAAAATAAATTTAAAATATATACTCTTAATAGGAGTCAAATGTAACATTAGTAAAAATAAAAGAATATTTAGATCATCTAATGAAATCATCCAGAAAGACTTAGACATTGCAATGAAAACTTGTAATAAAATGCCTTCATCTGGCCATGGTGGCACACACCTCTATAACCCCTGGATGGAGTTTGGCTCTGTTGGTACATATTGCTCTGTTACAGATCCAGCTGCATAGCAAGATGCTGCTCCTACCCAGTCTCTAATTGGGATCTTTTAGTGCTGGCTTTGTCTGCAGGGCCATTGTTTTAGGTTGCGTAGCTTTTGGCTTTTTGTCATTTGCACACAGTGATATTTCTAAACCTGTTCTGACTCTGTCAGTAGTGTTGAGGCTGAGCTAGTCCTAAGTGTTGTCCCAGATTCCATTATCTCACGTGGTGTCACCTCTTATTTAATAACCTTTTATATATCTTTCTTTATTATACACACACACAAAATCTGAAGGGGTGGAATCAGTTTTTAGCAGCAAGCTTGTTTCCATGCAAGCATCTTCCTGGTTTCATCATGAATAAAAGGAGAATTTAGTAAGTCATGTTTGTGTTCATTAAATTCTACGGTTAGAATTGGTTAGAATACAGTTCTCTCTCTCTTTGTTGTCATTTTCTCGTGAGGATAATGTTATGGTGATGCATACCTATAATCTCAGCACTGGGGAAGCTACAATAAGAGGTTTCAAGTTGAGTGCAGCCTAGCCTATATAGAGAGGCTGGTTCTCCAGTAACCAGTTTCCTTCCTTCCTTCCTTCCTTCCTTCCTTCCTTCCTTCCTTTATTTTATTTTTATTTTTTGATTCTTCATCTAAGACAGCTAAGAAGATGGTTTATTGTACACGAGTTACACTTGGCCACAAGTGAGAACGGAACTAGTCCAGAATGCCATAGGTCCAGGGCAAAGGGCCAGTAGTAATGTTTTGGTTGTCATGAAGGCAGTCAGGTCTCTAGGTGGTCTCTGTGAGCAGATGGCGAGGTTCCAGGGCCACTGAGACTCATACTGACCGTAGCACACAGTCCAACAACTAGTACCAGTGTACTTCAGCGTCCCTTACTTGGGCTCCTTCAGCCTTCCGGGGTGAACAAGCTAGTTTACTTGCGCCTCTGCCTCATCTGCCGTCTCTGGCTCTTCAGCCTGCACATTCGCTTCTTCCTCCACTTTGCTCTCATGGCGCAGGAGTTTCAAGGGAGATGGCCCCAAATGATCAGTTTCTTTTTATTTATTTATTTTAAAATATTTATTTATTATCTATACAATATTCTGTCTGTGTGTATGCCTGAAGGCCAGAAGAGGGCACCAGACCCCATTACAGATGGTTGTGAGCCACCATATGGTTGCCGGGAATTGAACTCAGGACCTTTGGAAGAGCAGGCAATGCTCTTAACCTCTGAGCTATCTCTCCAGCCCATGATCAGTTTCTTAAATGAGGCATTACATGCAGAGTTCTTTGAGTGTGTGTCATATGAGGGTGTGAGCACAGGTGTGCCGTGGTGTGTTTATGGAGGTGACCGGACCAGTGGGTGTTCATCCTGGAGTTCCGCCCTGTTTATGGAGGTGACAGGACCACTGGTGTTCATCCTGGAGTTCCGCCCTGTTTGAGACAGCCAGGGGCTCTTGTTTTATGCTGTGTTTGGCATGCTAGATGTTCTGCAAACTTGTGGGATTATCCTCTTTCTGCTTCCCATCTTGGAGGAACACTGAGGTTCTAGGCCTGTGCTGCAGCCCCTGGCTCTGAGTGGGTTCTGAGATCTAAACTCAAGCCCCAATAGTTTTTTTGTGACGAGTATGAACCAATTCCTCTCCCCAGCTCTCAGCAAAGATTTTTGTTATGTTTAAGTGCAGGATGCTGGTCCTGTGTTTCAAGATGCAATTTGTGTTTCATATATTAAAATACTGGCATAGAGCCCCGTGGCGGTGGCACACATCTTTAATCCCAGCATTTGGGAGGCAGAGTCTGGCGGATCTGTGAATTTGAGGCCAGCCTGGTCTACAGAACGAGTTCCCAGGACATGCTCCAAAGCTATACAGAGAAACCCTGTATTGGGAAAAAAAAAAAAAACAAACAAAAACCCAAACCAAACCTGGCCTAATGGTGTATCAGAAATACTATAAGGAAACCCCCAGTATTTGGTGTCCTGTGGTGGGATGTGTGGCAGAGGAATGGAGTGCCAGAATTGGAACTGCGCTGCCTTCCAGCTGTACCCAGTCATCTCCGTGTTGGCTTCTGCGCTCTTTCTGCCCTTTGGGAACTATGTTGGCATCAAACTCATCCTTTCCAGTGTTGTGAATTGACCTCAGGGTCTTGTGTCTGTTGGGAACTGCTCTACCATTCAGCCACATCCCAGCCCTGCCCACCTTCTGTGCTCCTCTGACCTCTAGTGCTTTCTTCCTTGATTCTCTTATTCTCCCCCTTTCCATTGTTCTTCAGCCCCACTTCCATAGCCAGCTCCTCCTATTCTGAGGAAGGAAGAAGAAATAATTAGGGACCTTTACTAGCACTGCCTGGCCCCATTGGTTTCTGTTCTGCTGTTTAGAGACCACTTCTACTGGACAGTTGGCTGTCAGCTAATCTTTGATCATGGTTCCTGCCATGCCTTTATATCCTTTTGAGACTTACATAAAGAATATAATATGTAAGTAATATATAAAAAGTACTCAGAGCAGCTAGTGTACTCACCTGCCGAGCCTTCTTTCCAGCCTCCACCCCATCATTTTGAAGCCCACTTGTAACCTAGCAAATTAAGTCCAGAGATCTTTTCCTGCTCTCATTTGACATGGCGAGCTACTCTCTTAAAATTTTAAGTCTAACACCATCATGGCAATATGATTGTAGAAAAATGGGTTAAGTCTTTTGTGCCCAGGTTAAATTGCGATCACCGCTTTTATGATTTTTTTGCTTATCAAATGAAATGATGTGAAAATAATCTGAGTTCTTCTTAGTAACTTAGGGACCTACTTAGTCCCTAGTAGTTGCTACACAGTAAACAGCAGCCTTTTTATTTCTGTTTGCTTTCTTTCCTTCTTCTACCCCTACCCCAAAGTAGGTTTTCTAAGCCCTCCCCATACCCCAAGTTCTGCTATAAAGAGATGTTTCACAAGGATTTGACAGTTGTGAAGACTGACCTGACAAGTTAGTTCTCTGTAGATAGGTTATCCAGCTGCGAGCTCCCTGCCCTTTGGGAGAATAAGTGCAGAGTATGTCCTTTCTGGTGGGATCTGCACGAGGCTTGCCACAGCTCACAAAGAACTGATGCCCTGCTGGAGTAGCAGGTCAGGGGACAGTTCTTGGGAGGGACTGGAGGCGGGACTCAGCTGTTGAGAGAAGGTACTGCCCTTGTGAGGACTCAGGTTTGGTTCCCAGCACCCGTGAAGGGTGCTTCAAAGCCGCTTGTGACTTCAGTTCCAAGGGATCCAGCTGCCTTGTCTAGATTCTGTGGGTGCCTGTCCTCACACATGTGCATCTGCTCGCGCACACACGGATACACACACAGTTAAAAATACATTTTTCAAAAAGGTCTTTGAAGTGATGCAAACCTGGGTCATGATGGCAGAAACAGGTACGGAAGGCTGTGTGGGACGAGGTGTCGCTTTGCCTTCTCATACTCTGTGGCTCCACAGACTGGATTCCCACTGACCGGCTGGTTTCTCTGAGTGAAGTTCTGTTGGAACAGCCCTGCTGTTTCATTTCTTAAAGTATTTTACAGCTGCTCTGGAGTTACAGCAGCAGAGTTGAGTAATTCCCACAAAACTATCCAGCCCACAAAGCTGTGAAATACTTGGCTCTTTAAGGAAAAGTGGCTCAGCCATTCTGGTTCTGATTTCCGGCTCTGGAAATGCCCACTGTTTCTTGCGATCTGGGGTGCATTTACCATCATGTACATAACTCCCTTTCTCCCTGTATGTGTTACCTTCATATGTAATACAGATTTCATCTGAAGTATCTTAATAGTTTTTTCAACATTAGTATTTATAGAACATTTTTGTTCATAATCTTGAATTTCTTAAATTACAACTATCTGTGTTTGTTTATGTGAATGTATGTGGACCACATCACACTTGTGGAGGTCAAAGGACAACTTGTTGAAGAAGTTCTTCTTGAAGGTCGCAGGGATGGAACTCAGGTTGGTAGGTTTGGAAGTCAGTGCCCTTACTGCTGATCCATCTTGCCAGCCAGTATATTTTATGTAGCGCTCATAGGTTCCTGTTGATTGGACACTTAGTTACTTTGTCTCTTTGATTTCATTAGTAATATGTTTCCACTACAAAAATGTCAGCTTCCCAGGGTTCCTGGCCTCACCTTTGTGGCTCTCACCCCTTCTGTGGTATATTGTCACTGTATGAATATGGCTAGATTTCAGGGGCCTGGAGTGTAAAGGGCTAAAGGCCTGATAAAGCTTGCTCAAGACATTTTCTTAGCTGGGTTTGAGGAGCCCGGACGAATGGGGCAAAATGAAGAGCACTGGGAAAGGAAGTCTGAGTGACTGAGACTGTAGTTAGCAGAAGCCCCGAAAGTGCTCAGGCTACACTGTCCATGACCGATCCATGAGGAAGAATCAGCACATGGATACCACTTTAAAAGTAGTATGAAAAAATGTTAGAATACTTCATGGCAATTTAAAAATATTGCTTATAAGTTAGTGGTGATTGGGTGCATTGAGTTAAATTGATCTCTCAAATAATTTTACCTGCTTTTACTTTGTATAATGTATAATGAGTAATTTAAACCAGAAAATATAAAAGTACATTATGAGCTAATTTTTTAGCTTGTGGTGTTTTGCACTTAGCACTGCTATTCTGAGTTCTTTGGGAGAAAGGTTTATATTGGGAACTGGTGTGGTTAGCTTAGGAGTATTAAATAGATACAGGTAGGGTTTACATTCTAGGCCTGAAACACTCTTGACAGTGATACTGATTTCTTTTAAGTTTATTTTAAAACTAAGAACAGAGCATAAGATAAAAAATGGAGGTGGGTCACAGCTACTGCAGAGAAACCCCCGCCTCTGCCTCTTCCCTGCCCCTTCACTCTTTCTCTTCTCAGTTGCCCAAGACTCGGCCCATTCTGGCCAGCTGAATAGAAACACTACCTCTACCTCTTTTCAACTGAACCAGCAACATAAACAGAAGCATAGCAACAGTGGCTGAGTAGTGAAGGGACGTGGAGTAGTTGGTCCTGGGAAGGTTGGTGAGCTGGTCCTGTGGTGTGGTCCTGAGGGCTTGTTGTATGCCAGGCGCCACCCCTCCTGAGGACCTCCCTGAAACTACAGTTCTGAGCCATGGCTGCCTTAGTGGGCGGATGACTGAGTCAGGTCATGTTGGTAATGCTTTGGGTGTGAACAGTCTGCTCTAGAGCTGTGGACCTAGACACTACTAACTCAGTGAAGGCTGGCCACACCAACCAGTAGATGTTAATGCATCATTTTCTGATTCAATTAATAGTTCATGTTTTAAGAAATGGAGATTTTCACATAGGAGTCTATTGTATTTGCATAATTCTACCTCTCCCTCTACCCTCTCTGACTGCTGAACCTACCGAGTCCACTTAGTGCTGTTGTCTGCAGTTCTAATACTAACCTGCCATGCACAGGTCAGTGCAGCTTGACCCTCAGCAAAGAGCCCTTTCCGTAGGACAGAGACCATTGCAGAGACTGAACTGGACAGAGAATAAGTGACTGGGTGGCCCCGTGCCAAATGGGACATCTGCAATACTTGATTCTTAAAAATCCTGTTGTCTTCACAGCATCCTGATCCTTCAGTTTTGGCCATCCAGGACTGACTTAATAAACTTTTAGTCTTCTGTGTAGAAAAGTTTTGAGAATATGGAGGATTGTGTTTGTTTTACTTTGTTTCATTTTAATTTTTTATTATTTTTATGCATCTATGTATGTGTGTACCTACATACATCTGTGTGTGTGTGGACATGCACATATGCATAGAGGTCAGAAGGTAGCTTGGAGGAGTTGGTTTTCTCCTTCCACCCTGAGTCTTGGGCGTTAAACTTAGGTAGTCAGATTGGCCACAAGGACCTTTACTCACTAAGCCATATGCCGGACTCGCCCTTAAAAGTATTTTTTTTTTAAATATTTATTTATTTACTTATTATGTATACAATATTCTGTTTGTGTGTATGCCTGCAGGCCAGAAGAGGGCACCAGACCTCATTACAGATGGTTGTGAGCCACCATGTGGTTGCTGGGAATTGAACTCAGGACCTTTGGAAGAGCAGGCAATGCTCTTAACCTCTGTGCCATCTCTCCAGCCCCCTTAAAAGTATTATGAGAGAGTGAATGTATGCCCCATTCGTGCCTGTGGAAGCCGGAAGAGGGTGTCTGATCCCTTGAGTTGATTTGAGATGCCTTGTGTAGATGTTGAGGACCAAACTTGAGTCCTCTCGCAGAGTATTGAGCCATCTCTCCAGCCAGCTCCCCCTTTAGTGTATTCTCTAGGCAAACTTGATTCTTTATTTCATAGGAGAACAGACTAAATAACCTGGCCAAGGACTTAAGTTTTAGAAAGCCATGAAAATATGAAGCGCTTATCTCTACTGTTATTTGATTTAAAATGCAAAATTTTCTCTTTTTTGAGCTTTAGAGCCAATGATCTTAAGTGCTGTATATTACTCCTGAAATTTTTTTTGGACTTAAGATCCTGAAGTTTTGTGAAGTCTTTTTATATAAAAAAATCTAGCTATGTGGTGGTTGGTGCTTGTAATTAACCCCAGGACTTAGGAGGATGATGATGCAACAAGATGGTGACTTCCAGACTCTGTCTCATAAGGAGGGTAGTGTGGGGAAGAAGGGTGGGGTTCCAGCAGGAAAGTTATGTGTTTGGGACGTCCTAGTTGAAGTGCCTATGTCTCCTGGAAAGCTTCATGCTCACAGACTATTTATTGGGCCAGGTATAAGCTTATTTTAAAGGAGTGTAACTAGAACTAAGGTGCTGAAGGAGAGAACCTGTAGCACGGTGCTTGCTGACTGCGGGGACCACAGAGGGTTTCCTTGTTTTGGCTCAGAGGTCTCCCCTAGTCTGCGCCACTCTTACAGTCTAATGTTCCCTGTAGCAGCTGAAGTCAAATTTATGTCATTCATTGAGGAATAGTGTACACAATAACAGTGGAAAATGTTACATATAGCATAGCTAGAGCCACATGAAAACTTTCCCAGTTACTGAAACCGAGACACACTGTCCTTCCTGGTATTCATCTGATTACCTTAGCGTCTCAGTAGCAAGTCAGGAACTAACAGTATTAGATTTCACATCTGTGCTGGCTGCATAAAACCCCTGCTCTGTAACCATCCTTTACAGGTTTTCTCTTCACCCTCCCTTCCTTTTTTCCTTTTTTATGATCTCTTAAAACAGAACAGGGGCTGGAAAGATGGCTCAGAGGTTAAGAGCATTGCCTGCTCTTCCAAAGGTCCTGAGTTCAATTTCCAGCAACCATGTGGTGACTCACAACCATCTGTAATGAGGTCTGGTGCCCTCTTCTGGCCTTCAGACATACACACAGACAGAATATTGTATACATAATAAATAAATAAATAAATAAATAAATAAAAGCAAGCAAACAAACTGAACAAGCAGAGTTTGCCTCTTCTTGCTTGCTAGGCCCTGGGTTTCGAATCTCTCCATTTCTGATGACCTTCAGACAGAAGTCAGTGCCTTCTTAAAGGGCAGGGCTTTGGAACTTTCTAGCCAACTTTGGGGAAGGCCAATGAAGTTTCTCATACTGTTAGGTTGTTATCCACCAAGACTGCTCTGTTTTTTTTTTTTTTATCAGATAACCTTCCAGGATATTTTTAGAGTTCATCACAGGACCATCTACACATCCAGCTATATTAAACCTCATCTTAGCTGCAGCCAGCTCTGACTGTAGCCTTTGAGAGCTTCCTGTATCCCGTATAGGCCTTTACAGTGTTAGTGATAGGTCTTGTCAGCCTCATGTCAGAGAATGTTTGATAAACACCTGAGTCTTCACCTGAATTACTAGTGAGAACTTGAACGAGACAGCAGTGAATTGGCTCTAACACTTACTTAGAAAATAAGGTAATTACGGTGTCAAGACATAATGTACTCTTCTAAATTGATCTGTATAGAGAGCTGAATTATGGGCTACTGCTATCACTAATGACATTCAGAATTTTAAAGCAATAAATTAGTGCAATGGCTATGACAAAAAATAATTCTCATTTAAGAGAATGACAGTTAAATGACTTAAACATTTTCTTGTTTGTTTTTTTTTTCTTTAATTTTCAGAAAGGACTTACACCAGCCGCCCCAGTTCATACCAACAGAGAAGATGCAGCCACCCAGACGAATCTGGGATTTATCCATGCATTTGTCGCTGCCATATCAGTCATCATAGTGTCTGAACTCGGCGACAAGACATTTTTCATAGCAGCCATCATGGCGATGCGTTATAACCGGCTGACTGTGCTGGCTGGTGCCATGCTTGCCTTGGCCTTGATGACATGCTTGTCGGGTAAGGGTGCTTTCCTAGGGAACATGATATGTGTCTTGTATCACCCAGTTACATTGAAATCTGCTTATCCCCAGACTTTAGTAAACAACAAATGAGCAAATGGTTTCAGGATATACATTATTAAAACCTAGATTTTACTTCTTAAATGGAAGTTTTAGCTATTCAGAGCCAAGATACATACTCCTGTCATTTATTCACTGGTGGCTTTTGCCCTTAATTTTTATGTATTCATTCATTTATTTTACAGTTTTCTCTGTAACAGCTCTAACTGTCCTGGAGCTTGCTCTGTAGATCAGGTTGGCCTTGTGTTCAGAGAGATCCGCTTGTCTCTGCCTCTCACGTGCTGGGATTAAAGGTGTGCCACCGCAGCCTGGCAATCTTTATTTATTTTTTAAATTGACTTATTCTGTGTGTATGAGTGTTTTGTCTGCATGTGTTTTGCACCATGAGTGTGTCTGGTCCCTGCAGACTTGAGAAAGAGGGTATCAGATGGTAGTGAGCCATCGTGTGGGTGTGAGGAGCCGAACCTGGGTCTGCAAGAGCAACAAGCACTGTTAATCACTCTAGCCTTAATTCTTAATTTTTTAATTGTATTCGAGTTCAGGTTTTTTTTTTTCTTCTGTCCAGATAAGTTCATTTATACTTGTAGTTTTAGAAGTGGGGTTCAAGAGGCCACAGAAAACTGCGTGCTTACTTCCTGAGGCACAGTGGGTGGTAGCACTGAGAAGCAGTCTTCATTTGTTTTTATTAATCTTTTTCTTACCCCGCTTATGGGAAATGAAGCATTCTTTAACCTTCTTGATTATGTTACGGTTCGGTTTACTGCTTTATAGGCTCTAAGATGTTAGACCACAAGAAAGTCAATTTATCACTCAACCGAGCTGTATTTAGTTGCTATGTGAGAGCTACCTCAGGCCACCACAGTGTGTTAGACGATGGTATTTCCCTTTGAGCCACAGCTTGGTTTGAGACTGACTTCCATGGCATACCCTAGTGAATTAAGTTAACTGACCCCTGGATTTTAGCTTCCTCTCTGTGAAGTACAGAAAATAGTTTCTGCCCACCTAGTGGTTTCTGTTCTATTGTGATAAGATAGTTTATTTGGAGGGCTTTGCCATTTGCCTCTTGCTATTATGAAACTAATTTCTTAAAATGTAGAGCAAGGGCCGTCCTTGTGGATTCCTGGGTATTTCTCTAGAGCCAGGTTTCTTGCTAGCCCCATAATGGCTCCCTCAATCAAAATATTTCTTTCCTTGCTCTCATCTCTGCCCTTCCTCCATCTCGACTATCCCATTCCCTCAAATTCTCCTTCTCCTTCCACTTCACCTTTTCTCCCTTTCTCTTCCCCTTCTGCCCTCCCTTCTCCCACCCCTGTGCTTCCAATTTTGTCAGGTGATCTTGTCTATTTCCTCTTTCCAGGTGGATTGATGCATGTTTTTCTTAGGGTTCACCTTGTACTTAGCTTCTCTAGAGTCATGGACTATAGGCTCAGTATTCTTTGCTTTACAGCTAGTATCCACTTATGAGTGAGTGAGTACATACCATGTTCCTCTTTCTGGGTCTGGGTTACTTCATTCAGGAAGATTTTTTTCTAGTTCCATATATTTTTCTGCAAGTTTCAGTATTTCATTGTTTTTTACTGCTGAGTAGTAGTAGTCCATTGTGTAAATGTACCATATTTTCTTTATCCATTCTTCAGTTGAGGGGCATCTAGGTTGTTTCTAGGTTCTGCTATTACAAGTAATACTGCTATGAACATAGTTGAACAAATGTCCTTACAGTATGATTGAGCATCCTTTGGGTATATGCCCAAGAGTGGTATTGCTGGGTCCTGAGGTAGGTTGATTTCTCAATTTTCTGAGAAACCGCCATACTTATTTCCAGAGTGGTTGTACAAGTTTGCATTCCCACCAGCAATGGAGGCGTGTTCCTCTTACTCCACATCCTCTCCAGCATAAGCTATTATTGGTGTTTTTGATCTTAGCCATTCTGACAGATGTAAGATAGTATCTCAGAGTCATTTTATTTGCTTTTCCATTATGGCAAAGGATGTTGAATATTTTTAAGTGTCTTCCAACCATTTGAGATTCTTCTGTTAAGAATTCTCTGTTTAGTTCTATATCCCGTTTTTTATAATGGATTATTTGGAATTTGATGTCTAATTTCTTAAGTTCTTTATATATTTTGGAGATCAGTCCTTTATCTGATGTGGGGTTGGTGAAGATCTTTTCCCATTCAGTAGGCTGCCTTTTTGTCTTACTGACTGTGTCCTTTGCTTTACAGAAACTTCTCAGTTTCCTGAGGTCCTATTTATTTATTGTTGCTCTCAGAGTCTGTGCTACTGGTGTTATATTTAGGGCGTGGTCTCCTGTGCCCATGCATTGAGCTAAGACCCTAAGCAGTAGAGAAGAGGGTGCCTGAACTGGCCTTGCCCTGTAATCATATTGATGAATATCTTAAATGTCACCATAGAACCTTCATCCAGCAACAGATGGAAATAGAGGCAGAGACACGCAGTGGAGTCCAGTTGAAGAGTGGGAGGAGTGAGAATATGAGCAAAGAGGTTAAGACCATAATGGTGACACCCACTGAGACAGTTTACCTGAGCTAATGGGAGCTCACCAACACCAGTCAGATAGGGAAGGAACCAGCATAGGTCAAACTAGTCCCTCTGAATGTAAGTGACAGTTACATGGCTGGGGCTGACTGTGGGGCCACTGACAGTGGCACCAGGATTTATCCTTACTGCTTGTACTGGCTTTTTGGGAACCCATTCTCTTTGGATGAATAAATTGTTCAGCCTAGATATAATGGGGAGGGTCTTGGACGTGCCCCAAAGCAGTGTGCCTTAGTCTCTCTGAGGAGTGGATGGGAACTGGGGTGGGACATAAGGTGGAGGGAATGGGTGAAGGGGAAGAAAAGGGAACTGGGATTGGTACATAAAATGAAAAAGGATAGTTTGTTTTCTTTTTTAAAAAAATAATACTTAAGAAAAAATGTAGAGCAAGGTTTATTTCTGATTCTCTGATGCCTTGATTCTTAATTAAAACTTGTGTTTTTATAAACACAGTATTTTAGATATTTAGAATAATTTGAATACTGTTTACAATTTGAAAATTAGTATAGGTATTAGTATTTTATAGCAGCAATAGGTTTTTTTCTTCAGAAGTAACGTATCACAGAAGAGGGGGTTGGGGGTTAAAGGATGTAAGAGCCTGAGGTCAGGGAAGACTAGAGTGGACATGACGGATCACTGCACTCTGGACATGACGGAGCACTGCACGCATGGACATGACGCAGCACTGCACGCATGGACATGACGGAGCACTGCACGCATGGACATGACGGAGCACTGCACGCATGGACATGACGCAGCACTGCACGCATGGACATGACGGAGCACTGCACGCATGGACATGACGCAGCACTGCACGCATGGACATGACGCAGCACTGCACGCATGGACATGACGGAGCACTGCACGCATGGACATGACGGAGCACTGCACGCATGGACATGACGAAGCACTGCACGCATGGACATGACGAAGCACTGCACGCATGGACATGACGAAGCACTGCACACATTATGCACGCATGGACATGACGCAGCACTGCACGCATGGACATGATGGAGCACTGCACGCATGGACATGACGAAGCACTGCACGCATGGACATGACGAAGCACTGCACGCATTATGCACGCATGGACATGACGCAGCACTGCACGCATGGACATGATGGAGCACTGCACGCATGGACATGATGGAGCACTGCACGCATGGACATGACGAAGCACTGCACGCATTATGTATGCATGGACATGACGGAGCACTGCACACTGGACATGACAGAGCACTGCACACTGAACATGACGGAGCACTATACACATGGACTCATAGCAGCTGTCACTCTTGGCACAAGAGTAGGCCTGTCTGCACTGTAGCTTGAGTAAACCAGGAAGGAGTTCAGGAGCCCCACCCTAGACTCTGAAACTGGACAGCTGATGGCTTCTTAGGGAGGCAGAGGCAGTTTTCTTTTTGATTGTGGCCATGGTAAGTCAACCATTCTCCAGTGAAGGGCTTCATATCCAGGAGTATATGATCTTGATTAGTTCTTTAACTTAAAAAAACAAAAAGGAAAAAGAAAGAGGACACGAAGTCAGGGGTATAGAGAGGATGGGAGTGGACCTGGGAGGAGTTAGTGGTGAATATGATCTCATATATTCTATATGAAGTAATATTAATTGTAGGAAGTAGAGTTGAACTTGGCCACACTTGGGATGTTCTGAGTGCCGTCAGTTGTATATTGACAATGCTAGCAGCGTCATTTCTGTGTCTTTATGCACCGTTCTATGCTGCAGAATGCAGTTCCATCCATTCTCCAGCTCTTATGTGTGCTTAATCCTTTCCCTCCGCTGGGTATCTTCCCTAAGCCTCTCCTACCTCCTGCTGCCTATGGGGGCTGCCTGATGGCTCTGCTCTCTCTATCGAGTCCTCCCGTCTGTGGGGCTGCCCGATGGCTCTGCTGTCTCTATCGGGTCCTCCCGTCTGTGGGACTGCCCGGTGGCTCTGCTGTCTCTATCGGGTCCTCCCGTCTGTGGGGCTGCCCGGTGGCTCTGCTCTCTATGGGGACCTAAGCATCTTTTTTTTTTTTTGATTTTTCGAGACAGGGTTTCTCCGTAGCTTTTGGTTCCTGTCCTGGAACTAGCTCTTGTAGACCAGGCTGGCCTCGAACTCACAGAGATCCGCCTGCCTCTGCCTCCTGAGTGCTGGGATTAAAGGCGTGCGCCACCACCGCCCTGCTAAGCATCTTTTTTTGTACTTCATCTGATTTTACCTAAAATAGATTAATTTTTCCAAACTTAAATTTCAGGAGTTGCAAAGCTGTTATTTCTGGTATATTGTATACAGCAAAGCAATTACGGTATTGTAAAATATGCGCAGTGCAGTCCTGGAGAGATGGCTCAGTGGGTGAGAGCACTGCTGTGTAAGCATGAGGACCTGAGTTTAATTCCTAACATAAAAAGCCAGGTACGTCTGCCTGCCTGTGCCTGTAACCCAAGCTTTGTGGAGTAGAGACAGTAAAACTGTTGAGCCTCAGGGTCAGTGAGAGAGCCCCCATGTCTTCCTGTGGCCTCTCTGTGCACATAACTTCATACTCACACACACACACACACACACACACACACCCCAAAAATATTAACCATATAAAAAATTAAAGTAATAAAACCTGAGGCTGGAGAGAAAGTCGAGCAGCTGAGAGCTCTGGCCGCCCTTGCAGAGACCCAGGCTTGGCTCCCAGCACCCAGAGCCTCCTCACTGCCACCCTGACTACAGTTCCAGGGCGTCATCAGTACCCTCTGCTGACCACCTCAGGTGCCAGCCGTGCATGCAGGCCAAACACTCATCAAACAAATACATAGATAAATAACCAAAGAGATCTACCCAGTGGCATCTTAAATGCTATTTGTTTCCTGTGTGCTGTGGAGGAGACATGTAAAGAGTTGGAAGTCTGTGGGAAGTGTCTTCCTGTGTCACTTCCTCATCGGACTCTCCTCTCATAACTGAAAGCCTTCATCTTCAGACCTCTGGTGTGCTAACACAGTTGTTCTGAAACTGCTGTTAACTTGACTACAGGGCAGGCGCTAAAGCACCCCGTAGTGCTGTGTATGTGCTTCTCGGTTCCGGGCCTCCAGAAGACAGTGTATAGGTCTTGGACGGATGTGGGTTTCTAGGCCCGCACTGGATTTGAGAATGTTGTATCTGGGGAGAAAAGAAGAATTAAGTTTGGAAGATTTCAAAGGGTCTTCTACATTTTATTTCAGCACTTAATATTTTTTATGGAAGTAGTTTTATTTTCCTATTCTGTCTTGTATGCCTGTGCTTGTTGAGTGTGGATATCTGCACAGTACATGTATGGAGGTAAGGGAACAGTCTAGAGTGATTTTGGTCCTCGCCTTCTGCCTATGTTCACAGCTGTGTATACGAGTTTAGCTGGCCCATGAGCTCCTGGAGCCTCTCCTGCTTCTGACTCCCATTTCCCGTTGCCCCATGTGAGCACTGAGATGACAGATGTATGCTGCTGTGTCTGGCTCTATGTGGGTTCTGGGGATTTGAACTCAGGTCCTCATGCTTTCACAATAAATGATTTACCCATTTTAAGTAATTTTATATGTAAAGCTGCACAGATGAGAGGGTGCAGTGAACACTGGTGTAGTGCTCTTGCTCAGGTGCACTGACTGTTAGCATCTTACCCTGTTGCTTTAGCATTTGTGGCCAATCTGTGTAAATAACCTGGGCATGTTTATATACTTTCTGTATCTTTAGGCAAATAGAATGTACTTAGACATACTACACATAGTACTTTTTTTTTTTAACTTTTACTGATTTTTTTTTGTGGATTTCACATCATGCATTCCGATCCCACTTATCTCCCTGTCCTGTTGCATCCACTCTCTGCCCTTGCAATCTCCCTCCAAAATAAAACCAAATTTGAAAGGAAAAAAAAGAAGGCCTGCCGAGTCCCGCAGTTTACCCTTTAATTCACTCATCTTTACTTGCAAGTGTTCATTGCCGCGAGTCATTGGTCTGGCTCAGTTATACTGCTGGGCTCTCACTGGGCTCCGCTACACTGCTGGGCTCTCACTGGGGCTCCTCTACACTGCTGGGCTCTCACTGGGCTCCGCTACACTGCTGGGCTCTCACTGGGGCTCCTCTACACTGCTGGGCTCTCACTGGGGCTCTGCTACCCTGCTGGGCTCTCACTGGGGCTCCTCTACACTGCTGGGCTCTCACTGGGGCTCCTCTACACTGCTGGGCTCTCACTGGGGCTCCTCTACACTGCTGGGCTCTCACTGGGCTCCTCTACACTGCTGGGCTCTCACTGGGGCTCCTCTACACTGCTGGGCTCTCACTGGGGCTCTGCTACCCTGCTGGGCTCTCACTGGGGCTCTGCTACCCTGCTGGGCTCTCACTGGGGCTCCTCTACACTGCTGGGCTCTCACTGGGGCTCCTCTACACTGCTGGGCTCTCACTGGGCTCCTCTACACTGCTGGGCTCTCACTGGGGCTCCTCTACACTGCTGGGCTCTCACTGGGGCTCTGCTACACTGCTGGGCTCTCACTGGGGCTCCTCTACACTGCTGGGCTCTCACTGGGCTCCTCTACACTGCTGGGCTCTCACTGGGGCTCCTCTACACTGCTGGGCTCTCACTGGGGCTCTGCTACCCTGCTGGGCTCTCACTGGGGCTCTGCTACCCTGCTGGGCTCTCACTGGGGCTCTGCTACCCTGCTGGGCTCTCACTGGGGCTCTGCTACCCTGCTGGGCTCTCACTGGGCTCTGCTACCCTGCTGGGCTCTCACTGGGGCTCCTCTACACTGCTGGGCTCTCACTGGGGCTCTGCTACCCTGCTGGGCTCTCACTGGGGCTCTGCTACCCTGCTGGGCTCTCACTGGGGCTCTGCTACCCTGCTGGGCTCTCACTGGGGCTCCTCTACACTGCTGGGCTCTCACTGGGGCTCTGCTACCCTGCTGGGCTCTCACTGGGGCTCTGCTACCCTGCTGGGCTCTCACTGGGGCTCCTCTACACTTCTGGGCTCTCACTGGGCTCTGCTACCCTGCTGGGCTCTCACTGGGGCTCCTCTACACTGCTGGGCTCTCACTGGGGCTCCTCTTGGACATTCTGTTGTCCTGTGTCATGGAGATCCTGCTGTTTTGGGTCTGTAGGTTCGTCCCCTCCATATGTTCCAATGGTTCACAGATGAGGTGGATGTTGGGGTGAGCCAACACATAGCCCTGGTTCTGGATCTGGGTTGAGAGCTGGGTTGGTCAGCCTGGCCAGTCTGCCAGCTTTCCCTCATGGTCACTGTCCGTACGATCTGAACTGTCGTGGCTAGCTCACCAGTGCAGCCTGCAGCAAGGAGCAGGGTCAGTGCTGCCCTCAGATTCAGGTCTTCTTCACACTACTGTTTTGCATAGGCAAGGTGCAGGCCCCTCTCTCCCAATTGCTGTTGGGGACACAGGGTGTGTGGTGGGGGAAGCCCATACCCTGTGTTTTTTCCTCTTTCATGGGGGATGTTTGCACATGGTTAAACTCAAGTTCATCTTCTTAGCCAGAAGCCCATGAGTGTCCCTGTGTCCTCAGAAGAGTATCTCATGGAAGCACATGGCATCCATTTTTTTTTTCCTCAGTGACATTGTAGTTTGACTTGTCCAGTTCAGGATTTCTTTTCTTAGTGTTCTCTTGGAGCTAATATCCAGCCTGTGGGGACACACTGTAACAATTTATAACTTGTTCTTTACTGACATTTCCCCAGAGATGTAGTATAATTCTCGCATGTTTTCCCTTAATGCTTTCAGAATGGTAGCTTAACTCTGGCTTCTGTTCTCCACGAGTGAGCTCGGCCTTGCGCTCCTTCCTCCCACTCTTATGCTCATGCACCTTCTCCAGGTGTTCATTGACCACATTGTCCAGGCTGGCCTGTGGGAGCCTATCTAGCTGCTGTCTTTGTTCTGGGGCAGCTTCTTGCCCTTCCTTACCTTGTAGGAATACCAGGTGCATCTTGTGCTTGGGTCAGCCTCTTCTCGGACATTCCCCAGGAATGCTTTGTTACCAAAACGTCTGTTTCTTTGCCCTTTCAGTAGGCAAAGGATAGAAAATATATGTCATATTGGTATTTCTACACATACCTATAAGGAATTTTTAGTATTTCATAAGATATGCTAAATTTACATAGTTAAAAAGGAACAGTGTGAATTGTGCTATAAGAGAATTGTCATGCCGGACGATGGTGGCGCACGCCTTTAATCCCAGCACTTGGGAGGCAGAGGCAGGCGGATCTCTTTGAGTTCGAGACCAGCCTGGGCTACAAGAGCTAGTTCCAGGACAGGCTTCAAAGCTACAGAGAAACCCTGTCTCGAAAAACCAAAAACCAAAAAAAAAAAAAAAAAAAAAAAAAAAGAATTGTCATGATTCTTGATCTTTTAAAGATCCGTGACAAAGAGGCACCTATTTATAGAGTGGTATGTGGCTTCCAGTTTATAAAATCTTGAACTTCTTGAAGGACATCAGTCCACCTGGCTCAAGTACTGTGCCCAGCACAGATGTAAGTGGGAAGCCAGCCTCTAGTTGAGCATGACTGGAGAGGAGGTCAACATCTTAAAGGTCCCTGTGGCAGATGTGGGCGTCATGGAAAGCCAGTGAGCTTTGACATTCTCAAAACTCAGTTCTGGAAAGAAAGAAGCAGAAGTATTACATAGCTGATGTGTCTAATGTGAACCAGCTCTCCTTCAACAAAGTACGTTACAATTTCTTTGAGTTTACCTGCTGTGGAAGACACCTAACACTGTTGGCATTTCCTTACAGTTTTGTTCGGCTATGCCACAACAGTCATCCCCAGGGTGTATACCTACTATGTTTCAACTGCACTCTTTGCCATTTTTGGCATTAGAATGCTTCGGGAAGGTTTGAAGATGAGCCCAGATGAGGGTCAGGAGGAGCTGGAAGAAGTTCAGGCAGAGTTAAAGAAGAAGGATGAAGAAGTAAGTTGTCACTGGTACATGCCAAAGGCACTCGGGACACAGCCCTGCTTTATGTGTGGGTGAACTTGATTAGTTTCCACTCCTAGAACTTGGCTTTGATGTGCTTTTAGGTTACTGTGAATGTGGCAGGGAGGAAAATGCTTTAGGCTGATGGCCAGTGTCTGGGTTCTGGGAACTGTTAGTTCTACGTGTTTCTTATGCATCTGCATACTGTTTGGTTTTGTTGGAGTGGGAAAGCTGATATACCATGTGAGGTTGGTGGCTAAGGGGCAGTCAGGATGCAGAGTATATTTTCTTTAGTGAATGTCTGTGCAATTAAATGCATTGAAAGGGTTGAGTGACTTTATGTTATTTGGATATAATTACTAGGGTTAATGGTAATTTTTATTTGTTTCAGTTTCAACGAACCAAACTCTTAAATGGACCAGATGTTGAAAGTGGTACAAGCACAACAATACCTCAGAAGAAGTGGTTGCATTTTATTTCACCCATTTTTGTTCAAGCTCTCACTTTAACATTCTTGGCAGAATGGGGAGATCGCTCTCAACTCACTACCATTGTTCTGGCAGCTAGAGAGGTGAGTAGTGTTTGATTGCTTCTGTATCAAGACCACAGTTCACACTGTTCCACACCAGTGGGCAAGTAGGCCACAGGCTGACTACCCATGCTGAAAGTTGGACACATCTGTTCATTTTATGACCTGGAATTAGCCTTCCAAACTTTCTCCATGTCTGTACGTCTTGAACTCAAATTTAATTGTTCTTTTCTTTTTATCTTGCTGGGTCTGTCCCCTGTGTTTTGCCAAAATAAAGCTGTGGCAGTTGTCTTTGTTGCCTGGCTCTCCCTTCGTGTCTTCTCTATATGCTCATTGGGAATATAAATTAGTATATCACTTGCTTGTAATCCCAGCACTGGGGAGTCTGGCAAAGATGATCTTGAATTCAGGTCAGCCTGGGCTACATACTGAGACTGTCTTAAAACAACAAAATTTTTAATAGCAAAACTTGATGTAACAGAGGGGAACTCGCTTACTTGTTCATACATTTTTGAGCAGCTCTTTGATTAATCATTTTTCAACATCACTTTAATGACTCAGAAGTTTTCTGAAGCACATTTGCCTGTGAGTTTACACTGACCCAAGGAGGGTTACTTCTGAAATTGAGAGGAAGGAACACATAGGATCTAGGACATCAGAATGCTCGCAGTGCTCATCTTGGGACGCTGCAGACTGTCTGCAGAGCATTTCTGTCCCCTCAGCTCTAGAAGCCGATGACTGCAGTGCAGTTAGAAGACACCTTCCAACCCTTCACTCGCGAGGTGGGGTGGCTCGAGTCAGGACCAGAAGGCAGCCTGTCTTCTGCGGGTGCCCTTGGGCACACATATTTTAAAGACCTATCAGTTTGCTACTGGGAGGAGGGAGGATGTTTGATGTCATCTTCTATGAGATGCCAGTTTCTGTTCACAGATGCTGATGTCCTGGGGAGCTGCATGCTCTTGATCTTAAGTTTGTATCAGTTATATTATTTTACACTGAAACATTTAAATCCTGGGAATGTCTCTCTGAAAGATCACATTCCTAGGGGGCATACACCTTTAATCCTAGCACTCAGGAGGCAAAGGCAGGAATCTTGGTGGTTCAAGGCCAGCCGGTTCTACAAAGAGAATTCCAGGACAGCCAGAGCTGTAACACAAACCTGTCTCAAAAAAAACAAAAATGTTCCTTACCATAGTCCTCCAGCTTAAAATAGAAAGCATTTCCAGGCCAGGACTGAGATTACACGGAAAGAAGCCTAAGAATGCTTTATTTAGAGATGGGAAAGGATCTCTTATTATTTGATTCTCATAAAACAACCTTTTAAAATGCTCCTTAATGGCTATGTCCTGCCTCCTCTTGGATGTCAGAATTGGGCCTTGAAAATGAGCTGTGGTGGAAGCTCTGCGGGTCAGCTGGTACCTGCAGTTACCACTGTGTGGGATACATAGGGTGTTTAGCAGCTCCCAACACAGCACTCCATGTCAGCACTACTCTCCGTCTCTGTGTAAATCATGTGGCTTGGCTTTTAAAGGAGCATTTTTTCAGTCTTTGTTAAAATGACTTTATTTAACCCACTGATCTTTTTTTTTTTAAGTACCATTTTATTTTCACATGGAATGAGGCAGTTGTCTGGGGTAGCAGTTTGGTGGTAGTGCGTTCTCTGGTCCATGTCAGGCTGTCTGAGTCCTGACTATACATGCTACCTTCTCACTCCCAGCAGCTGGCTGCTGACCTGTTGCTCAGCTTTCTTCACCCCCAGCAACCACAGTGCAGTCTTGGACCCCACCTGATGCCTTCATGGCGCCCACCTTCTCACCTTTCTCCTAGCTGAGTTTTTGGAGCATTTTTGCATTACTCCCTCCACTGTCTTTAGGGTCCTCCTGTCGCTTACCTCACTGGATTTCCAGAGTTCGGGAGCATGGTTATGGTTGGTTAAGAGGACCACTCTACCACCACCCAACTGCTCACCTCACAGGGTGGGAGGTTAATCTGTTATCAACTTGAGATCTTAGAGTCACCTGAGAATTATGTTGACTAGATTAGGGTGAAAGATCCTACTTGGGGGTGGAGGCACCATTCCCTGGTTTAGGAATGAGGAAGTGAGTTGGACACAAGCATTCATCACTGCTTCTTAATTGTGGATACTAGTGACCACTGCCTCAAGTTCTTGCTTTCTTACCGTCTACCACGATGAACTGTTCTCTTGAGCTGTGAACCCAAATAAACTCACCATCCTTAAGTTGCCTTTCCCAGTTTATCGGACATCACAGATGTTCACCTGTTGAGGCCAATTACTGGGTAGTTTTCATCCTGTTAATTACATCATGGTCAACTTGTCCATACTTTTTTCCTATGAGTTTTTCTGTGCTCCCTCAGGTGATGTTATTATCAAATTTGGCCTTTTTTATAAAGGACAATTGCTTTAGCTAACCAACGCTGACCTTGAACCTCAGGCAGTCCTCTTACCTGAGCCTCCCTTGAATTGAGATTACAAGTGTGCTGTGCCTAGCTTTCAGCTGAATACACCCTACTTTTCACTTGCCAGCTCCCATAATTCATTCCTCTGCTCCTTTAAAAACATATTTAATGTATTGTGAGCCTGTGTATGACAACGTGTATGTGGGTGCTTGTAGAAGCCAGAAGAGGGCACTGAATTCCCTGGAAACCGAGTTACAGGCAGTAGTGTGCCTGCCACCCGACATAATAAAAAAGAATTCTGGTCCTCAAGAAGAGCAACGAATATTACTAACTGCTGAACTGTCCTCCAGTCTTATCACACCAGTGTTACCATGTCTATTCAGTTACTAGTTGTCACACCTGATGCCTTCGTGGCATCCATGTGCGTTTCCACTCACCTGCTTTTCTCGTCTTCGTCTCCTGCCCCAGTCGAGGCATCACTGTTTCTCCTTTGAAAGCAGAAACCCACTTGTGTTAAAACCAGTCAGTATCTCAAGACAGGGAAGTGTTCATAGGGATCCCTTGTAGCTAGGGACTGAACCTTGGCCTCTGAAACAGAAGTCAGGTGCCAGCCTACACTCCATCCCTGGCTCTCAGCCTTCCTGACATACTCCGCAGGCCTCCTCCAGTGCTCTATTGTTCCTCTTCCCCGAGAGATACATGGGGTTCTTACTTATTCTCCTGGGCTGTCTTTTCTGGGGGCTTTCACTGCTCCCCCAATTTGCTACCTTCTAGCTCATTCTGGTATTTATTCCTTACTTTGAGCTAAATCCACAAAGGCAGGATTTCTGCTCTCAGGAACACAACAATATTGTACCATACAGGATTTCAGTATTCAGATCTAGCCTTGTATTGTCCACATTCCTTGAAGCAGCGATTTTCTGTTTCATAAAGTTAGAGCGTATCTGGACTTTTCTAAGTGTTTATGATGCTATGTGGTTCATGATCCATTTTCAGTTCTACTTAATACTGATGTTTCTCAAACAGCATCTCCAACTTAAATTAACACTAGCTCCATCTGCTTCCAGGATCCCTATGGTGTAGCAGTGGGTGGAACAGTGGGACACTGTTTATGCACTGGATTGGCAGTAATTGGAGGAAGGATGATAGCACAAAAAATATCTGTTAGAACAGGTAAGGTCTCTTTAATTAAAATGCAAACGTGTTCTAATGCTTGAAAATCAGACATAACAGAAATGGCATGCTAGCTTTGCTCATCTCTCTAGAGACCACCTGGTCTTCATGCTCATCACTTAGACCTGTGTGTACATTACCTGCTTCTGCAAACTGACTTTTCTCATGTATACAAATTAGTTAAATTACAAATTTACCAAAACATGGCCAAACTCAGCTTCTAAGCCAGTGAAAAACCCACTGGCCTGAAGTATGTTTATGATAGGCAGGTCCTGTGTGAGACTTGACCATCTGCAACCTTTTGTTGTTTTTTTTCAAGATAGGGTTCCCCTCTAACAGCCCTAGCTGTCCTGGAACTAGCTCTTGTAGTCCAGGCTGGCCTTGAACTCACAGAGGTTGGCCTGCCTCTACTCCCGAGTGCTAGGATTAAAAGCATGTGCCACCACCGCCCAGCTCCACCATTTTCAGCCTTTGAAGGCGGTTTGGGGTCTGACGCTTGTGGGCATCATCTGTCAGGCTTGGCAACAGCACCTTTATATGCTAAGCCATCCTACTGCCCTGATTTATACAACTGCTGCTTGCCAACACTTTCACTTAATTCTTGCTCTAAGTAGTGTGCGAAGAAAGTTCTGCTTGTCAGGTAAGAATGAGAATCAGGAATGCTGGGCCACTGACAGTTTAGTCGTGTGAGAGTGGAGAACAAACGGTTTGTTAGCAGTGTCACGGTGGAAGACATGCCGCCTCACTCACCTCTCTCTCTTTTCCAGTGACAATCATAGGAGGCATCGTTTTCCTGGCGTTTGCATTTTCTGCACTATTTATAAGTCCAGACTCTGGTTTTTAAAAAGCTCTTCATGTGTACTCAGCTTAAGATATACAACTTTCTGTACATAGTGTACATTACAACTAAAAGTAATGGAAAACACTGTATTTTGTAGTATTAATTTGTAAGTTTGACCCATTTAATGAAGTATTATGTCCAAAAGAGATAATCATTGATTCTAGTTGTAAAGAATTTAGAAGTCTGACTTCTAAGTGTGGGTTTTTTCTCCAGCCTAATTATGTTAACACCTCAGCCCTTAGGTCTGTTCTGCTACGTGTGTCCACTTGAGGTTTTTTGCAGCATGACCCTTTTATAAATACAATTTCTCCTTGGACACTGGGATGTTTATATATATATATATATATATATATATATATATATATATATATATATATATATATATATACCTTAAACATTTCCTTGGGGGGAAAATGAAATATTTCTACTTTTAAAACCATATTCCTGAGCCAGTATAGTAATCAGTAGTTTTGTCTTTTGGGAATTAGGATTAAAGAGAGAAATAAGGTTTACTGTTGTATTAGTAACATGCCATAAGAGTTGTTGGCTAGGTCCATTCTCCCTCCTATTTTTTTTTAATTGGGTTAAGACACCCAATATAAAAATAGTCAATATTTGACAACATGGACTTACCAAGTTAAAAGCGAATACTATAAATGTATTCCTATTTTTTCTATACTGAATAAACAATGTAACAGATACAATGTAAATAAAAGTGGTATGACTAGTACTTGGTTTTCCTTGTGTGTTATACAAAATACTTTATAACTTACCAAAGTAGTAGTAGTAGTATTTCCTATTTATTTTATTTACATTCTGTTATTTCCAAGAACTACTATGCAGTTTATTTCAGAGTCTGAAGTCATCCCTTGATCACAGCAACCTCAGTAGTCACTCAAGAGTGTGTTCTGACGATACTGTGCTTCCAACGTGTATTCTAGTGTAACGTGGGAGCACTGCCATTAATAGTATCTTTAAGTGTGAAGGCTGGTTCCTTTATGGAAATGTTCAGGTAACCCTGTGTGGAACATGATAGAACAATGTATTTACTGAGCTAGAGAAACCCTCATCCTGTCCCACACTGCATGCAGCTGTGGAAAGCAGGCAGCAGTGGAGCCCCAGGCCTGGGTGAGGTGAGCACTGAGCATAACTGCTGAGAAAGCAGTCTTGTACCAGAAGGACATTGTCTCTCTAAGTGGTAATTAAAATGTAAGCTACAAGGCAAACACTGCTAGCACAATTAGGCCCCACTGTTGAAGAAAGAAAGGAAAATGTCACTGACAGATTTAAAAACATTTAATAGTCTTTCTGTAAATCAAATGTGACTCTTACATGTTATGTCCACAGAAAGCAGGTAATTCATACTGAGAAGCAGCACTGAGGTATTCTTTATTTTTAAAACTGAAGGAAACAAAGTTTGGATCTAATTATTTTGACATTAAAACAAAAACAGAAAGTCCATTGCTACTGCTTGGCTCTTTTGTTGTAATTTTTGATTCTGAATACATTACAGGTGTCTATGGAAAAGAGCGTTCTGATAGTACATGGAGATGTAGGTAGAGCCTGTGCTCATACAGTAAGAAGCCTGAGTGAAGGCATGCTGGCAACACAGTTTTACCTCTTAAGAAGTAACTTTGATAACCAAGGATAACCAATTGTATCAAACTCAACTAAAATGGCAATATTCAGCTGGTAATAGGAGTCCATATTTTAGTCAATACTGTTTTCCAAATGTAGCTTATGAAAACCAGGGAACCTAATATAGCACCATTGAAACCATTCATTATCCATAGTTTGTGGAGTTTAGGGTTTTGGCAAAAGGGTAATACCTGAAAGAATGCCAGTCTTTTCTAATAACTGAATTTATCTCAATGAACTGTTTACTTGGAGGGGGGGAGTGTTCTTATCTGGAGGTCAGCAGCCGTGTGTATCTCTCCCTCGAGAGCCGGAAATGATGAGCTATGTCTACTGTTTTCATTTAAACCCAGAACCAAGCAGTAAGGACAGCAATGTCAAGAACAGCACAGCAAGAACCACAGAGAACAGCAAAGAATCTGGTGCATGTTTATACAACCACTAACTGATTTAACAAAGTTTACAAAGATAAAACACACACACACACATATATATATATATATATTTTGCACTAACTGGTTTTAATACAGCACTAACTGAACTTGTCTTTGGGCTTCACTCCTTACACAGGGTGAATGTGAAAGTGCTATATTAGAGCTTTCCCCAGCTGAAGCCACAATAAAATAGATTTCAAAATAACTTTAGAATGGTTTCAAAATTCCAGTTGTTTTGGCTGATACATCCAGTGTTTAATCAGGAACTTTTTGAGGGTAATGTTTTTGCTTGAAGGTGTCAACTTCAAGATAACAGCTTTTCCTATATTTTAGGTTTGTCGTATTCTTAAAACCATTGTCAGCAATAAACTTGAACGAGTACTCAAACACAAACAATTTGAATGTCATTTCTTAAAGCAATGTCACAGTTTGTTTTCTCTGATTTAAAAGCATGTATCTAAAAATGGTGTATTTTCAACTTACTCTCCTCAGAGTTAAACATCTTTTACAGAATTAAACTCAGTTTGCCTGATTGTATTTTAACTACTGTTCTCCAAGGGGTCCCTGTGAGTTCGACCCTACCTGTGGGACTCAAAGCCACAATGAGAGTACTATGGGAGGACTATATCCCACAGGTCAGGTGAACAGGATGGATCCTCACGGAGCGAGGCCTCCCATGTTCAAGCACCGCTTTACTAGTCAGTGCTGGCTATGGAAATTTAAAGATAATCTTTAACTTTTTAAAGAGTTTTCAGTATGCATACATTGTGTAACTATTTGTATGGACTCAATATATGGAAATAATGATGCCAGCCATTAAAAGGTCCTATTTTGCTAGCATTTACCCAGATGGGTAAAACAAAGGCAGCGTGTAACATGTGCCCTTGCTTCGGTCATACTGGCCTTTGACTGTGTCGGGGAAGTACCATATACAAAGTGCCCATGAAACACTGACGGCAACAAGTGACACTAGAGAAAGGTTGGAGTGATGTAATAAAGCAGAGCTGAAAGGAGTTACCTTTGAAAATTTTTTCTTAAAATGAGTTCAGAGCAGGAGGAAGTGCAGGGATGTCCAGGTTGACCCACCACTGCCATCCTGATGTACAATGGGTTTCAATTTTCTGTCAGTGTAGAGTCACTGGGGGCAGGGTAACAGCTGCTGCCCCAAATAAGACCCAAGAACAAGATAATGATGCAAAACAAAACTGACCATAAATTAAATACAGGAGACCAAATGTAGATAAACAAATATAAATAAATACATAGCCATTTTATTTAAGAAACCCAGAGAACTGCGTTCGGAACAAGTTCCTTCCAACCACTTCTAAGACCTCCTATAACTACTTCCTATGGTGATTGTCGCTTAGTTCAGCACCTCAGTGTTTGCTGGTGGTGTTGATGGGGTCTCAATAGTCTCCACAAACTATATACAAATACAACCTATTTCTCTAGAACATTTTTCTGGGAAAACCCAGCAACTTAGAAAGTATTGTTAAATACTCATCTTTCAAAGTATTATTATTTCGGGAAAACAAGGAATGTAGTGTTATGACAACAGAAAAAATATGCAAACAGTCACGTGGGAAAAAGAATTTTAATTTTTAAATATATACTTTTGCATAATTTCTGGTGAGCTATTCAACACTGTTTGAAATATCCTGAATTAGTAAGTCTACCAACAAAATTTACCTCCGGTGTTTCCACAGGAGACATTAAAATAAGACCAAATTATAGTTTTCTTCAACCAAAGCAGTCATTCTCAGTCTTTTTTGTGCAAAAATATTACAAGAGCAACTCAAGTGGGAACGCTGAAATGACATGCCAACATTTCAGGGCACATTTAAAACACTCAATAATTCTTGAAATTACCGTATCCTAAAATATTACTACCAACCGTTGATAGATTAGTTCTGTGTATCTACTCAAGACAGATGCATATTTTCCTAGACCTCTGAAAACAAACAGGCTCATTGGTCTCTTTTGGTGTCCACACAATAGGCAAGATAGGTTTACAATAGTGTTTAAATGAACTATGCATCTATAATCTCCTGACTCCACCACATTCAAAACAAAAGTCAGAGTTTATTTGGCTACCTTGAAATCACTCCCATAAACCTGCTACGGTTCACTGGATCTAAACATTTCTCAGAAATGTGTCATTTATAATTTCACCTAAGTGATGATTAGGGGATCCTTTAAAAATGGTTAATGCCTAAGATACAAACTTTATCTAAATGAATAATTGCAATAAAGTGCTTTATTACCTTTCAAAATGATGCTTTTAGACTGTGGTATGTTGATCTAAGTGTGTGCTATTCCTCCCATAAAGGATCCCCAGGCATGAGAGTCTGGTCTCACCTGTCTCAGAAAGCAGCAGCACTATCTTTTGGTAGGTAGGCTGACAATAGGCACATTACCCATGCGGATGAGGCTGTACTAGGGCTATGGCAAAGGGGGGGGATTAGAAAAGTGGGAGGCAGGTGGAGGGTTCCTACTATACTCATAGTTATATACAAATATATTAAATATGCTATAAAAATAGTCAACTCTTTTCCTTTGCATTTACTTCAGAAGCTCCTCTTAGAAGAGTGTTCACTCAATCCAGACAAACGTAAAAGGTTTCTTTCTCTAATCACTATGAAAATGGCAAGTGCCTTTGTGCTGTTTCTTCTCCACCACTGAAGAGTTCCAGTCAGCTTACTCCTGGCTATATGCCCTCAGCAATATTAATATCCAGTGTTTATACCTTCCATGTGGACTCTGTGGTACTAAGAACAGGACCACAGGTACTGGAAAGGTGATAAGCTTGAACGCGTTTTACACAAATGCTTACCAACAAACTAATCACCATACAGAAAAAATAATACTAAAAATGCTATCTGCGTTCCACTTTTAAAAAAAAATCCTTAATGTAGTGGAAACATTTTAAGCACACAGTAATATCCAAGTGAAAAGAATCTACCTTTGTAGACTACTACTTTAAGGGTCCCTTTCTAAGGCTTGAACAAGGGCTCATCTCCCTCCACACGATGCCCTTTATACAGCTGGACTGCTTCAGTGCTCCCAACTAACTTCAAGAGACTGCTTTAAGGCAATGGCCAACTACAGCACACAACTCAAACACACACTAGTTTGCAGTTTTCTATCACAAACTATTCAAAAACACAGGCGTTCTTTTATTAGTACATTCCTAAGCCATGTCTATGCGACAGCAGAGCTCAGCACTCTAGAGCTTGGGGAAGGGCCTGTAGTGCTCAGTTGTATGCAGCCCCACCCACCACATCTGCTCCCCAGCCCCTCCATAGTTACTACTCTAAGGAAGAAAAGAGGAGTACTTCCCAATGTCTAGGCTCTGGGCTAACGCCAGCCTCAAGAACATCCCATACCGTCAGCAACACCCCATGCAGAAGCAGCCCAGAGCAAGGTACCTGCAGGGCAACGAGAACCTATCTGACCCGCACCCGAACAATTTCTTAACTAAAAAGTGCTGCCCAGAATCCAAATTTTAAAGAAAAATGAATCCCCATGAAATAGAGTAGGGGACATTAAACTTTATAAGAAGCTGAGAAGTGTTTCTATTTGGTATCTTTTCATAATTTAGATTTTAGATTTAGGTTTCAGTCAATAACTTTGGCTATAGAAATGAAGAGCAGGCAACAGATCAACCCTCATTAGAATGCTGAAGTCTATATGTAGGATACAGACAGGGACAGTTTGCCATCAGGGAAAGCAAGAATTAAGGAGCTGAGAGGCAGTTGGTGCTGACAAGTGTTGCCCAGCACCGCGCTCCACATGGACACCTAAGTTAGTGGCTTGGTGCTCCTTTATCAACTGCTTTGAAGCAGGAAGATAAACTGTGGAGAACAACAAGAATTACATAATTAGTACGTTGTATCTCCTGTTAGCTAAAGCCTTATCACTAGGTATTGCCAAAAAGTAAATGAGGCACAACTCAGATGACATGGAATGGCGTAAGATCAAGAAGGCAATTTGGAAGGGGAGAAAAGCAGTGTGGGTGCTCTATTTCACATTAATTTCATCACGTGTGTATAAGCTTGCATATACATACATGTGTTCTCCCCGCTCTTCGGGTATCCATGTGAGCGTCAACTAGAAGACTGATATGTCGGTTACTGACTGGTATCTAGCCACGATTCTTTGCAGAAGGGTAGGTACCAATTTTCTTTGGTTGTGTTCTTTTTCACCACTAACTTTCTAACTTAACTGCAGCCAGGTAAACAGGAAAACAAAGACATACTTAAGGATGACAACAAAGCTGAGGACAGATAACTGACTACGTGTTTCCCAGAGCCCTTATCTAGGAATTCTGCATTAGGTTATTTTCACTGCTGAGAACCTCTGCTTAACAGCCTCACCCGGTACATACTTTCTTCTAAGGTCAATTCTAATTTGCCACACTTGTCTTCCCTTTTCCCAGTAATGTTTTATATTCTATTTTCTCTTTCTCTTTTGTTCTATAATTGAAAATTTCATTATTAGTACCATAAAATCTAAAAAAAAAATGCTTTTTAAAATCTATGTAACTTCGTTGGAGTTTATTACCTGTAAAGTATGATATTGCCAGATGAAATCTTAATTCCTGTCTAGAAAGCATGTGAGTTACAGTCGTGGTTTGACGAAGGTTAAAGGCAATTCCTACCCTTCCTCTGAGCAAGTGTTTACCAGTAATTCTTAAAGGACTATTTAGCCTTAAAGGAAGAAACAATTTGGAAATAAATTTGGGATCACATTAACAACTGTGATCCTATTCAGGTGGCCCATGAGACGTAGCAGTCTTCATGGGAACTTGAGAATGACACTGAGACCCACATGCTGCTAAAAATGTACTAAGGTTTCAAAACTGCTACTGAAACCAGACAATGAGTTCAAGACGGTGAGTTATCACCTGAATTAAAATCAAGGCACTATGGGTTTTTCCCCCTCAAATAACCCTGAATCATTTTGACTAAAAGAAGCATTGAAATTTTTAAGGATAATAAAAAGATTCCAACAAATCCTAAAAGTTAAAATTCCCACCACTGAGAATGTTAAAAAGTGCCTAAAATGTTCTGTGTGCAAATTTGACTCTTATAACTGAAACATTCTTGAAATCACTTTCAGGCTTGTTGAAAACCATTTACATAAATATTCCAACTATGAAACATATCAAAATACATGATCAAACTCTCAACCAACCATCCAAAATAAAACAGTGCAATTCTATTTTCAAACATAATTAAAATAATGAAATAGGGATATTTCTGAATAAATGGAAATGTAGCAATAATTTAACCTGAAAAAAAAATCCATTCCCAGCAGCACATTATATCTCACTGAACAAACTGTGACACCACAGCCAAAGCACGAACAAAAAGACTTGTGCCCTGGAAAAGTGACTAGAACACTATTATGTTGTAAACAAAATGAAAAGGAGGCTGTTATCAGTTTGTACATGGTGTCAAAATCTAATGAAATGTACTCATACCTTGTAAGGGACAGATAATGCTTTCATGCTGCGCAAAGAAGGCTTGTTCTCCTCCATCCAGACACAGACACATCTATAGAGCGTCTATACAGAGAATTCAAACCTGCACAACATTCTGAAAGGAATCACTGATCCATCATTATCTGAGAAGGGAGGAGAGTTTGGGGTGGGGACTACTTACTACTGGACTATCTTCATGGATCTAAGCAAACCCCTGGCAGTGGTGTGTCCTCTGTAACATTTGATACCAGGCACAGAACCACTAAAGCTACCAACACTGTCAGTGCTTTTCTGATTCAGTAAAGGTCAGGATAGTTGAGCTTGTTAACATTTGGCAATATACTCTTTCTCCATCAAAAAAATATCTGGGCAAAGAAACTGTCCGATTGGCTGTGTCCCTACAATCCCCCACTGGCTGGTATTTAATGTACATCTGTAGCACTGGGCAGCATCTCCCTACCAACTAATCCAGGAACTGGAACACTCAAGACTACCCTCACAGAACTGCCAAACTTCTAACCGTATGTCATCTGAGTGACTTTCTGGCCATCCCCTTCCTCTCTAGTGTCAGAGAGGAAGTGTGTGTGCTACTGTGGCTGGACCTTGGGAGGGTCACTCAGACTGTCAGTCCTGTGCCGACTAAGCTGCTGCTGCTGCTGCTGAGGCTGGTGTTGCTGGTGATGCGACGGAGGGAAGGTGCTCTGTTGTAGAGGAAAGGCAGCAGAGAGGATGAGCTGAGCGGAAGGATTCCCATGGAGCAACCTAGGTGTCTACAGAACAAAAGGAGGATTATGCACATGATTTTATGTCTTCACACTGTCCATTCACATTGTCCACTGTCCACAGGGACAAGAACTTTAAATTCTCATTTTGTTCACTAATCTAAAAACTGGTTTTGGAAAACAGAAGCCTTACCTTCTTTCTGAAAGCATAATAAAATTTAATTCAAAGAATTTGTGCTGAGAATTTAATAGTATAAAATACTACTGTCTTGAGACAAACTGCATATTTTTATTTTATTTCCTCCAGGCCCAAATTTAGGCAGAAAAACTGGAGCACAGCTATGTCTGTATAAGACACGGATACTCCCTGGTCATACAGACAGTGCCATCTGCACATAGGTCTGCCTGCTGGTTAAGAACAAGACCAGAGTTAAAAAAAAATAGCTCTGCCCATAAGTGCTTGTAATCCCAGTATGGGTGAGGTGGAGACAGGACGATCCCTGAGGCTCACTGGTCAGCCAACCTAGCCTAGTAAGTGAGCCCCAGGTTCCTATAAGGCCGTTTCAGAAAGACAAGGTAGACTAAGGAGCAAGACCTGAGGGCTGACTGCTGGCCTCCACACATTTGCACCTGCACACACTAGCGTCCCTCCCCCAACCGGAGTAGTCATAAAAGCATAGGCCTTAAGTAGATTTGGTTAAATTGAGCTGGTCCACCTGCAGATGTGTGACACTATCAAGCGGTCTACTCCTACCCTCAGTACAAGTATCTATGATGCTGAGTTTGTACAAACATTATAGAAAAAAGGAGGGCACAGCTGGAGGCTGAAGTCCTATGTGGCCTTATGAAGTAACAAAACAAAAATAACCCCTCCCCCAAACAGGGACTGGTCTACCATCACTAATCCACATGTCAGACCTGAAAGCCTCAACTCTGAGTGTTTCTTTAGTCACGTTTTGACTCCTGGCTCACAAAAAGGGACTAGCTGAGACAGTGGGAGAATTTTCAAGTGAACAACTTCTGGAAGACAGCACACACTTACTGAGACATCCTTGAACTGAAACTAGTAATATTTGCAAATGTGTATGAAGAAAACCTATGTACTCAAGTCTAAGGACAGACTTAAACCGTGAGATGACGAAACTTGACAAGGACCTTACTTACAATTTTTCTTCTTGATTTGCTACCAGGAAAGTCTTGGTAAGTCAAATGAATTTATGGCATTTACTTCCCTGACTACAATCCAAGTACATTTTCAAACAGAGGTCCATTAGAAAAGCCAAATTATGTATTTATCAAAGTTCTTGTGTTTTGGGGATGCATGTTTGCGGTGGGGACAAGGAAGAAGAGGATTTTCATTTTATAAACATTTATTCTGTTTGTGTGTGCAACTATTAGGGTTCACATGTGGGAGTCATGGGACAGTTGTGGGAGTCAGTTCTCTCCTTTCACTATGTAGAAATCTGAGATTGAACATCAGGCTCAGAAGATAGTACTTTCACTTACTGAGCTGTCTCCCTGGTCCCAAACACTCCTTCTTTTTAAAGGCCTGTCTTCTTTGATAGATTCAAAATACTAGACCTTAAGGCAAATCACATTTTTTAAAGCTTTGTTTAAATCTCACTGGAGATTTTTTATGTAATATTGTATATTATATATGTGTGTATTTATATATTATCATCTAAATAATAGCCTAAGACTTGTTTTATTATTTATAACAATAGCTAACCCAGTTATTAATTTTAGTAGTTCAGACTTAAGTCCTGTGGGTGTGACTCAGAAATATTTAAGCAATAAGGCTGTTTCAGTATTCCATGTTACCAAAATAAGAATTCCACCTAGCCCAGATGGCCTCTTGTAGAAAAAACACCAGATTCCCCAACACTAGAGTCTAGAAACCAGTTCTGTTGGTTCTTAGCTGAGGATCCTAACCCACGGGGACTTTCTTCTGGACCTATGGATAGGTTTATCCACATGGCATCTGGGTGGGTTTTGTCATTAATATGAATGTCTTACCACATTTGCCAGTATCATGGTCATCAATGACAGCTAGCTATATACCTTACAGTGTTATGAAGTATAAACTATTACACCAATGCATTAATGAGGTTTAACAAGTTTAAGTGCTATCGTAAAGGTCATGTGTATGTGGTATAGCAATTACTCAATTTGATGGGAACCTGACTTTAGAGCCTAAGTTCTAGTGACAAACTATACTGCACCTACAAGAAAATTTCAATAATCTGGCATGGTATATACCTGTAATCCCAGAATGCAGATCTGCATGAGTTCCAGGCCAGGCACAACAAACACAACAAAATCACAATCTAATAAAATTTTATCTGATGATTAAGGTAACTCCTAGGCTAAAAAAGGGATTCTTCTTGATGTACCTGCTCAGTGAAGAGTAGTTTGAAGGTATTAAAGAAAGAAAATGGGGCTTTTTTATTAAATTCTTGAAATACTAGCCTGAGAGAGAAAATGGGCTTAATAAGTGATTTGATATGGTCAGGAAGTAGGCCACTTACTCTGGCCAGAAGTTCAGATAACTAGAAGTTTGGCTAGACAAGGTTTTAAAAGCCTTCCAAGACTGAAGAAGAAAAGATAAAATAGCCTATTAGGACAAGCTTTCTATTTTTATAGATATTTAAATCCTACAAAAAGCCTTTACAGATTTTCCAGGTCTTTTACAAAGCTGTTCATTTATCATCTTGTTTGGTTATAAAATAGGCAATCAGCTCAAGGCGACTTCCCCATGGTGAGACTTACCTGTAAAAACTGCTGTGGTGGCTGGGTCAGCTGGGCCTGAGATGGTTGCTGAACTGCAGGAAGCTGCTGCTCTTGGGAGCTCTGCTGCTGCTGCTGCTGCTGCTGCTGCTGCTGCTGCTGCTGCTGTTGCTGCTGCTGCTGCTGTTGCTGCTGCTGCTGTTGCTGTTGTGTGGCAAAGGTTGGATAGGCAGTCACCACCTGACCCATAAGCATGGTACTTGGTACCATGACAGCCCCACAAGCTACAGGAGCGGTCACTAATTTGGTCACAAGTTGTTGACCTTGAGAAAATCTGTGAGAGAAAACAAAGAAATGGCATCAAAAGGACCAAGCATAACTCAAGTCAGCTAAATATTTATCTTAGATAATACCCAATGAAATGATTAATTTATTTTATAAAAGCATATGTTCCTAGTTTCTATTTTCAGAGATTCTCCTTGGAGGCTAGGGATATAGTTTAGTGGCAGAGTGCTTGCTTGTATAGCATGTTGGGGTCAATCTCCAGCACCAAAAACAATTTTAAAGGGCTCTTTCTTGGTGTGTGGGGGGATATCAGTCAAACAAACAGTACATACACACACACAGTTTGTAATATAAAACATATTATAACAACAAAAACAGACACAGCAAAACAACTTTAAAAAATACTCATATTCAAGATAATGAAGGACCTGCCATGCCATATATAAAAATTAGTTCAAAATGAATAAAAGATCTAAACATAAGATATAAACTACAAAACTCTTAAGAAAAAAGGCACACAAGTTTCATGATGTTGGGCTTGGCAACAATATCACTATCAATGCCAAAAGCACAGGTAGGTAACATTAAATAAAAAATTAATTGGATGACATCAAGCTTAGCCAGACATATAAAGAACTCTTGCAATCAAACAACACTCAACACATTTAAAAACTGGACAAAAGTTAAACGTTTTTTTCCAAAAAATACTAATAGACAAGAGACACATAAAAAAAAGTCCTCACTAGACCTAATCATTAGAGAAATGAAAATAGCGATGGAAAGCCACTGTGTGCCAAACAGTTCACTATTACAGAAAAATTAACAGACTAGGAAAACTGTTGTCTTAATTTGCTTTCTATTGCTATGATAAAACAGCAGGACCAAAAAGCAACATGAGGAGGAAAGGGTTTATCTGGCTTACAAAATCCCAAGTCACAGGCCACTGAGGAAAGCCAAGGCAGGAACAATGGAGGGAGGAACTGAAGTTGAGAGAACAGAGAAGCACCCTTTACTGGCTTTCTCATACAGCCTAGAACCATCTGCAGGGAACTGCACTGCCCCATAGGCAGGGCCCCTCCACATTAATCATTCTTCAAGAAATTGCCTACAGACAACAGGATAGAGCTATTCTGTTTTCTTAATTGAGATTCTTCTTCCTACTAACGCTAGCTTGTGTCACGTTGACAAAAACAAAACCAACCAACTAACCCTAAACATTTAGGACAACCCTGTAACAGTTCTTCAAAGAATTAAAAGAAGTCCATTTCTGAGCACTAAGTCAGAGAATGCAAAAGGCAGGAAGCTCACATGAGGATGCTTTGTGCACAGCTGTATTTACTGACAGCAGCTGAGGTATGGAAGCAACCCAAGGATCCACTGGCAGAACGGTAAGGAAAATGCTACCTATGTACAACATACAGAAGAACACTTGGCCTTAAAATAAATCTGATATCTGAAAACAAAGATGAGCCCTGAGAATATTCTGTTAGGTGAAATACAAGTTACAAAAAGATAAATTACTGGGTAATTAATTTACACAAAGTATCTTTAGGCAGTCAAATTTATATAATCAGAAAAGAGAATGGTGGTTGCCAAAATCAACAGGCAGAAAGGTTAAGGAGTTGTTTAATGAGTTTCAATTTGGAAAGATAAAAAATGCTCTGAAGATGGTTGAGGGTGATAGCTGGAACCACGTGTGGATATACTCAAGGCCACAGGTCAGCACACTTTAAAATGGTTAACACATAGCGAGGTAGCAGTCTGCATGCCTGTAATCACAGCACCTGGGAGGCAGAGGCAGGCAGATTTCAGGGTGAGACTAGTCTACAAAGGGAGATCCAGGGCAGTCAGAGCTACACAGAGAAATCCTGTCTCAAAACAACAACAACAAACCCAAAATGCATGTGAATGGATGGTGAGGTAATCCAGACCTAAAAAGATGGATATGGTATGTACTCACTTATACTAGCTATAAACAAAGGATGTTGTGCCTATAGTTCATGATCCTAGAGAAGCTAAGTAACAAAGTGAACCCTAAGAAAAACATACATAGAACCACCTGGAACTGGGAGCATGGGGGTGGGGAAAAAGGAGGGTGGAAGGGGAGGGGGAGAGAAGAACTTGAGGGACCAGGATAGTTGAGATGAAGGAAGGACAAAGATGAGAGCAAGGAAAGAGATATCTTGATTGAGGGAGCCATTATGGGGCTACCTTGCTCTAGAGAAATTCCCAGCAGTCTACAAGAATGACCCCAGCTAATACTCAAAGCAACAGAGGAGAAGGTGCCCAAATAGGCCTTGCCCTGTAGTCAGATTGATGACTATCTTAAATATCACCATAGAACCTTCATCCAGCAACTGATGGAAACAGAAGCAGAGACCCCCATCAGAGCACTGGACTGAGCTCCCAAAGTCCAGTTTAAGAGTGGGAGGAGTGAGAATATGAGCGAAGAGTTCAAGACTGTGATGGGGACACCCACTGAGACAGTTTACCTGAGCTAATGGGAGCTCACCAACACCAGTCAGATAGGGAAGGAACCAGCATAGGTCAAACTAGTCCCTCTGAATGTAAGTGACAGTTACATGGCTGGGGCTGACTGTGGGGCCACTGATAGTGGCACCAGGATTTATCCCTACTGCATGTACTGGCTTTTTGGGAACCTATTCTCTTTGGATGGATACCTTGCTCAGCCTAGATATAGCAGGGAGGGCCTTGACCTATCCCAAAGCAATGTGCCTTACCCTCTCTGTGAAGTGGATGGGGGGCGGTGGGGTGAGGGTAAGTGGACGGAATGGGAGGAGAGGAGGGAATGGGAACTTGGATTGGTATGTATAAGGAAAAAAAGATAGTTTTTTTAAAATAAAAAACTCCAAAATAAATAAATAAATGTTAATACAGAAGTTTTGTTGTCTATATTTTATCAATTAAAACTTTTAAATCTGTAAAAGTTCACTTTTTATAAAATGGCAAGATACTTAGGAGTTAAATATATGGTAAGCAGAGTTCAATGGCAAACAATTCATGAGAAAATTACAACTACTATAAAATCACTTTTAAAAAATTTTACATTTATAGGAAAATTATACTCAAGATTTTTATTTTATAAATGTAAGGAAAAGTGACATTTTAAAGGATAAATCAAAGTGAAATTTATCAATACAGAATATTACTCATGGTCAGAATTGACTAGTTTCTCTTCTCTTCCATTCTCTGGTGACAGTATTCCTTCTGTTGGCCTTTCCCGTTTGCTGAAGTTCACTGCTAGAACTGACGACAAGGGAGTAGCCGACTAGGGCAGACATGAGAGAGCCACAGCACAAAAGCAGGAAGTCTACAGATGTGTGCTTTATTGCTAATACCATCCACACAACCAAAAATGCGTTATTTCTGCAGTGCAAATGATTGAACCCCAGTCCTTTAAAGCCATGTTTCTTTATGACAAAGGCCAACAAGTTCTGACCACACTTTTCATTTGTTTACTTCAACCATAAAATTCATCTCTTCCCCTATAAAGTCTGCCAAATCTTTATCACACCAACTATATGCAAGCTGGTTATTCTCTTATTTTCATTAATGTCTCATTTCCTGTGGAAAGGAAATATCTATTGAAATATGTTCCCTCTTCCCGGGCTCCCCAAAATACAAGCCAGCTCATTCAGCTTGGGACCCCAGTGCTGCTCTCTTAATGCTTCACTACGACCCCAGCAGCATGGGGACAGAGCCCACTGAAGCTTTGTGTGACAGTGACTACAAAATGGCTTCTGTATCTGACAGCCCAGCTCGGGATGAAAAATAAATGTTGATGTTATTCTGTTAAATCTTTAATATAAGTGATACAGTATTTACTTCAAAATTAAAAAATGGGTATAGTAAGCAATAAACTAAAATTTCATGGTACAAAATGAAATTAATGGTTTTGGAGAAAAGTGAAATATTGAGGATTGAACTGAGGGTCCTGTTCACACAGGCAACTTCTCTACTCCTGACTTGTATCACTAGCCCATGTAGATATTTTTATATTCTTGTTTCTATGGTTTTCTTTTCCTGTGTCTGCCGCATGCATGAAGGCATGCAGAAGGCCAGAAGAGGTCATGAGAACCCTGCAGCTGGAGTTAAGGAGCTGTGGCTGCAGAAGGGGAGTGCTAGGAACTGAACTTGTCTTTCTGGAAGAGAAGCAAGTGTTCTTAAGCACTGAGCACACAGGTTGTTTTTATTCAATAAATTTACAGCTCTGAAAATAATAACTGAAGTATGACAACCACCTTATCTGTCTGTCCTGAGTGAACGTGGTTACCGTAGCACTCTGCGTACTGTTCTGGGGCATACTGGATGGGATCTGGACCATGCTCCCGGCCGCAGGCTGGGAGATCACCATTGTATTGTACAGTGGGGCTGTGAGAGTGCTGGGCGTCTGGCTTGGAAGAGACGTCTGCTGACTATGTCCACTCATTACACTCTGTTGACTCTGTTGGAAATGAAGATTTTACAGAGATTATCTAACAGTTATAGGACGGTATGCTTTTACTATTCACCATTTGACAATGGCTGACAGAACAGAAATGGACTAGCAAAATATATTATTCTGAGAGAAATACAAAAAAGGCGGATTTGGAATAGTTGACTTAGTCTGGATTCTTTGATGAAAAGTAAGCTAATACTTTAAAAGAAGTATGATCTTAACAGGAAGTAAAAAACATGCACGGGAGACGTCTGTTAAAGGCTCAAAGCGAGTCAGTGATGGTCACATAGTATGTTTTTCAAATATAGTAACAGATGAACAATAATTAATTATCAGAATTCTACAGAATGATTAAACTATTTCCAGTTCCACAACATTCTATTCAGTATACTTGCTATTCAAGAAGCTCTTTCAAATCAAAGACTTTTACATACAGGAAGTTTACATGTTTTAAGAATCTCGTATAATTATTAAACTAGGTCCATAAAACATAAAATTCTTAAATATCAAAATATTTAATAGTAACATTTTCTACAAAATACTTTAGTGATCGTTGTCAATATTGTATGTTCTAATTTTTATTAATATTTAGCAGCTGATGCAACACAGAGCTTTAGGCAGACATTCTGGTCTGTTACCTGAGCTGACGTACTGTGTAGATTCTGTTGTATCACATGCTGGTTTGTGGTCATATGTCCAGTATTCATTCCACTTGGAATCTGGCTACCAGAAACGACTTGGCCTTGCATATTTATAGGTGTAAGTTGCTGGATATTGGAATTTCCAGAGGCAAGTTGAACGGAACCAAAATTCAATCCAGAGTTTGATTGTTGCAAAAACATCTTTGAAAATAAAGATTACATTTCAGTGAACTTTCTTTGGCAGGAAGACTCAGCTTGCTGCACAAGCCTGGTAGTCTGAGTTTGGTGTTTGGATCCCATGGTGGAAGGAAAAAAAATATAGTCCCCAAAGTTATCTTCTGACCTCCACATATATTCTGTAGTACACACATGCTCACATTCTCTCTCTCTCTCTCTCTCTCTCTCTCTCTCTCTCTCTCTCTCACACACACACACACACACACACACACTTTTTAATTACATTTTTTTGTGAGGGTGCTGGGAATCAAACCAGGGCCTCAAGAATTTTAGGTAAACACTCTACCAATAAGCTACATTCCCAGACTAAATAAGCATTACAGTTTTTAAATAAAAAACAAACAAACAAAAAGACCAAGGAGAAACACTGAAAGAAGCCAAGCAAAATGAAGTTTAACAGTCAAGTAACAAGTAATTAGCACATTTTGCAAGAGCAATTAGCAATAATAACAATGAACTATGAAGATACACATTCATTCTCTCTCAGCCACAAGATCAACCGTGCTATCCAGTGCTTGTCAAAGGGCTGCTGCTGGCAGCTTTGCACCATCCATCACTCAAAGTTCGTGACAGTACACAGAAGAGTGTTCACCTAGTTTCCCTTCAGCAAAGCCCTAGTTCCCTACACATCCCTGTTAGTCAAGTAGTAAGCATAATGTCTTAGTCAAGTAATAGGAATCCTATCTATTGGCATTTTACTAAAACATATAAACTCTCTACCTCAAAGGTTCTACAAAGTAAAACTTTTTTAATTATGGATTTGAACTTACTAAAATTGAAGTTTGTTAGTGTAAAAAGCAACGATGCTGATAGTAATGCCCTTAGAATGAGTATCTTTGGAGGTTCTAGAATTGAGCAGATAGCTAATGTGTGGTGTGCGAAGTCCTTCTATATATGTGTTGCTTTTATTGATTAATGAATAAAGAGGCTGCTTTCGGCCAATGGCTTAACAGAACATAAGGCTGAAAGATATATATATTAGGCAGAGTCAGAGTGAGGAGACACCATGTAGCTACTGGGAACAGACGAGCCAGAACCTTGCTGGTAAGCCAGCCATGAGGCAATACACAGATGAATAGAGATGGGTTAATTCTAAATGCTAGCTAGCAACACACTTAAGCTATTGGGCAAACAATGTTGTAAATAATATAGCTTCTGGGTGATTATTTCGGGTCTAAGCAGCCCCCTACTACAAATGTGTACTGAACTGGGAAAAATCCACCTCTTGCATCCAACTTTTCATTTAAGTGGGAGGAGGCAATTTTTAGGAACCCAAACTGTGAATGAGATTCTCTGTGCTCAGAATAATTTACCTGAAGCCCTTGTCCATGGACCATTTGAAGCTGTTCTTGGATTTTCCTTAGCTCTTCTTGTTGCCGATGAATATTTGCCTCTATCATCCGTGTCCGCTGCTCCAGCTGGTCTTTTAAATGCTGCATGGCTCCTAACTGGGCTGAAAACTGAAACTGTAGCAGTACATGTAAAGAAAGCATAACACATCTTAGAATTCCCTGGTCCTAATACCTGTGCGCTGTGAAAAGCAAGCAGTGCCAAGAGACCAGAATTGTCAGTTCCCAAACTGCCATCTTTATTCTCCTTGTGACACTGGAGCTAGACTTCAAAATCAGTGTCTTTGCTGCAGACCCCTAGGAAGCTGCTGCAGAAGTGCTTATCTTCCTGGTGCTGGTGGGGCCCTTCTCTTCTGTCACCATGTGCCAGTGGTAGCTGCTCCTCCCCCTGTAACGCCCCTGGCTCACCCAGAAAGCCTCACTTTCCCAACAGATGGCCTCCTTCCATGACAGCTCAGTGCACTTCTCTACTCAGTGGCTCCAGCCACAAGAAACCCATCTAGTGCAGAATAAGAGCTGCTCAGGAGGCTGCGTCAGTACGTCCGTTTTTGGCTGTGCTCCCCTTGATTTATGAGAGTGGTGATTCTCACATCATTTTTTTTTTTTTTGGTTTTTTGAGACAGGGTTTCTCTGTAGCTTTGGTGCCTGTCCTGGAACTAGCTCTTGTAGACCAGGCTGGCCTCGAACTCACAGAGATCCGCCTGCCTCTGCCTCCCGAGTGCTGGGATTAAAGGCATGCGCCACCACCGCCCGGCCTCACATCATTTTTTTAAAGTTACAATTACTACATGGGGAGGGGCACATGTCACAAAATGTGTGTGTAGGTCAGAGGACAACCTGGAGGAGCCGTTCTCTCCTCTACCACGCAGGTCTGGGGGCAGAACTCAGGCTGTCGGGCTTATCTGGCTTACCTTCCTATTCTTAGCATTTTTTTAGAGATTCTTCTCCCAGTGACTAGCTAATACATCTTTATATTACCTCTGCTTGAATTCTGGTGGTATGGTTTTGACTTCTGACTCGATCTTGACTAATTACAGAACAATCTGCAGCTAGAAGATGTGAGTGCTTCTAGGTATGCTGGCGCACACCTTTAATCTTAGCACTTAGGAGGCAGAGGCAGGTGGATCTCTGTGAGGTTGAGGCCAGCCTGGTCTACACAGAATGGTTTAGATCAGTCAGGGCTAAAAAGTGAGTGCGACTCTTAAAAAAAGAAAGCGACAACTGGACTGAGCTCCCAAGGTCCCAATGAGGAGCAGAAGGAGGGAGAACATGAGCAAAGAAGTCGGGACCACGAGGGGTGCACTCACCCACTGAGACAGTGGGGCTGATCTATTGGGAGCTCACCAAGGCCAGCTGGACTGTGACTGAAAAAGCATGGGATAAAACCGGACTCTCTGAACATGCGAACAATGAGGGCTGATGAGAAGCCAAGGACAATGGCATGGGGTTTTGATCCTACTTAATGTGCTGGCTTTGTGGGAGCCTAGCCAGTTTGGATGTTCACCTTCCTAGATATGGATGGAGGGGAGAGGACCTAGGACTTTCCACAGGGCAGGGAACCCTGACTGCCCTTTGGACTGGAGAGGGAGGGGGAGAGGAGTGGGGGGAGGGGGAGAAGGGTGGGGGGAGGGGGAGAAGGTTGGGGGGAGGGGGAGAAGGTTGGGGGGAGGGGGAGAAGGGTGGGAGGAGGGGGAGGGAAATGGGAGGCTGGGAGGAGGCAGAAACTTGTTTTTTTTCCTTTTCTCAATAAAAAAAAAAAAAAGAAAGAAAGCGAAAAGACAACCTGAACTCATCTGTGCCTCAACAACTTAGCAAAACAAGTTCTTTAGCTACTCCCTTCATGTCTACATTTTACCAGAGGAGAATGAACCCAAAGCAAACTGTCATCTCTAGAGGGCCCTCTGCGTGTACATTGGCAGAATTACCCAAAGCTAAGCAGGAGGATCACAAATGGGATGCAGAGTGAGTTCAAGTTTGGCCTGGGCAACACTTTAAGGCTGGGTCTCAAAATAAAAAGTAAAAAGAAAGGACTTGAGGGCTCAAATACAGAGCATTTCCCTAGGATGTTCAAGACCCCGAGTTCAGTTCCCAGTATCTTCCTTCCTCTCCACATATACAAAAATCGCTTATTTACATCTGACAAATAACCAATAATTTTCTTCTCATACTGTCTTGAAAAAACTACTTTTCAGTGATACTATCCTTAGACCAGTTTAAAACACAGTTTTTTAAAAGACTAAGGAATTCTAAGAAATTATGAATGAATATACACATGAATGAAGAAAGTCATTCTACATTCAGGGGTTTTGTATCCAATTAATAAGCTGTTCCTATAATTTAGGCACATGCGATGACTCATTACTCATTTATTTCCATGAACAGCTTTGTACTATGTAATAATAGAGCATTTCACTTTATGGGAAATCTAACTTCATAGTTTCCTGCAGTGAACTGCACCTAAAAGCAGGAAATGCCCACCCTACCCTTCCATATTCTATCTTCAAAAACGTTGTCCTAAATTAATGAGTTCTTTTTACGCTTGTGCTAAAGATGCTGAATATTACTTTTTTTTTTATTTTCTTGAAATGGCCTCACTGTGTAGCTCTGGCTGGATTGGAACTCTTTTCATACATCAGGTTTGCTTCAAACTTTTGGTAATCCTCCTACGTCTGCCTATCAGGTATTGCACCATCATGCTTGGCTTCTGAATAATAGCTTTTAAAGAATGAAACTTTGACCTTTGAAGATGACAACAACAAACTGATATCATGTATTAGATTCTACTAGGCTTGAGAAAAATTACAAATTTAGTACAACTTTCTCATGCCTTTTAAAAATGTTAGTTAAATATTTTATATTTATTTTTATGTCATACACATGTATTTTATTGTAACTAAAATTACTTTTTCCTACAGGTAAATGTCATGTTGTCACAATTTAAAGCATTTCTACCATACACAAACTAAAAAATAGAAACAAGCACAGAATATAGAGGATAACAGGAAATAAATCCACAGAACAAAAAAGCAAAGTACTGAGCTTTACTTAGTCAATGAAAACAGGAGGACTGAATGCTTAGCACCATTTTTGATATAGTATATATTACTTATATATTCATAAAAATACCTCTATAAAGATGTTGATAATATTTTACTCATAATAAAATTAAACAATAAATAATATTGAAACTATGTCTGCATATTACATAAAAGTTCTGTCAATACTTCAAAATAAATAAAATTTGAAGATTCAATTTGATATTTAATAATACAGTACTGTTATAGAGCTCTTACAGGGTAGTGCTGCTAGCAAGCAGCTTTTAGTGTCAAATAAACTGAAGATTTCCTACTATATTTACCACTGTAAGTCGGTAGTATTTCTGAAACTTTAAAGGAGCTCTAACTCCAGTTAAGAAGGCAGCAGTGCGCTGGGAACTCCTCTTTTGCTGACTTCAGTACTCACTTCTCCTTGGACTCAGGCCATCTCACATTTCTGAACAGCTCTCCTTCACTTGTGTTGTTATTTTGGTTTTGCTTTTGGCGGCTGGTTGTGAACTCACTATATAGCAATGGAAAACCCTGAACACCTGATTTTCTGGCTCCCACCTCCCACATTGTTAGGACAGGCATGTACCACCACCCTTGGCATCTCACACTTGATTAAGCTGTATTAAGGATCCAAGTCTTGTATGTAGACTGCATAACATGATATTTTAATTATATATCATATATTCTAGATCAAGAGGCTTATTAATATAGATATTACAAATACTGTCAGCATCCCTGATATATGTAACTCAATACATACATAGAAATTAATGCCCCATGTGCAAACAAATGAATTAATATGTAAATTACTCAAATCTTCCAATAGTCATAGGAAGAACAAAATGAACTAGTATATTTCATGTTTAAAATGATCATACCTATAAGCTGTTGTTATATATAAGATGTTATAACACAGCAAGCAAGAAAACTCTTTGTTGTATAAGACCATCAAGAATCTTAAAAGATATATGCACCTGTGATTCTGTCTAGTAAGGGTCCAGGGGTACCCAAATCATTGTAGGTAACTAAAATGTCACTACATATTCTAAATATTTCCAATTAAGATTTACTGCCTTTATAAGTATATGTATTTATATATACATATGAATAGAATCATATTTGCTTAAATGCAATTATCGTTTGTAAATGCTCAACTAAAACAAACAAAAATACCTGTGACATGCCTTGTGGAATTGGTAAATTTGCAGCTTGAGACATCACTGGCTGTGTTAATGATGGACCAACAGACTGGGAGTTTATGGACTAGAAGCAAAATAAAAAATGACAATGAAGTGATGCTCATACTCATCTAGGAGGACTTCCACCATAAACACCAACACAATGTGTTTATCATTCACAACCTTGTATTTTGTTGAGTACAAAGTACGTTGCCCTTTCTACTCTTTTTTCTTTCCCATGTACCCAGCACAGGCCCTTGGATGTACACTCAATTGGAAGTTGGGTGGACTGAACTGAAGGCAACTGGAACTTCATAGCTCTCAATTAGCACTTTTCACAATTAAAAAAAGAATTATCTAGCATTTTATCTATAAAATGGGAAAGATTTTGAATGTCATAGGTCTGCAGAAAATTGTGATTCTTACAGAAAGGGTATCTTAGTCATCTGTTACTGCAACAGGGAATCTGCTGAAGGCTGTGATGCCGGCTAACACGCATACCTGACTGCTGAAGGCTGTTAGGGCTGGCTAACAGGCATACCTGACTGCTGAAGGACGGCCTCCGCTGTGTAGTCTTTTCGTGAGCTGGCAAATGCTGTCTGGGAGAAGTGCTAGTATCAGTGGGGATCTTTGTCGGTGTTGCTGAAGTTAGTTAAAAAAGAAGAGAATTGGGGCTTACAAATAGATCTGAATGGTTATTCTCAAAATATGCTTTATGAATAGAAATGACTAAGTTAGCTTTCTGATATTAGATAGATAAATCCATGTTTATAAGAGTAATTTTAATTACTTCGTTTTTAAGGACAAAGAAAACGTGTGACAAAAAACTTTGAAAACAGCTCCTCCCGTTCTCCTCAATTCCCTCAAAAGCTAGGCTTCAAGGCTCCCTGCAGGTATAAAAATCCACGCACACTAAGGTGTCTTCTAGCAGATAGCATAGTATTTATCAGCGAGGTACATTCTTCTGTATAATTCAAATTAACTTTGGATGACTAATACCTACTACAATGCATACTTGATAAAACAGCTGTAATAGGACTAGAGAATAATGGCAAAGAAAGAAGCCTGCACATGCTCATACAGACAATGGAGAAGGCATTTCCTATTATCAGCTGTAGATACAGAGGATCAACTACAATTTAAAGGCAATTACCCAAGTCTCCATAAATTAAAGAACACTCAATGGTTAACAGTCCTTATTATTGCAGAGGACCAGGGTTCTGTTTCCACCATTCACATGTGGCTGATAAGCACCTGGTTTACAATGAAAGGTAGTATTTTTTCTTATAAGGGAATCATTTAAAAGGTAAGCAGAATATTACCATCTATATATCATCATCTGATGACCTTAAATCTTTTCTAAAGATAAATAATTTGCTTCTTACTAGAAAGGTAACTCTATACTTCAAAACTGAAAAAAAAAACTAGAATTCGAAAAACTCTGGACAAAAGTGCTGATATCAGCAACACAAATAATTTAGAAGAGCTCTTTGAAACACACGTTTGTCCCCAGGTCAAGGCACTTACAGGAAGGGTCCGAGACTGCTGTGTGAGATGACTTTCGTGAGCTTCTGGAAGAGGCAGACGGAGTTGGGCTGTGATCAAACCTTTCCAGTGCTTCCTTGAGACTGACTGTATTGATACGGTTGTCAGACCCTGAATCTTGGCTCTAAGGAGATGAGAAAAAAATAAATGGTCTCAGCACAGCTGGACAAGAGGCTGGAGAGACTGTGTGCAAGCACAAGGAACGGAAGCCTTGCTTTACAAGGTTTAAAAACTGAGTGTATGTATGCGTGTCAGGAAAAAAGTCTTATTTTAATATTGTAAAATTTGATTTCATTCTCTATTTAGAAAAAAATAACAAGATTCAGGTTTTACTCTTGTTTTATGTTCAAAAATTAGCTCAAAATTCATCAAAGACATAAACATTACAAACTAAACATAAAACACTTGAAGAAAGCATAAAGAAATGGTCACAAAATTAAAAACACTTCTGCATCAGAAAACACCGGTGACAACAGAATTAAAATAATCTACAAGAGTAAGGAGATATTTATATATCATTATCTGATCAGGACTAAATATCTAGAATACAGAACTCGGTTATAAAAATGGACACAAAACACATCATTTGTGACAAGATGCACTCCTGTTTGTTGTTGAGAAAAGTCTCACACTACTGGCCAGAAACCTGTAGCAATCCTCCTGCCTCAGTTTCCCAAAAACTAAGATTACAGGAGTGAGCAACTGTACCTGCGAGTATGTACCTTTCAACACAGTATTTGCAAAGGCTAGTAAGAGGATCATTTGAGCTCAGCCTGGACAACACAACAAGATGTCCTGTCAAGAAACAAACAAAACCCCCAAACAAAAAGAGGACAAGTTGGGCACAGGTGGTATAAACCTGTAATCAAAACACTTGGGATGCAGAGGCAGAATCATCAGGAATTCAAGGTCATCCCTGGCTGCATAGCCAGCCCAAGGCTATCCTGGGCTGTATGAAACCCTACCTCAAAAAAAAAAAAAAAAAAAAAAAAACCAAAAATCCAAAACAGATAAATGAATGAATAGATAAATAAGAAAACAAAAAAGAGAGAGAATGAAAATAAATACTTTTCCAAGAAGGAAACAATCACCTGATGAACTGCTCAAACTTACTAACCAGAGGAATCCAAATCAAAACCGGTCACGCTAGCTCATGCTCTATTAGAATAGCTAGGACCAGAAGACCCAAGTCAGACACTTGGGTGACAGATCTCCTCTGCGAGTTCAAAGTCAACCTGGTTTATATAGAGTTCCTGGCTGTCAATGTTACAAAGTTTTTTGTGTTGTAAATAAAACAACAAAAAAATAACAACAAACTCCCACCAAACACAAAAGCTTCTCAGAAATCAATCAGTATGATAAAGATGAAAAGAATCTTGAACTCTTATAGCTTGGTAAAGGGACCGGAAAAATGGCATGGCCTCTATGGAGAACAGTATGGCAGGTTCTCTCAAATCTAATGGAGAGTTACCTACCATATAATCCAGTATACTACTTGGTATACACCCAAGAAGTAGGGACTATAGTAGCTGTCTGTATGCCTACCTATGTTCACATATTATTACAAATAAAAGGTGAAGGCAACCCAGGATTCCAGTGATTAATAAGAGGACACACACATATAATAGAATATTACCCATCCTGCAAAACAAAGGGGAATCTGATATAATGAACCCTGAGAACATTCCACCAAGTAAAATTAGCCAGTCACAATGGAACAAACACTGCACGATTCTACTTACATGAGGTACTCAAGAGTAGTCAAATTTAAAAAAGAAAGCCACAGATGAAAAGAGCTGGAGGGAAGGGGTGAAAAGCTGTTTAACAAACACAGCTAATGTTTAAGAGGATGAAAAGGTTCTAGATATGGATGCTGATGACAGCTGTACAGCTGCAGGAATGTTACAATGTTGAAGTGTGTCCTTAAAGTCAATAAAATTGCCATTTTACCACATTTTAAAAGGAACTATCAAAAGTAACTAACTTCAAGTGTATGCTCAAGTCTAGTCAGCAGAACTGCCAAGTGTACTAAAGGGCTCATTTTTCTATTCTTGAGTTATCCCAAACCTTTCCCACTGTTCCTTATTCTTTGTCTCCCCTCTCAACTGACAGCCTTGCCTTAGGCAGGCTTACCCACCACCAAAAGCAGAACCTTCTATGACAGAACACATATACTGGTGCTTTCTCCCCATCCCATACTCAGAGTACAATCATGCATCAGTGAACAAGAAACAAGTGTACATCCTATTTCAAGGCTACATATAATTGCAAAATATTTGCTCTCAAAGTTATTCATTCTGGGGTGGAGGCCATGTCACTCAATGCCTTGTCTCCTCCTTCGTCAATTTGCAGCTCTTCCCAGCCTGTATCTGAGTCCTTTTCTCACTGCTTCCTAACCTCTGAAACCTTCCACCCACCTTCACAGTGCATAATAACAAATAGCTCTGCATTTTCCACCTCAGCTCTGATTATTTATTTCACTCGTTAGTTCTAAAAATCAGACCTGACCAATGTCCGTGTAATTCCCATCAAAAATAGGAGTTTCTATTTTAGGACTCTCAGATCTTAACTACACAGGATGAAGAAACGTCCTCCTTAAGCTCAGTGGTGTGGAGCTTAAGCTCACACACTATGTCACACGGTTTCTTGAGGTCATGTATCGTTCCCGTGCTGACTTCACACATACACCTGAATGGCATTCTAACTTCTGGCTCAGCGCTCCCCAGAACTAGTAATCCCGAATCACTTCTACTCAAACCCAACACCGCAAGCTCTTGTCCTTGGTGTCACCCATTCAAAATCTCCATGAGTCTTCAGTCACTAATTCTTGGTCATACCTCAAAGCCATTACCTCAATTCAAGTATCCTCATTTTTGACCAAAACTTGCCACATTACCTACTCATCCCTAAGTATCCTAATTCCAATAATCCTGTGGTTTAAGCCAAAGTTACATTGACTCTACACTTCTATATATTACTTTCATTTTGTCCTCTTTCCGTTAAGAATCTTAAATTTATGTTTGATATTCTAACAACCGTGTACACATGCTCAATACCCTAGCTCCTATTTCCTCTTATCATCATTTCCTTGACAAAATCCCAATAGTTAAACCACTTTTGCTTATCCTACACAGCACAATATTGCCAAAGAAACAAAGCACACTGACTGTTCTTACTTCAAATTAATAATCAAGAAACTTGCGAGGGTTCTTATCTGCCTGCAATCCAGACGGTAAACCTCCGTACAACAACATTCCCTTTCCTACGTCCCTTTCCAACCAACCTTGTGACACCCCAAACTCCTCTCCTTAAGCTAATTCTTATTTCACTGAGAACCTTGCCATAAGCTCCCCACTATTCTAACAACCACTAATCATGAGCAGAACGTGATGAGGAAATGTGATCCTCAAGTAATCTACCACGCCTCAGTGTGCTACTATAAACCAGGAAGCAGACATCTCTCTCCGTAACACTGACTGTCCCAGAGAGTGAATCTCTCAGCTTCTCACAGCCATACAGTCTCTGTCACCACTACTCAATTACTGCAGCACAAATATATCGACAGACAAAATATAAGCAACCGGGTGTCGTTCTGTTCTTTATAAACACTGCAATTTGAATCTGATACTTGTTTCATGGAGCCTTATTATTAAAACATTATTATTATTTGGATTTTTCAAGTATTTAGTATATAAAATGCATTTATAGTTTATAGATGTTGTGAAATCAGTCAGAAGACCAGATGTGACCTGCAAGTCATAAGCTGCCAGTTTGATAGAGTTGAAAACCTATCTGTCCCTGATGAAACCCTCTCTGCACTTACTCCCACACATATTCCAGAATACTACTCTTGGGTCTCTACTTCTCTCTCCATCAAATCAGACAGGTGATATGCTTGGTTTCCACATGATATACAAAAAGAAACCAGAGTTCCAATTCTAACTATAATTTCCCAGTCACGTGTCTTTAGGGAAGGGTCCCTCTTAAAACTACTCAGTATTCTCACAGTGTATGTTATCACCTCAGAAAAGGCCATCTAAGGAGTAAATCATAGTCTATAATTATAAAAGGAATACAGTCAAGCACATCAAAGTCAATTATAATGATAGTTTTAATATTATTTTGGGTATGTCTCTCACCTAATTAAGTTTTAAATGGCAAGATCTTCAATTCCTTTTTAGAAGCAAATGGTATTTTTTAAAAGGTGAAAAATAAATATTATAAAGATAACCAAATCTCTCTCACACATTATTAGGAAATGAAATATTTAAAAAAGAGGCTGTAAGAAACATACTTTGTCAGCAGCTGTCTCAGGAAGAGACTCTTCAATGCCAAGTTCTCGTCGTCTTTCAGCTCTGACTTCTGCATAACTATAAATGGAAAGAATCAAATTTTAATGTTTGCCATTTATTTAAATTACTGTAGAGATGCAAATAATTGGTGCTAGTTATATCTCTCTCTGGATCACAGTACTTTTGTATGAGTTCCTATGTGCTAAGCAAACCTAACACATATGTACAGTGTACATATGCCTTAGGTATGCTACGAAGGACCTGTAGGAACTAAGCATGTAAATTGAGAGGAACTAAATGAAGGAAGGACATTACTCTGGTTTATGCTTTTCACGACATGCACTGCAGCTTTGATGTGGGAGTGTCATATATCAATCTGTTGATTTCATTGGTTAAGCAATAAAGAAACAGCTTGGTCCTCATAGGTTAAAACATAGGTGGGTGGAGTAAACAGAACAGAAGGCTGAGAGAAATAAGCTGAGTCAGTGAGTCGCCATGATTCTCCCACTCCAGGCAGACGCAGGTTAAGATCATTCCTGGTAAGCCAGCTCGTGGGCTACAGCAGATTATTAGAAATGGGCTAGTCCAGGTGCGAGAGCTAGCCTAGAAGAGGCTAGATAGAAATGGGCCAAGCGGTGTTTAAAAGAATACAGTTTCCGTGTAATTATTTCGGGTAAAGCTAGCAGTGTGGGCGGCCAGGTGCCGGGAATGCAGCCCGCCGCTCATACTACTACACAGCTTGAATGTTGGTACAGCTTCTGCTACAGCACAATACTCAAGTCAGTTCTTACATACTTATGCACTGCCAGTATTAGATTTCTAACTATTAAATAGTTTACTATTAAAAATATTAAGTATTAAAACTAGGAAAAGATCACTATCATTCATTGACAAACTACACATAAAATTATATTTGGCTCTCAGCACACCCTACACATGTTTTAGAGAATTATTTACCTTACTACAGTGTGAGTACACACAATGAACTCTGGCCTTGAGTTCCACTGATGGTAAGTGATATAATAATGAGTCTGAAGCCAAATCCACTGCTGTCCTTTGGTCAGGAATCTATAATAACAGGATTTGCCTTTCCCATACTGCATTACTGAAAAAGAAAAGAAACATGTATTTTTTTCTTTGATATATACTTAGCTATAAGAATCTAAATTTCTTAAACAAAGGCTTTTATTTACATTTTAACTCTATACAGATAGAACTATTTTCTGGATAACTTTCAGAAAAATGTATCAACTATAAGGATGTTTTTTAAAAACTAGCTTAAGGTCTCCCAAATAACCAGATCCCCCAGTTTCCAACTTTATAGTCAATCATTGCTCATCTTATACATTTCTTCATTCATAACAAATCCCATATACTGAAAGACTCAAACTACTAACTTGTTCATGCCCAGATATACAACATGTAGGGAAACAACAGCTCATAATCATACCGACTGTACTTTCTCACAGACACTAACACCTATGATACCTGAGGCATCTAATTATAAAGCTCTTATTAACCAAAACTCAGAATAATGCCAATGTTTGCAATCATTGTTAAGTGGAACTTCCCAAACTAGTTCAAATGTTAGGTTCTAAAGTACTTTAATTGAAGTTAGGCAAAAACTGGGTTTTGTGGTTAAACTGATTTGGGAAACTATGTACTTCTCTAATGTACTGTAAGATTTTCTTTTGTATATGTTTAGAAAAAAAACAGTTCTAAATCTTTCCTCAGTCTCATTAATAGAACAGAGTATCTATCTGTGTGCTTTAAAATAGTTCTTAACAGAGAAACATTAAGATTTACTTACAGTGCTCATGACATTTTGCCAGATTTTCTAGGTCATCCACATGATAGTAATCATAGCCTGATGTTCCCAAAACTTCAAAAGGCAAATAGCCTATTATTGGTGGTGCCCTAAATTATTTAATGACAATAAAAACAATCAGTATTGCCAGGTGGTGGTGGTGTACACCTTTTAATCCCAGCACTTGGGAGGTAGAGGCAGGTGGATCTCTGTGAGTTCAAGGCCAGCCTCATCTACTGAGCAAATTCCAGGACTCATCCATAGCTGCTGGGAAACCGTGCCTCGAAAAACTCAAACAAACAAACAACAAATAAATAATCAGTATTACAACTTTTCTACAAGAGACATCACAGCCATAAATTAATTTGAGAAGTGCATTTACATTTTTCCAGAATGAATAATGAATTTCAAAATTCTGTTTAGAACATTTGTCCCTGTAGTCCATTAATAACCAGAATTACATAATTACGGTCTTTTCTTTTTCTTTTGTGACATTTAAAGGTGACATTACCTGTGATCCAGAAATAGAAACTTCCATTCTAAACTGTGTCTAGATGTAAACTCTTCATTGGGCTCTTCAACAGTACACATTTCCTACAAATGAATTAACAAGTATACTTTAAAAGAAATTGTCTGTATCCTTAGAAATATTAAATATCGTTAGACATGAATCATTAAATAAGTTTCATCTAAACAAACTTTAACACATTTAGTTTTTAGTACTAAACACAGGCTGGAGATACAGAGCACCTGTCTAGGGTTTGCAAAGTCCTAAGTTTGATCCCTAACGATTCTTACAGCCATCTCAAGCGACAACAATATAAACAGCAGCAACTGCCAGCCTCAGGTCAGCAGTTACAATCCAGCTCATTCTCGCTCTACTACTAAATCCAGACCTTTATTTTGATTTACCCTCCCCATTTCTCAGTGTCTGGACATGCCTTACTCTCATATATACTTACACAATTCCCCTCTCATTGATGGTCTTATTTCTGTACAACAGAGTCTAGAAATCAGCACACTCTTTCATGATAATAAATAAGTAGCCATTATTAAATGTTTTTTAATAAAGATTTGTTTTTATTTATGTGTATAGATATGTGTCCTTGTGTGTGTCAACATGTGCCTGGGGAGACCAGATGAGGTCGTGGTCACCAGCTGGAGTTAGCATGTATGGCTGCTGAGAACCAAATGGCAGTTCTTTGTAAGAGCAGTAAGTGTTAACCACTAAGCCATCTCTCCAGCTCTAAAGACTTCTAATCTCACCTTCTAGGAATTTTAAAATCCATTCTACATCACTTATGAAGTGACTAAGTTTAGATCCTTACCCTCCCTCCCTAATGGTCAGCCATTATCATTACCTTAGCAATTCTCAAACATGATTATATAACCTCCCACTTAAAACTCTTCTATGGTTTCTCATGCTTGAATCTCTCCAAGGAGAAAAACCACAGAGAAAACAAATTTCAGGCCTGGCCTCTGATCAGTTTTCTAAAATAAGTTCTGACTGTTCTTCCCTCATATCCATGAAACCTAGATTTTGTTGTACAAAGCAATGTTCTACAGTCTTTCTCTCCATCCTTACACAATCTTCTCTAACCGTTAGGAGATGGGGCTTTGAAAGAAAAATAATTCCAATCAAGTTCCACTTACTAGATATTTGGCAAGCAACTTTCTTAAGCCTTAGTTTCCTTAAATATAAATTACGACAGCATCTATCTTACAGTGTAAAACTGAAATGAGACAAAGCAGGCAACTGCCCTCCAAATCCCTAAGACAAAAGGCACAGCAAGACTAGTTTAAGATCTCCCATCAGCTAACTGTCTTACACTACGATGTCACCCAGCCGTAATGTCACCTTGTCTTCTTCCCAGTCTCCAAGGGCTAAAGAAATCCACTTTTCTCCTTCTCTACTAATCATCTGCTTATAGGATGCAAGAAATAAAAGCCACACAATTTAAAATTCAAAGAGCAGGGGCTGGAGAGATGGCTCAGCCGTTAAGAACTCTCCAGTTCTCCCAAAGGGCTTTGGTTCAATTTTCAGCATTCATATGGTAACTCACAACTGTATGTAACTCCAGTTCTAGGGCATCCTTTTTCTGGCCTTCTTCTGGCCTCCCTGGGTACCAAGCATGCACATGGTACACAAACATACGTGTAAAAAAACACCCATACACATTTTTTAAAAAATTAATAAAAATTCAAATATCAAATTATGTCTAGTAAAGCCATATCTTTTTTCTATTTCTTTTTCTTCTTCTTCTTTTTTTTTTTCCAGAGAGAAGGTTTTCCTGATAACAGCCCTGGTTGTCTTAGAACTCACTCTCTAGACCAGGCTGGCCTCAATCTCAGAGATCTGCCTACTTCTGCCTCTCAAGTGCTGGGATAAAAAGCATGTGCCTCCATTGCCCAGTGCCACATTCTTTTAAAAACTAGATTTTTTATTTTATTTTTATTTTTCAACTTTTTTCTTTAAGGTGATAATGAACTATACACACTAAATTCTGCACAAAAGCAGGGCAATAATAATATACTGCCATGGGATGCTTGCAAAGAATACACTAAAAAAGGTTACATATTATTGAATGAGTACTTGTGTCCTTCACTGTGTTAAAAGAAGAAGTTCACGCATATTTAATAATTCACCAGCCATTACTACTTCGATGCTGGCCTAAGTTTCAACCTTCTGAAGACAAAAAAAAAAAATATCTCCTAAGAACAATTCTCATACCATGAACTGGCTCTAGAGCAATTAAAATTAGAAGCCTACCTTGATGAACTGAGGTGTAGCTAATCTGACAGTAGCTACGAAACAAACTCTGTCTTCATAAGAAGGCCTATGTGTGCGCTGTATAGTTCCTTCAAAACCATTGTGTGCTGAAGTTGATACTAAAAAAGCAAGGAGACATGTATCATGGGTTAATCCAGTAAAATATACTTGTTACTGACACTTAAGCATCTAAGAGCTTAGAAAAATAAAGTCAGTTAAAATGCATTGTAAGAGAAGCATTTTAACTTACCACTGTTTAGAGACTTAAAATTTCCTATAAATCTCACATATTCATAGGTAGATGGCTCCTTTGGATCTATTGTTCCTCGAAGCATATGACAACAGAATTCTAACTGATTTTTTGCTGAAACAAATTATTAAAAAGTTGGGTAAGTTCACACTCATTTTTTCAACAGAAGCAGCGTTACACGTTGTCTTCAGTGCATCACAGTAAAGTGCCTGCAGGAGAGGACTGCAGCGCACACGCCATCCGCTCTCCCATCCCACCCCTACTTCTAATTTCACAAAAATATTTTGTTCTCCATTTAAAACTAATGCTCCCCCTTTATTTAAATCCAATACCTTCTATTCTGCTGCTATTGCTTTTTGGCAGGGTTTTACCCACTAACCCAGTCTGGCCTAGAATTTGTCCCTTGCTTCAGGCTCCCAAGTGTTAAAATTACAGGCTTACTGTTCCCATCTCTACCTTCAAGAGTCTTTCTTGCCTCCTTTAGGACCAAAGCCTTGCCATTTGATATTCATCCCTTTAGCAACTGCAAATTTTTCTTTGGCTCCTTACTTCCTACAATTTTAAATCTGATCAGGTCTTCAATCTTTTCAACAAAGTATTTTTCATGCTAATCTACTTATAGTACCAGAGAACTCATTAAAATGTACTCTGGTTTTCATGTGTCCATTTCTCCAACTTCCTTATGCCTCTAGAGTGATGGCTCTCCCAAACAATACTGACGTTTTTATTGTCAACCTCAACTGGTTTTTCTCATTCTTTCCAGGTAATCTGACAACTTGTTCTTCCTCATCCCCACAGCATGGACTCCCCTCCCAATACTACTGTATTTGCTAGCTGTCTGACACTAGACACTTTCACAAAGACATTTTGAGCTTGACCTTTAATAACCTTTCTATATTCACCAATTGATCTTGGGAGGCTCTTTACCCTCCTGTATCTTTCTGATCAACTCTACCCTTTACGTAAGACAGTCTCGTATCATGAATATGTAATACCCCATTCCTTCGCTCACTGCATCACACTTAGACTCTTCTGCATCTGGCTTTATCACCTAACTCAACAAGTAAATTCCAATTATCTTTTCAAAATTTTCCCAGATGTAGTTATACTGGGATCTGCCAACTTATCAATCATGTTTTTTCTCCATCCATACTTCTATTGCTAATTATACACTTCCCCTTTTTGACCCTAGAATGGTTCTTTGCAGAAGTCTCTATCTTGATCCCCCCCTGCAACTATAAACCACCCAAAAGGCCTTCACTAGTTCTTTATTGTGAAAAGAGTAAAAATTAAACTCCATAGGATGAAAATCCAGGTGTTTTATAATTCTGCTTCATCTTTACAAACATCATATTATCTGTACCAACTCATAGACATTATAGCAAAAGAGGCTACTACATTTTCTAAGCAACATAGCTTGCGTTTTAACTCTTAGTTAAGACTTCTCTGATCTCCAGAGAAGGAGGTCTATCTTGGCAGAAGCTTTTTATGTGCGCTTTTGAGCAGTCATCTCCTCCAAGAGTCTCTAAAACTGGCTCCTTCTCCCTGTCCTTCTGCTGACAACTCAGAGGGCCAACTTTCTATCTCTCCCCCTTTTCTATGCATTTGCCTCAGTAATGTCTTTTGTTCTGTGACTTCAAATACTGTTTAAAGCCATATAGTTGATTTCTCTATTAAGTCCAGCTCAAATGTTTCTTTTAAGTACCTATATTAAAATGGTCTAATGACTAGCGTAATACAAATCTCATTATAAACAATTACATATAGGCTCCAAGTAAATTTCTACTTCTATTTTTTATAACTCCTTCTGAAAGACAATCTATTCTTAACATGGATGTAAGCATGTATGCAAGTATACACAGGTTAGTTCTTAATATTACAGAATCCGAAGATACAAATACAAAGAACTTTTTAAGTTGATTTAAGTCACTATTACCAGGTAAGATACATTTTAAAATTAATAAAAAGGTATTAAGGAAGGTCTCTAATAGCTAATGGCCACACAAATACAATAATGTACTAATTTACACACACACACACACACACACACACACACACACACACTGCAAACAAGCTCAGGGTCATGTGCATTATAGGCAAGTACTTCACACTGTTACACGCCCAGACCCACATTCTTGATTTTACTCAGGGTAACTATTACAGGTTGTACACGAACTGTCAGCACAAAGGGCTCACAGCTGGCAATGCTACTGTGAGAGAATCTAGAGACTGAGGAGGAGGGAAGTCTGGAGGAGTAGGCTGTGGCAGGCATGTCCTTATGCCCTTCTTCCTTCCTGCTTCCCAGCTGTCATGCTGTGAACAGCTGTGCCCCACCACATCCTCCCCAGAATGTTAGACACCTCTAAAGCATGAGCCCAGATAAACGTGCCCCGTATCAGAGTCTACTACATGGGAACACTGTGTGAAGGTAACCAGAACACCAAGAATGAAGACAGCAAAAGTTCCAGTCAACTGCTTCCCCAGGCAATCTACAGAAATGTCTCACTACACCAAAATATTTTGTGCTACTTGATGGCAGGGACTATTTTTTCACTATATTTGGCACTTTAAGAAATTATATTAAACACATCCAGCAAAGATTATTTAATAAAAACTTTAAGATTTCATTTAAAAATCTTTCCATCTTTTTACATATTACAGTTTGTTGCATAATTGTGATCAATTTTATAACAAAAAAGATGAGACTTCAATATACAATGGAATAATAGATCTGGTATCTTAAAATGAACACAATTCTTTTAGTTGTGTATATTCACCAATGTTTTAAAAGCATTTAATAGAGTTCAAGAAACAGTGCTATTCTAATTTAGTTAAACAAATCGTGTTTTTCATAAACTTACAGAAATAAAGGATAATGGTGCCAAATATAAGTTTTGAGTCTCTGCTTAGGAGGGCCTACTTACATTTTAAGTATTCAGGGGTTAATGAATCACTTTCCAGCAGGTGAGTAGAGAGTATCTTATAAACCTCTGAATGTTCTCCCTCTGGGATAAAATTAAATATACTTTGATCCACAAGATCAGACTGAAAAATAAGAAAATTTAAAATTATATAATGGTTCTTTGAGAGGCACTTATCTCTAACATGTATAATAGATATTAAATAGCAGGGGTACATATGATTAATATTCAATTATCCATGAAAACCAGTAATGTCAATCTACAAACTCTATATTAAAAACTGAGACTGAGAAGCTAGAGAAGGGTAACATACCAGAGTATCAGATCCACAACAGAAGGGATTCAAAAAGTGAGAAACACTATTCGAAAACTTGAGTTTTAACAAATTTGAACATTGTAAAATACAATGGGGCAGAGAAAGTTAAGAAAATTATTGGCTCTAAGACACAGTCTTGTAATTTATTCAAACACCTGTTAAACAGCGGTGATGACAGTGATAAGCTGAATAAGGAGATCTGACACTACTATCAGTGCAATAGTCCAACACGCCCTTTAATCTTATTTCATCTTTTCCAGGCATTTATTCTATATCACACTACCAAAAGCCTTGCCTAAAATGAACAGCTAGCATGTAAAGCATTTTAATTCTTCTTGCATGCTAATACGTGACTTTAATCATTATCCAGTAATCAGCAGGAGTCTCACAAATGTTAGGAAATCTGTGACAGGTGATGCTGTAGACTCAAAGATGAAGAGCCAACGACAGTGACACCTCAGCGACTTTACCTTCTACTGAATCCAGCCCATCCTATTGGAGCCCCACTGTCCACCCTGCTCTAACTCTAGAATCGAGCAGTGAGAGCTCAGGCCCTGTGGGAGGCAAGGGAGGTAGAGGGAGCTGTGGGGGGGAAGGCAGCTGCACTCCCATTTGGTTTGTATTTATATACCTTAAAGACTGTACCTGAACAGCTCCACTGCTTAAAAGAAAACAGTAAGAAAAACCAAATCATAGGAGGAAGGGAGGGATGGTTTACTACTCCCCATATACTCACACGATTTCTTCTGGCTTTTCTCTAGGGATCAAACAAAGTCTTATCTACAGCTTAGGTAAACTCCACATCTCTATCTTGCATTTTTTCAAACACTAATTCAAATTACTTCCTTCAAAAAAGCGATACCTGGTACTAAAAACCTAGCCAAGTACTCCTAGCTAGTGAGGTCACAGATCTTACAGGAGAAGCTACTACTAGACTTACCGTAATTATTAACTGCGTTCTTAAACTTATCCTTATACACACAGATTAAGTATAGCTCTCAGCCTTCATCAAAAAAGTGTCTCTTTGCAGCAGAAGACAGAGACCATTGAAGAAAACAACTGGCCACATGCTGAGATCAACTCATTGTGGTGTGCCCAATCTCAACGGACACATCTACGACACAACCCCTGCACCTATCAGAGAACACCTCAGAAGAAGGAACAGGAAAAATTAAGAGCCAGGAGACTAGGAAATCTGCTGTGAGACCCTGTCTCCTAGAAATGACAAGAAAGCTGTATCTATGACACCTCAACAACTATGGCTGCCTAAACAAGATACGTACAATGACAACACCAGCAGATATGCTAATATGGATGGGAGAATCTCATGGAGTCTCTACATAAAGAACTCTAAGTGACTAATGACTACTGAGAGAGTGAAAATTAGTCTTTCACAGGAATGACCCTAATAATTGGTATTCAATACCGAACAGTCAACCCTATGTGCACGCTAGGCAAGTGATCTACCACTGAACCACATCCCAGGCTCCCAGCACTCTTTTCCCAGTCTGCCAAACTTTCCTACTGTGCAAATAAATCCCCACCCCCATCAAAGAAGAAAAATGGTAACTTATTCTGAAGCCAAATTTAAGTGACCATGGCCCTGGAATGTAGATTTAGTTTATCCCAAGTTCTGCTGTTCCAACATGGAATCATTTCATGGAGCTTTATGGTAACAGAACAAAGAAATTTGTAAACCAAGACATTAAAAAAATACATCAGTATGTATTTTAATTTTAAAAACCTGGATGAAACATCAGACATGGGCTAGCCAGAGAAATCTCAATTATGGACTTCAGGTATTATCTGACAACATCCTTAGCCCATCTGCCGGTGGAGAGTAATGTTTTGTTAAGCTAGCAAATTCTAAACATTTTGGCTCAGCATTTAAGAGCAAATAACTTTTTTAAAGGGGTCATTAAGAATATCCACTTGATCTGATCTTCTTTCTGTCCGTGCCAGTTGACTTATACGTTTTAGATCTGGGCTTTATTTGCGGAAGAAGACTAGTGAAGTCAAGCCAAATATAGAAACTAGCAACAGGGACAGAGGGCTCAGCAGTTGAGAGCACTTACTACTGCTCACCCATAATCCCGACCTGAGTTCAGTTCCCATCACCCACACCAGGCAGCTCACAACTACCTTCACTCCACACCTTCTGCCTCGCGGGGTATGCAAATGACATACACACACACAGACACAGACATACATATGCTGCAATAAGAACTTTAAAAAATGAGTACAATGCTTACTGCCTTTCAGTAGAAAGTTGCCCTTCTACAATCTGACATTTTTATGGGTAGAGTCCCTTCTCTTTACAAGGTATTAAGTAGCAGAGAAACCAAAGGGAAGGAAATAGTTTTGTTTTTTTTAATATTTTTCTTTTTCTTTATTTGTTTGTTTGTTTGTTTATTTATTTATTTATTATGTATACACTGTTCTGTCTGTCTGTATGCTTGCAGGCCAGAAGAAGGTACCAGATCTCCTTACAGATGGCTGTGAGCCACTATGTGGTTGCTGGGAATTGAACTCAGAACCTCTGGAAGAGCAGTCAGTACCCTTAACCTCTGAGCCATCTCTCTAGCCCCTTAAAAAATATTTTTAAAAAGAAATATTTAAAGAATGGTTTATATTGCACTGATGTAAATTTTCCAACAATGGGCATTTCAAGGGTAATCTGAAAATATTAGAATTTTTATACTACAAACCAATCTTAAATACACATTATATAATAAATTCAAATAAACTTCTAAAACCTTTAACTGTAGGAAGCACTTAGCCTAGTGTTCAATAAAGAATGAATGTTCAGTAAATACAGGATGAGTAAAAGCAAACATACAAGGTTTATGGAGCTGCATCTCTAGCACAGTGTACCTTTTTGAGGACATATTTTAAAATGGAATATGTCCATTATTACATTACCAGTCCAACTCACATTGCATGCAAGTTTTGTACCTACTTGTATTTTGTTTGTTTGTTTTTTTGAGACAAGAGTTTCTCTGTGTAACAGTCCTAGCTGTCCTGGAACTAGCTCTTGTAGACCAGGCTGGCCTTGAACTCACGGAGATCCACCTGCCTCTGCCTCCCAAGTGCTGGGACTAAAGCCATGCGCCACCACTGCCCGGCTCTACTTCAGTTTTTATAAGTCACTTTTTTGAGAAAATTATTTATGAATTCTCCTCATAGCAATAAGTGCAGTAGAAATTTGATTGGAGGTTTTTGTTTGTTTTTTGATACAATATTTTCATATTAGCTAAAAGAAAAACATTGCAAAATAAGCCTTAGAATGCAAAAGGAAGAACAACTTAGGACTGGTCTGAGAAAACACGGCAATGCTAATAACAAAGACATTAGCTGGGGTTTTAATCCCAACCCCTCAACCACTGTTCAAATATCACTCTCAAGGTCTACTTCCTAGAGCATTCTAATATTTTATGTAGACACTAAATAATAAAGAGATTACAGGGTTTTTATACTTACTGGTAAATGTTCAAGTAATGAAGTTACACTCTCAGATACATATATTATACTTCCATCTGTCATGATCGCTAAAAAAAAACCATCAAGAGCCTGAAATTAAACATAATGGTCAGTTAAGGGAAAAGAAAAAAAGCATTTTACTGAATAGAAACAAGAAAAATGACAAATAAGTTATTGTAGAAATGTTTAGCATACAGTCAAAATGACAGCTAATTTGCTTTCAGTACCTTAGGATATTAATTTTTGGGCATCTTTAGATCTTTCTGAGGGAAAAATATCATTTTGGCTATCTATTGGAAGTCGGTTTCTAAAGATGAGATAACCCATGTTCTGCCTTTCCAGCTGCAGACATACACTGTATGATACACTGTTTAGTACAGTACAGCTTATCTGGAGATGGTCACATCTCATAAAGTACACACAGACAGGTGTGTACTTAAGTGAAGGACTAGAACAGAAGGAACAGAATGAAGGGAAAAGAAATTAAGCCTCCCCAAACTAATCTGAGGCACAATCATCTAAAGCCCAAATTCTTGGTAAAGGTATCTTTACTCTATACATAAAGGAAGCCAACAGAAGGTTTTGTATGGGGGAAGGCGGTAGCTGTGTTTCAATTCTAGTAGTCTGAGTCAAGAAAACATGCCTTGGGATAATCAAGAAATTAACAACACTGAATGAAATCAGGAGCAATATGAAAAGAGAAAGATTAACCAAGGATTAAGAAATACAAACATCTTCAGGAGAGATGTCAGAGAAAATACGAGACTCAGTGTGCTTTCATTTGACAACCACAGGAACAGTAGTGCTAAATGAAGTGGTGAGACCTTCAATAAAGAAATGGGCCAAAGACAAAGCTTGGAAGAATCACTGAAATATGAATATGGAGAGCAAAGAGCCAGACAAACAGTAAAGACAGAATACAGTGTGGAAAGAGGGATGGTGCAGTGATAGCAGATAGGCAAAGGAACAAGTTTAGTTATTTTCAAAGAGCAACATCAACAGGAAGGCAAGTCACTTAAAACAAACTTAGAACAAGCTGACAAGAGCTATTATAACTCACTCATAAAACTGGCAAGACAATAAGGGAGGAAGAAGAATTATTTTAAAGGGCTCATGTACCAAAAGAATAAAGCAAAGGCTAACCAGTACATTTGTAAGTTAAAGGAGAGAAAGATCACTAGTGGAGAAGTTGCAAGTTATTTAGTTAAATAGTTCCCTCAAAGGGTCAGCAACTCTGGTAAAAACTGTGTTTCAGTCATCCTTATGTCTGGGCACAGATGAACACACTTGGTACAGTGAAAAGTATAATAGCCATAAAGGATGGGACTAGGAGCAAAGGAAATCAGTACGAGTTGGGCTTTAATTTTTATTTTGGTGTGTGTGCGCTGGGGGTTGGGAGCAGGGTGTCTTGAGACAGCTTCCAATGCTCATACTGGCCTTGAACTCAAGGAAGCCACATGCCCAATTATTATTGCTGTTTGCAGTGCTAACAAATGGGTGCAGGGCCTCATGAATGCTAGGCACATGCCCTACCATGAAGCTATATTCCCAGTCTCTAACTGTTGAAGATACAAAAAAAGGTATCCTTCCCCTCTCTCCTACTAGGGGAGAGATATGGTCCAGAAAAAGGCACTTTGAATCGTTTCTTACTTTCCAGAATAACTCAAACAAATATATTTTTAGATAATGAGGGGTTTTGAAATCTTGAAATTAAAAAGCAAGTCTTGAAGTGTTACCCCATTACGATTTATCAGTAACTATTTGATTGCTACAGTGAATAGAGTCAAATTGGTGTAAAGAAAAAAAACCTATGCTTTCTCATGTGAAAAGACTGTCCGTGTTGAAAGGAAGTTATCTTTCACTGTGATGATCTGTTCACGCTGGGAAGACACTGACTGCTAGGAATTTCAGGGCTTCTCTCTGAAGACAATGAACTGAAATGAAAATGCTCAATCATTTATTCCCACTCCGAGAGCTGAAACCTGCTCTTTCCACTTGCAAAGAAAAGTTTCAACAGTGCCAAGTCATGAAAATCTTCTGAGTAGAGGATAAAATTTCCTTGAGAAGGGTAATTGGAGAAATGTGGAAGAATAAGGCAAAGAGCATCCCCACATCATGACGGGAAGCTGTGATTTATCCCTGTCCTCTTACTGTATGAACGAAGGAGAACTATTCATTATTTAGAACATTACTTTCATCTAGGTATCTTCTTGCTAACAGTGATTATTTAGTTTGTGGAAGATAAGAATGTCAGTCCTAGGGAAGGGTACAGAAGTTCCCTATAGATCTTCAGCAAAGACAAGGCTGACACATATTGTGAGCCCTTGTTTTGTAAACTACAAGGAAGACTATGAGCTCCCAAGGGGAAAACAGTATACAATCAGAGATGACTTTAACAAGATGACTTTGTCCTAAGATGCCTACTCCCAGGTCCTGTAGTAAATTACTCCTCAGGCAATAGACGGGGGGGGGGGGGGCTTGGGGAGGCACAGTTGTATTCAAAGAATTAAGAGAGGCAACATAAGTAAGTATTAAGACCTAGGTTCTAGTTATGACACGAATTAGCTTTTGGAAGGTAAGCAAGCTTCAACTTCTCTGGGCATGGTCAATAATGAACAAGCTCAGCTAAATTATCTAAAACTCCTATACCCACAACACTAATATGTTAAGTAGTTGGTCTAAACTTCTGTACCAGTAATGCCAACATGTTAAGTAGATGGTCTAAACTCCTGAACCAGTAATGCTAACATGTTAAATGGATGGTCTAAACTCCTGAACCAGTAATGCTAACATGTTAAATGGATGGTCTAAACTCCTGAACCAGTAATGCTAACATGTTAAATGGATGGTCTAAACTCCTGAACCAGTAATGCTAACATGTTAAATGGATGGTCTAAACTCCTGAACCAGTAATGCTAACATGTTAAATGGATGGTCTAAACTCCTGAACCAGTAATGCTAACATGTTAAATGGATGGTCTAAACTCCTGTACCAGCAGCGCCAACATGTTAAGTAGATAGACTAAATAAGCTTCTGAACCACAATGCTAACATTTTTAAGATAAAGCATAAATCTGAAATTCAGCTGAAAACAGAAAAGGCCTACTCAGCTCTAATGTAATCAACATGATTACTTAAATGTAACACAACTACATCACAGTCTTGCCAGTCAGATAAACTTTATCCAAACCAGACTATTCTATCAACAAATCCAATTCTAAGTTATGATTAAAATTTTCATATTCAATCAGAAAACTGCAGACTTGAAGCATGTAAAATCACATGTGTGCAAACACCTGGATTAAGGATATAAGATACACACCTATATACACACCCTTCACCTTAGTCTTTTACTTTTTAAACATACACTTAATACATAAAAAAACTTGAAAATATTTGGGCTACTAAAATAGTTAAGTGGGTAAAAGTGCTTGCTACTAGGTCTGGCAACTTGAGTTTGATCTCCATAATCCACCTGGTGAAAAGAGAGAACCAACCCCCACAAGTTGTCCTCTGTCCTCCACATGTGTGCTGGGGCAAGAATGGAACCACAGACAGACAGATAGACAGACAGATGGATAGGGATAGATATAATAAAAAATTACAAGTATTTTTTTTTACATATTCAAAGTAAATACAACGTTGTTCAGTTATGTGAATCTAAACTCTGAGGATATAAAGAATTAAACTTACATTTTCAAGTTCTTAATATATTTTCTCTGTTTATATAATGTCATATCATCACTAGAATTTTTGGCTTATTATTTCCTTTGATAGTTATCTGGTATGTAGTACATGCACCTTAGTAACTAATATAAAAGCTTCCTATTATAAAGAAAAAAAACTCTGAATGTATTTAGCCTGTTAGTAAAGCAGGTGCATTAAGATTATTAACAAAATAAATAATTTTTGAATTATAGAAAACCTTTATGCCAATAAAAGTAAGCAGTTTATAACAAACACAGAAAATCTTATTGAATGACAAATTGCACTAGGATTATAAAATAGGTTATTTTTTTTTCTTGTTATAGACTAGCTTGTGTGTATCCTTCCACATAGATAGACAGACAGACAGACAGACACTTTTGTACAATGTCAAACTTCTTTTAAGAGGAAAAAACAAGTAAAAGTAAGACTGTTCCTTGAGCTGTACCTCATCACTAATTAATGAGTTTTAAAACTACTGTGCATAATTGTGGCTGAAGGCACAGCATCCTTACACATCCCAGAAGCATTTGACTACCTATGTGACATGAGCACACTTCCTGACAACTTTGCTTCTGAATTTCATCCTTATCTCCAACACTTTTTTTAATATTCACTTTTTCAGCCATAGCCGCCCCCACCCTTCTCCCCCCTCCCCCAATCTTCTCCTCTTCCATCTCCATTCAGGAACGGGCAGGTCTCCCCTGAGTATCAATAAAACATGGCACAGCAAGCTGCAGGAAGACTGAGCACCTTCCTATGTGTTAAAGCTGGGCAAGGCGACGCAGAACGAGAAGTAGTGTCTTAGGAGCCAGTAAAAGAGTTGGAGAGGCCCTGTTCCCGCTTCAAACACGTTCTTAAAGCGGGTCTGGGAACTGGTGGAGCTAACAGGAGGAAAGTACTCCTCAGTTTTAAAGTATAAGTTTAAATGCTTATGCTATACTTATACTTTAACAAATTTTAATAATTTCTGGTAAGCACACAAATAGAGTTCACTAATTGTTACACCCTGAAGTATAATCAAAGAAACACAAAGCCCCTTACTAAAAATGTTCTGCCTTACTTCAGACTCTAGTAGTACAGAAAACCATTTGCAACATAAGCATTATAAACATACACATGATACATGAAATTACCTAATAATTTCATTTTGTACATCTATGATTTCTGTACATGCTGCCCAGGCTAGCCACAATACCCCTGACCCACCCCAATTACTCTACCATACCCTCTTGAGTTTTCTTATCACTGTTAACTACAAAGCAAACCACCTATTTGCTATTTTAAGCTTTCATGAAACTTGGTATTAAATTCTGACCAGCTTATTGTATAAATGATAATTTCATTACTCTATGTAGGAAAAGACAAAAGAGTAGAAGAGTAAAGCTTTTGGGTATGAATATTATAAAATTCATGTGCATTACATTCTGACAGGAGGTGTTATGGTCTATATACAAGCAAAAGCTGTTTTAAATTATTTTTAAAAGCAATTCTGTAACAGAAGAACATCTGCTCACTTCCTTTTAAACATTTCTATTTACAGAATGATTACCTTTTAACATATTTTCATTTGAAAGATACATCATTTTTATTACAATTTGTGGTCATTTTACACAGATGTCTAGTAGGACTAAATGCTGTGTCCTACAAAATTTATGTTGAAACCTAATTTCCCATTATGTTTCATTGGGAGGAGGCAGCTAGGAGGTGATTTGGTGATAAAGATAAAGCCTCCAAAATAAAATTAGTGTCCCCATAAGAGAGTCCTTGAGAGTTCCTATACAGCATATCTTCATGCCACGGCACAGCAAGAAGACCACCCACAAACTAGACTCAAGTGCTCTCACATACACCAAGCCCACTGGGTCTTCTCACTGGACTGCCTGCCTCCAGGACTACAGAGTCCAATCTGTGACGGCACAGCTGGAGTAAAATATACACAACTGGCAACAGTGTTTGATGTGATAACACACGCTATGCTTTGTTAGGATGGAGTGGGCATCTCAGGCTGAAGACTCAGTAGCTACAGATTTCTGAACTGTATGAAAGCACCTCAAAATTTCAAATAATGAAAATAAGAAAATTTGGTATTATTCTCCCACATGGCATTATCTACTTAAAATACTTGGTCAATACACTGATCAACTGTAATTATACACAAACAGAGCTTATTACATTTATACTGAATTAAAACTTTTTAATATTCATACTGCTAAAACTATACTAAAATTAATCACTGTTAAAAATTTAGAGAAATAAAACTTTCAAAAATTAAATCTGGACATACCTCTAACATTAATTGTGTAAACTCTTCATTACTAAGGAATGTAGGTTTCCAGTCCTGTCGAATTTCACTAGCATCTGACTGTGCAGTGATTTCTGTAAACAGATCGACACATTAGCAGCAAACTCTAACCACTGGGAGAGCACAAAAACCTACAAGTCGCCTTCTCTTCCTACTCAACGATAAGCACAGGAGGATAGGGTTTCAAAATGTGAAATGTTATCTTCTAGAACTTGGTCTGGATGGACCATTTAGTATCAATTTCTTTGGAGATTTTATTGGGCGGGCGAGGGTACAGTTTTGATATGCTCTGTGGGTGACAGGCCTAAATCTGTTTCCGACTTGACATAATTAGCAAATAGAAACAAGCAGATTACAACAAGATTATTCCAAACATTTTGAGGAAATTTTTTACCTTGGCTTCCTTGCCATTCAAACGGTAATATCTCAAGTAGAGATAAGGAGTCAGTCAGCTCAAAGCAAAGTTGCCAATGGGGTCAGCCAGTCTGTTTTCCCAGGCAAAAAGATTTTTTCTAATCTTAGGAGACTAAATGAGGATTTGAGGCCAGAATTTCACAGAAAGTAACAACACTTGCAGAGTGACTTGCTCAGTGTCATTTTAATGCTCCTAACTATGTGGAGTTTGCCCAAGTCACTGGGGCCTCTGGCACAGCACACATATTTACCACGTGATTCCTTCATTTCGCAAACAGATTCAGTCATAAAAATGTTATCATAAATAGTGAAGTCTGAACTATTTGCTGTTTAACAAGTATGTTTTCTTTTCTTTTTAAAACATAGTCTCACTATATATTTCAGGCTGGCTTCAAACTTACGACCCTCCTGTCTTGGCTTCCAAATGCTAGAATTATAGGCAAACACCTCCATGCCTCAACATTTTTTTTCCATTTTAGATATAGATATACTACAATAATCACACAAATTAAAGATCAATGTGGTAGGCTGTACTCTACCTTACTTTATAGTGAAAAGTATGGATTATATTATTTTAATGTTTTGTTACCGGGTATTTAAATATATCATACTTATATAACAAATTTGGTGATTACAAATGACTATACTGAACTATGACAGGGAACTAAAAGTACAGCTACTAATTCTGTGAAATACAGTCAAGCACTTTAAATTGTTGTCAATTATATATATAACGATATAAACTAATTTATTAAGGGTTAGTTAATACAGGTCTATGTTAGATAAATACTTTGAAAATGTCCCTGAAATTTACCAAAATTTCATTTTTGTGAGAATTATACATTCGATTTTGGGGGCAAAACCTAGATAATGCCAAAATTAATGTTCTATTTTCAGAGGGTGGAAATGTATGCATTTCAGTTTATTTCATTCAACAATCATTTACTGAGCTCTACAATGTTTAAGGCACTGGTTTCTGAGTGTGCCATTATACAAAGGGAGATGAAGTCAGCAAGGACACCATTTACAAAGGTTCAATCTAAGTGACTGACACATTTACAAAGATCAGGAGAGAATATGGCACATGTGATATGATGCTAAGACAAATGAAAACATTCCCAAAGTATTTTCATGTTTGAGCCCTGGGAACCTAATCAAATGGTATAAAAATGGAAAAAGCCAGTTTAGGAGAAACTGACTTGACAAAACGAAAACGAATTCCATTTTAGAGGAACTGAGTTTAGACACATGGAAAGTGGTATCTATAAGTTAACTAGAAATACAAGGATGAAAATTCTGCATCTGAAAACAAAGATTCGTTAGTGCTTACAGATGCACAGCAGCTACAGTTATACAATGAGTCATCCCAGGAAAGAGGGTTGAGAAAATAAGATCACAAGGATAAGCCTTGAGAAACATTCCATTTAGAGAGCAGAGAAGGGAAGAGGAGAGAGGGCCAGACAGGAAGGGGAAGCAGCAGTAGAGTATGGAAGCCATGAAGTCAGTAGCGGGCAGATCAAGATCACCAGTTCTAACTTTATGGAGAGTAAAGAAGAAAAAACTTTTGCTGTACTGGGGATGGGTGGGCAATGTCAGTAAATGAAAATATTCCAGAGAGTAGTGGCGCACAAACGAGCCTAGCCATGAATTACAGAGGTGGTAAAGAAAATGAAAAAGGCAGCAGTTAGCGTCTCTCAAATATCCTCTCTAGCTTCAGTTTCATATCTCCACTACCTAAATATCAAATACTTTAAAGTTTCTTTTTCCATGACTGATTTAGTGAAGATGATTTTCTTCTAGTAACAAATATTTTTAGGTGTAATGTTTGCTTTCTAGACATACACTGAAATGACCTTTAAAAATGGCCTGCAATGACCTGACGTGACCTGACTCTGATACATCTCCAGCCTTCCAACACAAACAAGCTCAGTTACAATCAAACCTCTCTGCTCTTCCACTTTTGTACACAGTACTTCCTTTGTGTAAAGCACTTTCACTTGCCTAACCTAAAAGATTTAGCTAAAAAACAAAAAATACTTATTTGTATACCTTAAAACATTCTTTATTTAAAAAAAATATGACAATCATGTGCTTCTCAAGCTTATAGTTCCTAATAATTACTCATCTGTATTTTAGTTAGTGTTTACACATTTGTCTCCCCTTGCTTAAGTTGAGAGCCAAGAAAGTCATCCTAACTTCATAAGGACCTAGAATACAAAAACAACTAAATGCTTGTTGAATTAAAGAACATACTAGGAATCTTTTCTTCTTTACCTTAAGCATCATATAACTCATATTTTCTAAGAGAGTTTGCTATAGAAACCATATCCAATTTACAGTATTTTACCTTTATGTTTGCGTAAAAAGTCAATGCTCTTCTGCAAAACAGTGGACTTGTCCATCTTTCTAGCATTACCAGGAAGCATAGATCCAAGCTCTTTAATGAGAACATTGAATTGATCTCTACGTTTCTTTTCAGATTTGTTTCTAGATACTCTATGAAAAAAGAAATTAAATATGTAGTTTTTAAATAATCTATTTAATTATACAAATAGTTTAATGCAGTGTCCAATTTGGACATGACATAATATATTCAAACTTACTTTTCAAAAAGTCAGGAAATAGTTTAATTTCTAAACTGTATACTGATAGTTTAAGCTTTTTTACTTTGCTAATATATCTAACACATGTAAGTATTATATATTATTTACTATTTTCTATTTCACAGCTAACTACCTTTTTGCTTTGTCCTTGTCATCTTCTTCCACCAATCCATCAAAAATACTACTGTCATCTCTACAAGAGAAAACAAAATGAAAAGACTTAGTAAGAGGGAGAGGTGAATCCACTCAGACTGACCTGATTCCTAGGTGAAGAGATCAAATAAATACAAGCTCAGGAATCACGAAATTATTTTTTAATAAAAGTTTAATTACATTTAATTATACTTTTAGTTTTCTGCAAGTGAATTTTTAAAAGTTATACTCAGCTATGTGTATATATCAGGCTAAATAAGAACTTAGCTAGTTTAAATATCATATTTCAAAATTTTAATATCTACTGGAAACCTATCAAATGCCAGTATGAAATGTCCTTGTATTAAACTACCCATCTGGAATATATTAACTATAATACCATAACTTAAAAGCCTTTTCAGATAGTCACTTTTAAAAACACCACTACTCATAAACATCCTAATAACTATTAGCTCATGAACTTAGCATATTTGACCCACTGAACAGATACTGATTAGCACGCAGGTACCAGGTTGTGTACTAGAATAGTAAACAGTACACAGAATAGTAAATAGTAAACTGTAACAGAACAGCAAACAGAACTAACAGCTGCTCTCCTCTTTTTCATCTTCTGTTACAAAGAAACACATGGAAACAACAGGCCTTATTTCTAAAGGAGGGTGGTTTTGAATGAGACTGATCCCCAAAAGCTCATGTACTTGAATGCTTGGTCCTCATTTGGTAAAGATTAGGAGGTGTGGCCTTTTTGGAGGATGTATGTCCCTGGCAGGGTGGGCTCTGGGGTTTCAAAAGCCCATGCTATTCCTCCTTAGCTCACTTTCATTCTTTCTGTCTTCCTTTTGCTCCCCCCCTCCCATGGACATTATTTCAACTGGCAAGCCTCAGCTACTGCTCCAGTGATATGCATGCTCACCTGTCATGTTCCCTACTACGACAGTCATGGTCTAGACCACCCTCTGCAGTCCCAAATTAAATGTTTATAAGCTGCTTTTGTCACAGTGTTTTGTTGTGGCAATAGAAAATCAACTAAGCAACCCTGGGTGGTTGCTTTAGTCTGAGTGGTTAGGAAGAACTTGTATAACTGGGAACATTAAGTGAAGAATTAAGTGACAAGATGAGGACAGCTGAGACCTGGGGGAAAGTCTAACAAATTACATCAAGAGCACTAGAAGCTGACTCTTAAAACTAAGGAGTGATATCCAAGTTTCTGATGACTGTGAGCTTCTACATGAACTCACCAGTCATACCATTCAGTCAAATCCAGCTGTGACTTCTGAAGACGCCTTTGAGGCGTCTATTAGTCTCATTTTGAGATTAGTTGTAAATTGTGTTTTATGGTGGCTCATGAATAGACCTGAAGTAGTCCATTTATGCTTGGGAACTTATTTTAAGAACCCTACATGAATATACTTTTTCTGACTAGGGAGTCTATAAATATTATAATATTCAGATATAAGGAATCCATATTAATAATCACTGCATTATCTCTGAACACAGAGGTGTCATCCCAAACATCATACAGTATAGAAAAGGAATTGATCACCCAGTCATTTCCAGTCCTTTTAGATGACTGGTGTGTCTTTTCAAGAAGGAGACAAGGCCTTAATCCAAAACTAGGGCCACAGTGAAGGCAAACCTCTTAAGGACATTCCTTGCCTTTAAGTCTTATGCTCTAATACAAGATATATCTTTGTTTAGTCAGAAAAGAAGAAAAGCTGCCTTCAGATATCAACAACTACTCTACATACAAATCTATCTGCAAAATCCTTAAAGAACTAGAATCGTCATACAGTGAATTATGTAACCATAATTTAAAAAGCTAGCTAATCCCTGACCTATATCTTCAGAACCTTGAGGATCTAAGCAATTCAATGAAATAATATAAAAGATTCTAGACATTTTTAAGATTCATCTTTATGTGGAAAGAAGGGAAGAAGTGAGGGAGGGACGGTGGGAGGGAAAGAAAGGGAAATGAAAAAGGGGGAAGGAGAAAGAAGGGGATGTAGGGGAAAGGAAAGAAGAAAGAAAAGAAGCTACCAAATGAAGTCTGAGAAGTGAATTTTAAGACGAATCAAATGTTAGAGGTGTTAGAATGAAAACAACATAACAAAGAGTCTTAGAAACAAGGCTGGAGAGGTAGCTCAGTGGTAAAGCTCCTTGACTAGTACACATTAGGCCTTGGCTGACATTTCCAGCACCAAAAACAAAAAACACAAACAAACAAATAAACAAAAACAATAAAAAAACTAACCAGCAGTTTTACAGTTAAAGAAATAAACAAGTTTATCTTTTCCCAAAGACTTATATATAAAGATTAAAAACAAACTAATAAACTAATAATCCTAGTAACAATTATGTCTTACCAGTCACAAGTGCTAAGATGTTTGCAGGGATAGACTCAATCCTAGAGTCTAAAAGGGGCCAGGGAATCATCTACAAGCATTATTGTTTCTTTCAGTTGACCAAAATTCCCAAAATTAAGAATAAGGACTCATTTGTAACATAAATCCTAAGCAATCCACTTTGGCTTTTAAAACTACTAACATACCTTTCTTACTATTTCTTATTTGTTCTCTGTAGAAATTGAATATAATGGCAATTATGTTTAAGCACTAACACTTAAGAACATTACTCTAGTAGTGAATTTAAAAAACATACCTGTCAACAATTGAGCTCATCTTACTACAGCTTACGGTAAACAACATAACACATTGCGTTTTCGTCTTGTGGTAGACATTTGTATTTCTCCTTGGGAGAAAAAAAGAAATGGTTATGAATTTTCTAAAGCACTTCTACAAAGAAATCTCGAGACTACTGTAAGTTACTGTGCAGACTTCAAAATGAAGCTAGTGCATTATTTTTGAGCAAATTATCTTTGGATGGAGAATATTTTAGACTTTTTTTCTTCTAAAAGGAATATGGAAAAGATCTAAATGCATATTTAATGTATTTCTCTAAAATAATAGAAATATCATTTTAATATTCAATGTATACTTTGTATAACTATAAACTGGCTGCAATAATACTATCTAATAGATATTTGTTGAGATTCTATTTTCTGTTAAACAGCATGATAGGCCTTGTACCAATAAGGATGAGAGGCTAAGCTCTACAGGCAAAAATCTATAATGAGCAAAGAGACAGATATCTAAGCAACTATGATAAAATGCACTGTGAAGCCTTTATTGTCCAGTGGAATCACCCAGACAAGAACCAATCAAGAGTATCTGTGAGAATTACAGAGGGAAGCCCGAGATAACGAGTCTTGTCATGTGTCAAGACTTGTTACTGAAAATATGGTGCCGAGGCAGGAAGCATCCTCATCATTTGAGAACCCACATTTCCACCAGGATCCTCACTGACTGCTGTGACCACAGGACACAAAGATGTGACGGCTGAGAGGGCTCTAAAGAGCAGTGATGGTCTGACACCGCACAGGCATGAGCTACAACACCGCACAGGGAAAATCTTGAGCTTATTTTCTTCACAGGCATGTACAGTTTAGAGTCTTAATCACTAGCACCTAAAGGGGCTGCAGAAAAGTTGAGGAGAAGGCAAATCCAGCAGAGAAAATAAGTATCTTAAAGTGTTTCATACCTTTAAGTAATTAAATCTTAAAATGCACTGCTTTCAAACTGAGTCACAGCCTAAAATTCCTTTATAAAGCAGTTTTATCTCAAGCCGTGAGTTAAATATTGATTAACAAATGATCTGATTTATTAACATCCTAAGTTTTGAGGTTTAAGAAATTTATATTGCTGTTTCCTTTATTTAGAATTTATAAAATAATATAAATTAACATGTAATTCTATCTAAACCAGAGGTATTTAAAGGTATGTTAGTTAACAGGAGAGTCTAAAACATTCTATCACTGTTTTCAGATGTCGCTCCGAAAGAGGAGAGACAGCCCTTGAAAATGACACTGCACTGTCTATGTGGTCAGGTAACAAAATGAGACTGAGAGGACTGAATTCTTACAGGATAATAACCAGAGGTGATCAACTGTGACTCCAAGTTACTAACTCCAGTTAGCACCACAAGAGGGAACACAGCTACACAATATTCAGGTTTACCTATGTCCACCTTCTAGATCCCAACAAAGGGCAAAGAACACATGCTGGTTCTATTACTAAAATAAAAAGGACAGCGGAAAACACATATAAAATATAGTTTCAAAACTAAGGGGCCAAATCTCTGTCTTATATGTCATTCATTTAGTAAGCCATTAGCATGCTTAACTGTTAAAAAGGAGAATACGGGACAAACAACAGGGTGGGGGTTTATGACAAACCTATCAGGAAGGACACTGCTGACTATGTACAAAATGAATGAAGCAAAATGGCTTAGAAGACCAACCTACTATTAAGCTATTCTCTGTTACCATCAACAATAATTTTCAAAAGATTTGCTCAGCTTATGCTTACTCACAGCTACGCACTCAAGACTATACTCATTCTCAGGGCAGCTCACATCTTTATTCTACTTTTCCAGCCAACTGACAGATATATTTTATTTATGAGAAAAATGAAGGGAATAAAATAAGTAGGACTAAATTACCTCCAGAACACATCTTTTTGAAGAGTGTCAAAGCAACAGAATACTGTGGTAATAAAGAAACACACACACACAAATACAAAACCCACCCAATAACCCAGGCTTTTAATGACAAGGTAGAGTCATACTTGCTCATCAGAAAGGTTGCATTTTAGACATCATATCATTTCCCTACACAAGTTCAAGAGAAATTCCAAGTACACAGTCTACTCATATAAAATAACATTTATTTATTTTTATAAAGTATTGACATTAATTGCCCAGAATGATAGGCAATGTGTCTTTAAAAGGATCAGTTGCAATTACTTAAATGCACAGTTCACCAAAATGCAAAAAGATCAAGTTAAGTTAGGAATTAAATGTTCCTTTCCATAAGCTCCTTGAACTCTAAATCACAGATTTAGCAGGTGAACATGTATCATGTTACTATTTCGTGATGACAGGGTACTGAGAGCACAAGTACCGGTGTGTAAATGCTACTTTAAAACCAGCTTTAAATGCAAGCCTACCAGGGAATGGGCAGGCAGCATTAAACGAAAAAAACTATGAACAATTTAAATGGGGTAAACACAGAAGCAACTCCTACTTCAGCAGAGAGCAGTGCACAGAATTAGAGACGATCTCAGTGTCTGGCAGTCCATCTTTGGAATAGAATCCTTCACATAAAAAGGATTCTGTTTTAAAAATAAACTGTGCAGTGTATTATTACTGGCATTACACTACTGTCTTTCTGAATCCCATCTGCTGTCCCCACCACAGGCTTTCCTTTCCAACTGTTGCCATTGATCAGTATTAGCACCGTACTTCTGAGCTTTAGGAGACAATAAGATAAAACCTCACTCCTCTTGATGAACCGACCTTCTTCAGCTATTGCCACTTACTTTTCCCCCAGGAAAACAACTGTGATCTCAATGTCCGGTTCATTCTTTTATTTTACAATTTAGTTTTTTTTCCCCACATGCACACACGGGGATGAACTTTATACAGTTGAGTGGTTGTAAGAAACTTACTATAAAATCAGAAGCCCTTTGTTCTGACCCAGTTTCCACTTTCTTTCAGTAATAAACCTACTACTGCGAACATCTTTGGTTAATTTTGATTCTTTCATTTTCAGATAGAGTACCTAGATAGTCATAATCCTCCCAATGTATTTAAATTAGCTTCTTTGGCTCTCAAAAGTGTCTAGATTTTTAGACATCTTCTACTTAATTCTACTGAAAAGCATTGTTTTTAGGGAACAGGAGTATTTTTTAAATTTTTAATTCATTTACTTTTCTATGTATAGGTGTTTTGCCTGCTTGTATATATGCACATAAGTGCACAACACTAGTGAAGTGCCCTCAGAGGCTAAAACAGGGCATAAACTCCCCTGGGTCTATAGTTGCAGGTGGTTGTAAGCCACCCATCAAAGTTAGGTATTGAACAAACCTGAATCCTCTGGAAGAGCAGGTAAAGATCTTAATCACTTTTTTGGCTGGTTTTAGCTTTTTTTTTCTTCTTCTTCGTCTTCTTCTTCTTTTTTTTTTTTTTTCAACTACACAGAAGCTACAGAAAGGAACTATAATTGAGAAAATGATACTATAAGACTGGCCTTATAAGCCTATGGGGGTATTTTCTTAATTAGAGACTGATGTGGGATAGCTAGATACAGGTGTAAGAAAGCAGTCTGAGCAAGCCACGAGGAACAAGCCAGGAAACAGCACTCCTCTACCGCCTCTGCTTCAGTTAACTCCAGGTTCCTACCTTGACTTCCCTCAGTAACGGAGTGTGATACTGAAATAAATCCTTTCCTCTCCAAGTTTCTGTAGCTCACGATTTTAATCCTATCAATGGATAACCCAACTGAGACAATTGTTGAGCAATCTTTTTCACTTTTTTTTCTTTTTGACATTAAAAACATACACCCCTCCCAACTGCTAAGTTCACATTTTTACAACTGTAAATGCGGTTCACAGCTAAGCCTCGGCCTTCCAGTACACATTAAGTTCCCCTCTGAGTAGTTTTCCCTGTAGTTAGTTGCTCCAGAGGTCTGAAAGAGATTGTTTACCACTGGCTCATGTATTTGAGTACTTGGTCCCTAGTTGGTACAACTATTTGGGAAGGATGTGGCCTTGGGGATTATCATAGGGTCAGGCTTTGTGTCTTAAAAGCTTCCTGCCATTCCCTACTCCCGTTTGTGGTTTGAGATATGAGTTCTAAGCTATTCCTGCAGCCACCATGAACTCTTAACACTTTGGAACTGTAAACCCAATAAAATGCTTTATTTCACAAGTTGCCTTGGTCACAGTGTTTTATCACAGCAGGAGGAAAGTGTGTAATGCCCTTTTTCCCTTTACCGCTTATCTGGTTTTACACATACTTGTTGCTGATTTACTACAAACTCATGACTATCTAAATATACTTCTCGCCATTTCCCAACTGTTTCCCCCAGAACTTGCTAATCTATTCTTACAATGAATGTTATCGTACACCAAGAACAGTGCTGTCATCTTGGGATCAGTATTCAGTATCACCCTGATGATTCCCTAGGTCTCTAGTGAAGCTCTTTTCTCACCCTAGGTGACATGGTTTGATCTCAAATGACACATGATGAACGCTTAGTTCCTAGCTATGTCAGAAGGTAAAATGTTGAAGGAATGAAGTTATCAGTACCCTAGTATCTTTTCTGGGTACCACAAAGTGAGCAGCTTTACCACATGATGTCCAGGCTCACCACAAGCAATGACATCAAGTGGCTGGAGACTGAACCCCCTGAAACAATGAGCCAAGCTAACCCTTCCTCCTTTTAAAAATGTGTTTATTTTGGGTGTTTTGTCAAGGTGACCGAACGCTGACCAACACATGATGTGACCATTTTTTATTTACTTAATTTAATTTTTGCTTGTTAAAAGAGAAATGATATCACAAGTCCAATGCTGCTCTGATTATTAATCCTTTCTTATGTGACTGACTTCTTTCACCCTGAAAACAACCCTCTGTTCTAAAAGTTAATGGTAATGTACCCCATTTTCTACTTATTTTTCTAGCTGTAACAGTCATTCGGTAGGCTATAATTTATGTCATTCAAGCCAGGTTTCTTACATCATTCCCTATTTACTTTTTCTGTTTTCTTGATTTTTTTGAAATCTTATTTGAATATGAAGGATAAAAGACAGCTTAATCAGTTTATTCAATTTTTAACTTTTCTCTCTACTCTTCACACATTGCTTTTATTTATCAACCCTTCCATTTAGCTCTTACTTATTTTACACTTACTAAATAATCAGACTTCTGGGAATATCAGGAGCAACGACACACATTTCAGAGTCAGAAGAAAGAAATCTCTCCAGTATATGTGCAACTAATTACTCTGTTTAATACCACCATCACTTTCATTTCCAGAAATAAAAGAGAGCTTTGAAATTCATGGCGATTTCAGAGGCTCTCTGGTGACAAGAAGTTCCTCAGATCTCCATTTCTAGTTTAAGAAACTTACCACACTTCCTTTAGCTTCTCGAGGTCCATTTTTTTTCTCTCCCATTCTCTCTGTCCTTGTGAATGTCTATCAATTGCAAAACTATTTTTCTGTATTTAGCTGTGACTGGTTAATCTTGGTCAACTTTACTGGATTAAGAAACATCTAAGACAGTGGATCTCAACCTTCCTAATTCTGCAACTTGTAGTATAGTTCCTCATAGTGACCCCAACAATAAAATTATTTTCTTTGCTACTTCGTAACTGTAATTTTGATAGTTATAAAACATAATGTAAATATCGGCATTTTTCGATGGTCTTAGGTACCCTGTCAAAGAGTCATTAGACCACCAAAAGGGTTGTGATCACAGGTTTAGAGCCACTAATCTAAGGGATTAATGAAGTAAATCTCTGGGTGTGTCTCCAGGGTAGTTCTAGAGTCAAATATATCCTAAGGGTTCTAACATAATGAGCAGATTGATGCTTTGACTGACTCATGATACAAAGGTATTATTGACAGGTCATAAAAGGCAGGAGGTGAGGCTTTGTGAGGAGAGGTAGGTCAATGGCAGCCAGATCCTAGGTTGTCTTGCCCTGACCTCTTCCTGTGTCCTGCCTTCTCTTCTGCTTCATGTTCCTGCAATGTGCAATTAATTACTCTTAATTGTCAACTTCACAATGAGCCCAGAAACCCAAAAGCAAATAACCATGGTCTACTGAACCCAGAATCCAAAATAATAATCAAGAAGTCTGTCTTACAGTAGCTTACGCTGGGCAGTGCACCACAGGGACAAGGGAGCTAACACACTGGCTTTAAGGAGATTTCAAGGCGTGAAATTCAGCTGAGCTGTTTGCCATTGCAGTCTTGATGTCCTCACTCTTTCTTGTCACTCTTACTGTTGGACTCCTGGAGCATCCACTGGATCGCTTATCTGTATTTACAAACACTGTATTGCTAAATGCTTCCTTGATTCTCTAGACAATCCCTTGGTGGATGTGATGTAGCCATCATTTCTGTACTGACTTAATCATTTCTTCTTCTCTACTGCAGAACATTTTCAGCTTTTGTATTCATTTTAATGACATCGCTTCTCCTATGATAACTATCAGCATGTACTAGGGCTGAATATATTTCCTATGATAACTATCAGTGTGAACTGGGGCTGAATATACTTCCTATGATAACTATCAGTGTGGACTAGGGCTGAATACACTTCCTATGATAACTATCTGTGTGAACTAGGGCTGAATACACTTCCTATGATAACTATCAGTGTGAACTGGGGCTGAATACACTTCCTATGATAACTATCAGTGTGAACTAGGGCTGAATACACTTCTTATGATAACTATCAGTGTGAACTAGAGCTGAATACACTTCCTATGATAACTATCAGTGTGAACTAGAGCTGAATACACTTCCTATAACTATCAGTGTGAACTAGAGCTGAATACACTTCCTATGATAACTATCAGTGTGAACTAGAGCTGAATACACTTCCTATGATAACTATCAGTGTGAACTAGGGCTGAATACACTTCCTATGATAACTATCAGTGCATACCATGGCTGAATACACTTCCTATAATAACTATCAGTGAGTGCATACCATGGCTGAATACATTTCATAGGTAACTGAATGCAAAACACTCAAGCACTTCTTTATGCCAATAATTCCTAAATACATTTTCTTACTCTATTATTTCCAACTTCGAAGCCTTAAATATAGACGCTCCCACCACCACCACCCCGTCCCGCTGCCCCATGGCAAATTATCACAGGACCCAGGCTGGCCTCAAATTTTGGATCCTTTCCCTGCCTCCAAAACAGGCATGTGCTACCACATCTGGTATCACAATGTCTTTTTGACATAGCTGTAGTTTGTGTGGGTGTATACTATGTAGTTATGTTATGTATATGCACATGTAAGTGCAAGGCATGTACATGTGTAAACCAGAGTTTGATACCATGTTTTCTTCTATTGTTCTCTAGCTAACATTTTGAAACAGAGACTGACTGAACCTGAAGCTCACCAATTTAGCTAATCTGGCCAGGGAGTTCTGGAGAATCACCTGTCTCCACCTACAAGTGCTGGGCTTACAGGTATACAATGCCACAACAGTTTTTTGTTTGTTTGTTTGTCTGTTTTTATGTGAGAGCTAGGGTTGTGAGCTCAGGCTAGCCCTCATGCTTGCACAGCCAGCACTCTGCCCAGTGAGCCATCTCCCCAGCACCACACTCTTCTATAGGCTTCCGGGGTGTCCAGAATAGAACAGAGTTCTCGGAACACCTGACTGCTTTCTCGCCATCTGCTTTACTCCTCATTTCCTTTTTTGCAGGCTGATCTTCATGTCTGCTCTGCAGTACCTAGGGCACACACCAGCCACATTTACACTCTGTTCTTTAAACACCCGGTCATTCTTTTCCTCCTGCCAATGTAATTTCTTTTTTTCTTTCAGAGCCACACATGGCTCAGCACCTGCCATTTCACTCACAACACATTTTCAACACAGCTGTCTCTGGCTAACTCTACTAAAGCCACCCCAATCTACTGTCCATTTTAATTCTTTTGGTACCACTAATGGTTTGTTTACTGCTTGTCTTTCTTTAAAATGCAATCTTTATGAGACAGGGATAGCTGCAGTCTTATTAACCATCACATAATCATTGATTAAAGTAATACATAAACAGTAACTACTGTCTGCCAAATGAGTTGGACTTAGCACAAAAGCAAAATTTTTTAAATAATGCTTTCCTCAAATGAGCATGCCAAGTAATTTCTAAGTCCTTTTACACATTTTTTTCAGGGAAAAATCAATACAATAGAACACTATAAGATGCCTTTACCTTTTGCACTTTTTACACTTTTAGAACGGATTCTCCAAAATCCACGTGCTCAAGGCCTTCCTCTGTATGACTGACTATCAGAACCCTATTTAAACAAGAAAGAAACGTTAACTCTATTCAACTTATATACAGTTTTAACACAAAAACATTTTAACTAATTCTTAAACATAGAAGATTTAGAACTTTGTTATAAAAATGAACAATAAAATTGAAATTCTATAAACTGATTCCATAAAAAAATAGTTTTAAAACTACAAATAAGGCCAGGAGCCTAGGGGAAAACCAAATACTATTCTTTTTCTAAAGGAATATATCCACAAAATGACTTTTATCAATGTTCTACTCATATACACTCATATGCTCAGAGATCAGTGCCTTGCTTGGCCATCATCAGAGAAGTTTCCTGCTGCAGCAGATGAAAAGAAATACAGAGACCCATAGGCAGACAATGTGAAGAGAAAACGAAAGACTTTGGAATTCTCAGTCCTAAACGAAATGTCTCCATGGAACCCTGAGGAAGAGGTGGAAAGAGTGTCCGAGGCAGAGTGGATGAATAACACCAAGGAAACAAGGCCTTTTAAACACAGTGGCCGATGGACATATAACCTCACGGAGGCCATGGCAACAGGCACAGGGTCTGCACAAGTCTTCAACAGATGGGGTGCCAGAGCGGAGAGGAGAAGTGTACAGAAGCCCCCACCCCAAACCCAGAAGCTATGGTTCAGTTGATAACCATTCGAAAATGACAGTTCTCTCCAACGGAGTCTGGGGACATAAAGCCAAGTCCCATGCCTAGCAGGAGACGGCCAATACAGAAGGAATTCGATAGCATTTTGAAGGGTCTCTGTCCCATAAGGTTTTGAGAAGGCTTTATGTGTGTGTGTGTTCTGGCTTCTGGTTTTGTGTTTTTAGGGAATTCTTGTGTGAACAAAAATGTGTCTCTGCATCTTCATGTGTATGCTGTACTTTTTTCCCTTGGGCTATTAATTTCTTCTGTTTGTTTGTCCTGTTCTGTTTGTTTTTGCTATTATTGTTGTTGTTGTTATTATTATTATTATTTAGATGCCTGTGAATAGAAAGGGTGTGGATTCCAATAGGAAGGTATGGGGAATCTAAGAGGAGGAAAATCAGATTCAAAATATATTATACGAAATAAATCTCTTTTTAATAAAATAAAAGAGAAGACAGAAAAAATCTATAAGTAAGATAAATCACTTTTAATTCTCTACAGAAATTGAACTATAGATATTTTTAAAAACTACACAAAAATCCTAATGGGCATATAATATAAATAAATAAATGTAAGATGTGATATCAGTAACGTAAAACAGGAGGAAGAGTAAATGACTTGAATTTCTGCGCCTAACTCAAGTTTTCAGCTTAAAGAGACTGTCACATTTTATTTACTATCCATGACAATAACAGATATTTCTATGGATACACAGAAAGAAATGTGAAAACAGTGCAAGCACAATAACATAAAGAGAACAAAATAAATGCAGATGAAACCGGCAAGAAGAGCACTAGCGAACTGTAAAACAAGGGATTACACTAACCTAAGAGTGTACGAGTAACTGTCCTAGAGTGAGACACAGAGAATAGCTGAATGAATTCAAAATAGCTAAGATCCAACCATGTAATATCTTAAGCCTCACTTTAGATTTAAAAGTATATATGGGCTAGAACTGAAAGGACAGAGAGAAATATTCCACATAGGGAAGTGACAAACAAAAACAGGCACACAGGGGCATACTTACAAAGATAAATACTATACATGACAGGAAAGTGTCACTTCACTCAAAAGCTACAGCAATTACGACATACACTCCCACCAAGAAAGCATCCAAATAAAACAAGCAGCGTGGAGAGAAACAAAACTAAAGGTTTTGATGATGGACAGTTCATCCTGATGAAAAATAAAAGCAAACTTACATTACAGACCAAATACACAAAAAATATTTCAAATTCACAGTCACAGAATGTACACTCTTTTCAAATACACTGAAAAGTCTATAGAACAAGTCACATGTTAGATCATAAAACAAGCTTTAACAAATTTAAGTCTGAAGTATGCTTTCCAACCAAAATAGAATAAAAACAGATTTTTGCTAATGTGCAAATTTAACAATACATTACTAGATAACCAAAGAGCTGAAGACCAAATCAAGAAGGAAATGATCAAGTACTTTGAGAGAAACAAAAGCACATCAAAATGTAAAGGAATTTTTACATTTTAGAGCAGTACTTAAATACCCACAATAAAAACTACCACACCCAGAGTGCAGCTCTCTGAAGGGCACTTGCCTGATGCACTCACAGTCTTGGGTCCAACATCAAGCTCTGAAAAAGGAAAATTAAGAAACCTCAAAGAACCAGAAAGAAAAATAACCAAGTCTGTAGTCTGCTGAAGGAAGGAAATAAACATCAACCAGAAATAAGACCCACCTCCAAAATCAACAAAGCTAAGTCTTAAAAAAAAATCAAATGAATTTATGTCCATTCTATGAAGTAGATTCAGATAGAGCAAATCAGAAATAGGAGACAATTGAACTGAAGCCACAGACACAGTACTGTAAGACATTACCATAACCACTACAAACCAGACAAAAAACTGGATAAACTCCTACACACATACTACCTATCAAGATTTAAAGATGAAAGGAATCTAAACAGATAAATATACTGACCCGATAACCAAAAACTACTCACAAAGAAAAACCAAACTGGCTTCACTGGTTCTATCAAACCATGACTGAGTTAACACCTTTTCTCCTCAAACTCTTCCAAAGAACTTCAGTGATATTACAAAGTGATTCCACAAAGACAGCACGACCTTCTTAACAAAAATTCAAAGGAGAAACAGAAGTACAGAGAAAGTCCTATGTCCATGATGGATAGCGCGAATTATTTTTTTCACAGGATATAGACTCACCCAGGAAGTCCGGATGTTCCTGTGAGGGATTCTCGAGATTTGGGTGACTGAGGTGCCAAGACCCACTATGATGTGAGCAGCATCATCCCCTGGGCTGGGGTCCTGAACTGCATGCAAAAGAAACAGGTAGTTGAGCAAAGAGCTTTCAATGGGACCAGCTGCCTCAAGTTCTGGCTGTCATGCTTACTTGCTTACTCACTAAGCACTCTAGTAACTGAGTTACAGCCTCAGCCAGGAATTTGCTCTTCTTAAAGGAAAGCCCGTGGCTCAGTTGCTAGCACTTGCCTATAAAGCATGGAGCCCTAGTTTGATAACACACCAAATAAGCCAAGCATGATAGTGCATGTTTGTAATTCTAACACTCACTCAGGAAGTGAAGGCAGGAGGGTTAAAAGTAATAAAAGGCATCCTCCCTCAGCTACATACTAAGTTCAAGGCTAGCCTGGGTTACACCAGACCCTGACTTTTAAAGGGGGAGGAGGGACCCAGGCACATAAAAAATCTGAGAATATACAGATCCTTTGACCCGATAATTTCACTTTGGGAAACAGACAACCAGAAGCACCATAAGTTTTATAATCACCAAAATATTACTTAAACTAAAGTGCTGTGGGAGGTCTTTCTATGTGTTGTTTTTATCGGTTAATGAATAAAGAAGCTGCTTTGGGCCTATAGTGGGGCAGAACAGAGGTAGGTGAGGAAAACTGAATGCTGAATGCTGAAGGCTGAGTCGGGAGATGCCATGAAACCACCAGAGGAGAAAGACGCAAGCTGTAAGGTGGAACCTTGCTGTTAGCCATGAACCTCTGGGTAAAATATAAAATAATAGAAATGGGTTAATTTAAGAAGTAAAAGTGAGTTAGAAATATGCATAAGTTAATAGGCCAAGCAGTGATTTAATTAATATAGTTCTGTGCGATTATTTTGGTTCTGGTCAGCCAAGAACAAACAAGTGGCCTTCATACAACAGTAAAGCTAGAAAAAATTGTATGTCCAATTGTACTTAGAGTGGGACCAAAACAAAATCAAAGCTACAGCATATGATGGCTTCTGAGATGCTTTATGGACAATGGTCTTCACATTTTCTTTTGTATATTCTAAAATATCCTTCATGAAAACACATTCTTTTTCGAATTAGAAAGCTGAAGTATTCTTTTTATCTTTTTATGAATTTGGTGTCTAATACTATAGCTCGACCTACATGTAAGAAGGAAGATAAAATACATGTTATTTATTCCAAAAAACAAACACATGAGCAAAAAATTATTTTCCTATGTATTTACATCACTCAAAGGAGGGAAATTCTTTTAACTTGATTTAATTATTGCTAATTATCATTATCAAAGGACAACTCAAAACCTTAAGGTAAAAACTAAAATTATAAATTTTCTATAATTTATAAATTAAAACTATAACTTGTTTATAATCTAATAACGTGTTGATTCATGACCTACTTTAGAATTTTGTTGATACCACAAATTTTGTTTCCTGATACAAACATTAATCAAAAGTAGAGCTAAAGTTTAGTTGGTATGATACAAAACTCAAGAAATATTCTTTAAAACCGCACCCCAAACCAGGTTTATGAATCAAGCCTTGTGGCGGTACCACAGATACTTCCTGTAGTAAGTTCTCTTAATAAAACATATGGCCATTTCAACAATTCAACAAATACATCTCTACAAATTTTACCTAAGTCTCCTGTTTGTATAGTGTCCAAATAAATATGAGAACCTATTTTTCTCTTCTAAAAAAACTACTTTACTGTTATGTCGTATTTTTTAAAAAATGACATTAATTTCTAAATGCACATTAAAAAGATATGATGTGATTTAAGTGTGAAACAGATACCCAAATTTAACTAATCCACAAATTTTGTAAGAGTCCATTAACTTAAAAAGCCAAATGTTTGTGGACTTCTTAAATGGGTCACCAAAGATGAAAGAGAAAAAACTGTACCAACCTAAAAGAAGGCCAGTCTTTCATCAGTGCACAAATCTTCAGGAGGTCTGCTAGGAAATCTGATCTGCGCAGCATTACTACTAAAGCACAAGGCTTAGACACACAGGCACACACACACACTTGTTCAAGGTACATTACACACTTGCATGAACATGCTCTTATGGAAGTCTGATAAGAAACACACACATATACAACTCCATGTCGCCAGTGAAAACAACACACCATCTATCCTCCTCCCACAGCAGTTAACTCCAACATATCCATTATGTTTATATCCATCCCATCAACGAGGCTATACTTAAAACATCACCCACAGTAAATAAACCCTTTTTCAAGGCTTGAAAAGTCCTCTAAATATTTTTCAGCATAATCACTTCACTAAAATGAGTTACCCTGATTTATTAAAACTTGTGCTAAGTGCCAAATCACTTTTGTACAACCAAGTAGGCCAAGCAAATTCACAGCCATCTGACTAGTTTAAGTAAACATTCTGAACCACAGATTATTTAGAAAATAAGAGCCATAATATTTTCTCTTCACTCTAATAATTACATATTTGTCTTTAGTCTTTTTATTTTTTTTTCAGTTAAGCAGATAAGCAGTTTATTTTTTTTAATTTATTTATTTATTAAGGATTTCTGCCTCCTCCCCACCACCGCCTCTCATTTCCCTCCCCCTCCCCCATCAAGTCCCTCTCCCTCCTCCGCTAGAAGAGCAATCAGGGTTCCCTGACCTGTGGGAAGTCCAAGGACCGCCCACCTCCATCCAGGTTTAGTAAGGTGAGCATCCAAACTGCAGATTATTTAGAAAATAAGAGCCATAATATTTTCTCTTCACTCCAATAATTACTCTACATATTTGTCTTTAGTCTTTTTAATGGCAAGTAATGGCTTCCTCTGAACCTGTGGAGTGACAAGGCTCAAACTGCACAAAGATCTCTGCAGCCGCTAAGGAGCAATTACGTGAGGAGCACGCCGATGTGTCCACACACACTACTCCAGGAGCAGAGAGCAGGGAGCACAACATGAACCTACATTTCTTAAGGAAACCATGAGAGGAGCCAGAAAATAGAATTATAAGAAAGTCCTTAAACAAGCCTTGAGTTAAAACTAAGCACTTGATGTGAATGGAAAAATAGGGTACAGGATTTGCTTCTGATATTTGAAAATTTTTCCTGAAAATCAGAACATGAATCAAGTCAAATTTCAGAATTGAAAAATTAATATGTGAAGTATAAATTCACTGTGTGGGCTCAGCTCAATGGAGATTGAATGGAAAGCGAGAACTTGAGATGCATAGTAGAGATCTGCAGGCTGTATCTTCTCCATGTAGGTTCATGTTGTGCTCCCTGCTCTCTGCTCCTGGAGTAGTGTGTGTGGACACATCGGCGTGCTCCTCACGTAATTGCTCCTTAGCGGCTGCAGAGATCTTTGTGCAGTTTGAGCCTTGTCACTCCACAGGTTCAGAGGAAGCCATTACTTGCCATTAAAAAGACTAAAAAAAGAGTTGTCTTTTCTCAGGATTTCCAAATCATGGTCCAGCTTCCAAGGAGCTTTCCCACTTCTTCAGGCCAGAGACACTTTCCTTCACCTTTATGATGAATGTATATGCTACCATGGCAATGAAACCATAACCCTGCTTCAGGGTAGGAGGGGAAAGAAAATGAGGAGAGCGCCTTTTCCACAGTCCTCACTACCGATTTGTAGTGTATCCCCTCCACTCATCCGTACACAGCTGTTCAGTGCCGACTTCCTTCCCAGCCCAACTCCTACTATTTACTTGTCAGGGTTGACTTTTGTCTCCTAGCCAGAGTGCCTGACTCTCACCAGTTAAAAAGGTTTATGGATTCTGCTTTAGCCAATGCATTTCCCACGTTTCACAACCAGTCTTTCCATAGTATCTTCAGAGTCACTGATGATTAATCCACGAGGCCTGTCATTTTGTAGCATTTCTGATAGCTGCGATTCCTCTAAAGATATCTTACAACTCTATAATCCTGGGACATAATCTGTATAGAAGGAGACGGATAAATGTCTGCTTTCTTTTTTTACTTTCACTTACCAATCATTTTCAAAATCTGGAACAATTATCCTTCATTAATACTCCTGTACACTATCTTTACATGTTGTGAACTCAGACTCTGTAAGTTGAACTGTTGAAGAAACTGTGTAGACAAGTTCCATTATAAAATGAGATTTGTTGCAGAGTTAGGGGAAGTTCAGAAAACTTACATCAATTTTCCAAATGAGTGTGTTTGTGTGTGTGTGCACGCACACATGCACGCGCACTAAGGCTTTACAATGAATTAGTTCCTCTGTTTCTTAGAGGCTATTAATTCTTAAAATAGCAGTTCACCTTGCCATTTAAAGCATTCATAAAATATTATGTAATTAAGTATACCAATAAATCTAGTCAATAAATTGATAGCATTCTATAAATAACAGATCTGAAGAAAAGTTCTATTTCCATCAAAATGCTACTCTAGTTAACAAAAACTCGTCAAATCCCCAAAAGCAAACCTTTGAAGAAGCTGGCATTACTGTGATAGTGCCTATCTGAGAGACATGGAACCTCAACCAGTCTTTTTTCTTCCACTCAACTAATACTTAAATAGTCAACCATGTGCCAAGTTATTGCTAGCTGTGGGAGATCAATCAATGGAGAGCAAAACTCGCACAATGAATAATTGTAGCAAACCCCCAAACACCTACAGCCAGAAATTTTTTTTTCCTAAATGCCCCTAGGGTGTGTAGTAAAATGACTGGCTTTACAATTCTGTGATGAGTTAATTTCATTTAATAAAAGTTACGATTGGAGATTGAAAAAAAAAAAAAGGAACTGGATTCAGAAAGATGGATATGCCCAGATGCTATCAAGTGTTCCAGAGGAACAACAGAGGTAAATACTAAAATCCTGGTCTTTCTTCTAGTAGTATAGGACTGCCTGTATCTAACTTCAGTTAATTCCTCAAAATCATTCTCTTAAGTCATCCAGGGGGCAGTGCACCTTCATCTTTAATGTACTAGTTTTAATAACTGTCATTATGTGGTTTCCAAATGATATCAATTCTTTTACTTAATAAATAAAATGAACAAGCTATCACCACACATTATGGAAAAATAGAAAATGTGTAAATGACACATACAGGCATTTACATGTAAAATAGAGATGACTTTAAAACATGGTAAAAACTTAAAATTTCTATATTAATTATATATATATATATATCCACTCATTAATGAATATATTCTCTTAATTTATTCCCTACTTTAAAAAAGAAACACAAGTTAGTCTACCTAATATGGGTTACTCTTCCCAGGATAGAAAAGAGCCTAAGTCAGTCACTAAGAGCTGGTACCGACTCTTACCCCCAGTTGGCAACCTTCCCCTACTCCTATACTTTATAAACCTTAGCAATTGACCTACAAATACTCCTACAACACAGAGCAAGGGTGTAATTAATCCTCACTGTTAACTTGACTGGATTTAGAAGAGACGAGGAGACACAGCTGGGAGTGTGCCTATAAGGGTGTTTCCACAGAGGTTCACCTAAAGCAAAGACTCACACTAAAGGTAGATGTTGCTGTCCCACAGGATGAGTCCTAGACTGAATAAAAGAGACAACGGGAAAGTGAGCTGAGCATCAGCATTCATGCTGGTCTCTCTGATTCTTGACTGCAGACACAATGTGACAGCTTCCTCAGAGACCCACACTGCCTTGCCTTCCCCATTATACCCCTCAAACTATGAAGCACAATAAAGTCTCCCTTCCTTCCTTGAGTTGCTTTTATTAAGTGTTTTGTCAGAGAAGTAAGGGGTCAGCTAACGTATTCTGCAAAGGACGGTCTTGAAGAAGGGTCTTAAAGTCCCTGTTGCCACCACTGTACAGTCACTATAGTTTAAACGTAGTTACACAGTCCACAGAAAACAAGAGAGGCTACATCTGAGTAAAATCAACACTGAAATCTGAATTTCACCTTTTTATATGTCACACATTATACTTAAGAGACTTTTTTAAAAGCAAACAGTCTTAGCTTATGAGTCACAGAGAAGTAAGCAGCTAGCACACCAAATGTGGCAGTAGGTAGACCTCTGATGTGAACCGGAGCTGTAGCAGGGAACTTATCGCATAACAGAGAAACAGAAAGTGTACAAATGATATTGCATTTACATGTAAAATATTAAGGCAACACTAAAACATGGTAATCATTACTCCGTCTAAAACCTAACAAATAATTCTTATTCTACTATTCAGACTTTTGCAGATAACCTCCATCACAGGAAATGGAAAATTACAGCTCTTATTTTTCAGAGGGAACTGGGAAAATCTCAGAGATTGATTTTAAAAAAGAGCACATTTGGATTTCAGTTATTTTTCATTCTGTTATCACATGGCTATAAAATGGTTCCTGGGGCTCATGTGTTAGAGGCTTAGTCCCAGGGAGTGGTGCTACTCACAGGAACTGCGCCATAAGGATGCTAACCTTACCAATGAATGTAATCCACAGCTGAATGGGCTATAAGGAGATGGCAAACGGGTTACTAGGAGTGTGCCTTAGAAAAGCAGGCTTTCTTCCCAGTTTTCATATCTATATGAGGTAAGCAACCTCTCCACACGCTGCTGCTGCCATGAAGCTCTGCCTCCCCACAGACCCGCAGCAACAGAACAAGCAGATGATGAACTAAAACCTCTGAAACGGAACCAAAATAACTTTCCTCATTTAAAATTTGTTTTCAGTTCTTTTGTTATGGCAATTGGAAGCTAACTAATACATATTCCTTATAAAAAATGAAAACCTTACTATTTTTAAATAAAAACTACAAAGAAAAGAAGCAGACTATGCTCCAAATACACTTATACTTCCTTGGTCTATGTTTACCAGGATAATGAATTCCACCACATGACAAAAACAAAACAACAACAACAAAACCCACAGAGCCACACCTCTGAGCTCAAAGAAGAGGCTGGAGGTTACTGAGTGAAATCCATCAAGTTCAAAGACTGATCTAGAAGGACTGCAGAAGTTTCCAAAGGCCTCTCTCCTAACAACTGACAGAATCAGCTTCTGAGTTTTACACCGACACAAAAAATAACTCTACAAACAAGGCAGCTGCTAACCAAATTCCAAATATAACACTGACTCCACTATTACTATTTTTAAAATACTGAACAACTGTAGGGGCACTCCTATTTTTCAGAAATTGGAAATATGGCAATGAACATGCCAGACCTCATCAATATCTAGATTTCAGTGTAGGGCAGCTTCAAATGGATTAAAAACTTGAAGGACCATCACAGTATAGAAACCATAAAACCATAGGCAAATCAAGGAAACTTCATCATGAGACCCCTGACCTGATCTTCAAACTTTATATACATTTAAAGTTATATTTATTTATGTGTGTGGGTGGGGGGGTGGTAAGTCATGTCCATGCACCAGGAAAAGCACGCTAAGCTGGAGATGGTTACAAGTCACTCAAAGAAGTACTAGGAATTGAACTCTAGTCCTCTGTAAGAGCTCTTAGCCACTAAACCATCTCACCAGCCCCCAGGTATATCATGCATTCAAATGCAGACAACTGAACTAAATAAAAGGGAAAAATCATAGGGACCTAGAACTTGGTGCAATTTTTCAGCTTAACTTCAAATACATGATCCACAAACAAACAAAAAAAACCTGATAAATTAGACTTCATCAATATGTAAAGTTTTGTTCCACAAAAGACTCTATTAAGACTATGCAGAAAAAGTTTACATACTGTGAAAAATATTTGCAAATCACCGATTATCAATAGTAACCTCTTATATCAATAACTTTCCTTCTTCCCAAGTTTTTGTTCAGGTCAACATTTTTCAAAACATTCCCACACCTGTCTCTCTGGTTTCTTCTTATATTTATTATTTAAGCCTTATAAACCATTTTGCATGTACGATAGGTCTTGCCAGAAGAGAAACTGCCAATCTCTCAGGCTGTGCAAAGTTGCTGATGATAGTTGTCGGGCAGAAGGCAACAAGAAGCAAATGGGAACTGATCTTGAGAAGGGACGTCATTAAACAGATCTCGTCTTTGCCTGGGACCATGGCAGTCTTTAGGCGATGGCCTGTGGTGTGGGGGGAGGATGTTATACTCTGTTAAAGCAAAGGAAATGCTTCTCTAGGGTTAGACAAAGACTTCATCAGGAACTGCAGGGCTCCAAATTCTTAGGTCATACTCTTTCCTCATTAGGGCCCTAACAGACACAGAAAGACACACATTTACTCTCCTTTCCAATTCTGTTACAACAATAAAAAGACTGGGGCCTGCTTCCTAGCACAAGCTTTCTGAAGCCAACTAGACAATGTCTTCTGTAAAACTGTCATGGAGACCTCTGACTTCTTAAACTGGTCACTGACTAACTTGTCTATTTTCTAAAGTCACAAAGTTATCAAAAGCAACCAATATAAATTTTAAATAAATGTATATGTGTGTATGTATATGTGTATACACACACTAGCACACAGTTTTTTCTCTTACAAAGCCTTTATAGGCACTAGAAATTCTAATGAAACAAGATGATATTGGGAGAGGGACATGGGAGAGGATGGGGAGGAGCTGGAGGATGGAAATGGAAGTTAAGTGAGGGATACTGCATTCAGCTTTTAGAGTATCAATGTGGTCAAAAACAAAAGGTAGAAAACTGAGATGGAAAAGGAAAGGGGGCAAGATGGAAAAATGCAGAGAAGTCCACTATCCTCCTGCTATGAAACAGAGAACTTAAAACACACTGTCTAAGAAATGCAATTGTTCCATTATTATTGCATAGGCTTCATTCAAGTAGATTGTTCCATGGCAGACGGTGATGATAAGAGTAGAGAATGACAGTATGAGATGAAGCCTTAGCTTTCTTTGTTGTTGTTTGTTTTGAGACAGGGTTTCTCTGTGTAGCCCTGGCTGTCCTGGAACTAGCTCTTGTAGATCAGGCTGACCTCAGACTCTCAGAGATTGGCTTGCCTCTGCCTCCCAAGTGCTGGGATTAAAAGCGTGCACCACCACCACCCAGGTTGAACTCTTAGATTTTTTTTAGTAGGAGATGAACAGATACAATTTGAAATTACTAAATCAAGAAATAAAAGTGGGTTACAACACAAAGAAGACCCAGCGTCAGATCACTTCTAAGAATTATCTACCAGTCCTCCTTCAAAGCCCTGAAAAGGAAAAGACATTTAAAAATTCATCCTAGAAAATCAAAACTACTTATCAAAACCAGACAAAGATATAAGAAAACCATAAGGAATTAAATTCATTAATATTATATTATTTTAAAAAAATAATATAAATAATTACTTAAATACAAAAAATAATTACTGAATATATCCTATGACTAGGTACTATTTTAGGAACTGAGCTGATCAGTAAATAAAACCAAGCCCCTTATGATTGGCACAATACTTCAAATTATTTTTATAACTACAAAAAGCATTTTAGTAACATCTTTAGAAAGGAATCTCAAAGCTTTTAACAAATGGTAAGGAGCAGAGAGGATCTAAAGAAAAACAATGGCCTCCCTCCTGTAGCACACAAGCAGGTGGGTAGTAAGAGTCAGGCGAAGGAAGCCCTCAGTGCAGGGCTGTTCCAATTATACTTCACTGGGCTCATCAAATATTATACCATAATCATTAAAGTGACTGTTTCGATGCTGGTAATCATAGTGTAGATATAATTTGGGCTAAATGTCAAATAATTATTACTAGACTTTTAGACCATGTACTAATCCTGAGAGACATAAGCAAACACAAAGCATCAGGTGTTTGCTGAAAAAGTGAAGAGTGCGATGCATCTTAAGGTCAGTAGACAAGGATTTAACTTCTGTTCCTCCATTCAGTGCTCCATTTAAGATAACCACAGAGATCTTCCGTCTGTACAATGACTACTTTTCGAGGCAGGACATCCTCAAATTCCAAATAGGAGATCAGGAATTCCAGACTAGCTTGGGAAACTCAGTAAATCTTTGCCTCAAACACTGACAAAATTGGCCGGGCAGTGATGACCATACCTTTTAATTCCAGCACTAAGAAAACAGAGAGACAGGAAGATCTCTGTAAGTTTGTGTCCAGCCTGATCCACAGAGCAAGTTTCAGGGCAGGCTCCAAAGATACATAAAGAAATGCAGTCTCAATTTTAGTATATGTGCTGCCGAAGCAAGGATGACACGCAAATTCGTGAAGCGTTCCATATTAAAAAAAAAAAAAAGAAATGCAGTCTCAAAAACCCAAAAATAAATAAATAAAACAACAAAACAAACAAAAAAACTGAGCTGAAGGGATAGCATGGTAGCACATAATTCTAATTTCAAAGCTGGGGAGGCAGAAACAAGAGGATACCTGGGGTTTGCTGCCAGACTAACCAAATTAGTGAGTTCTAAGTGCCTCAAATAGCAAGATAGTAACAACTCACATTAGACAAGTGTCTTGTTGTAGTTGGAAATTAACACAGAAACCCATGTTGAATTATGAGTGGAGTGAGAGACTTTGGAGAGAGCAGTCCTAAATGGAAGGTCTTCATCAAGCACCTCCCCTCAAGGCTCACTGATCTAAGGGAAAGAAAAGGCAGTAAGACAGTAAGAGCCAGAGATGATGAGGACTCCAAGGGAAGTGTGTTCCAGACACAGCAGAGCTGATCCATGAACTTAGAGATGTGGCAGCACGCACAGGACCTGCAGCAGGGCCAAGACAGATGGAGCCCAGCACTGAGGGCAATGGCAACACAGGGTCCTCCCCTAACCAAGAAGCTATCTGCAATCGATATCCACCTATGGTGGGAAAACCAGTTTTCTACAATGAGTCTATCGATCACACTTCAGGGCAGGGCTCCACCAGGAGTAGTTGGCCAAAACAAAAGGAACTTGATTGTGGACCTTTTGTTTCATTTTTGCTTTGTTTTGACCTTTTTTTTTCTTATTGGTCTTTTGCTTGTTTATTTTGTGGGGGGGGGTTGTTGTATTTCTCATTTTGTTTTTATTTTTGAAAGAGGAAAAATAAACAAAGTTGGGTGGGTAGAGTTCAGGAGGATCTGGAAGGAACTGGGGGAGGGGAAAACATCAAAATTAAGTATATGACAAAAAAAGGCAATAAAAACAGAAAAAAGAAGCACGGCAGAGAGTTAGAGCCAAGGAAGATACCCAGTGCCAGCCTTTGGTTTCAGCGTGGGCACACATGAGCACGTGCACCTTCAACACACACACACACAAGGAGAGGGAGAGAAGAAAAAACTAACAAAACCATACAAAAGGCCAACTGGTATAGGAAAAAATGCTTAGCATCACTGCTCATTAGGAAATGTAAAACAAAACCACAATGAAGTATTTCCTCATTCTATTAAGAATGACTAATACCAAAAAGGACTAAAGATAACAAGTGCTGACAGGGACACAGAGGAAAAATGAACTCTTACATACTCCTGGTAGGAATGTAAATGAGTGCGGCCTGGTATAGAAAACAGTATGGACACTCCTCAAGTACATTAACAACAATCCACCAATTCCACAGCTGTATATAAAAGGATTGCAGTCAGGCCGGGTGATGGTGGCGCATGCCTTTAATCCCAGCATTTGAGAGGCAGAGGCAGACAGATCTCTCTGAGTGTGAGGCCTGCCTGGTCTACAGGGTGAGTTCCAGGACAGCCAGGGCTACACAGAGAAACCCTGCCTCAAAAACAAAACAAAACAAAAAGAACTGCAGCAATATGTTGAAGAGAAACCTATGTTTCTATGCTCACTAGATATATGACTGTGTCCACCAACAGACACACAGATTTTTAAAAGGAGGAGGTATACATATATTTTTTTTCTCCATATCTTTTAAAGGCAACCAAGTTCAGTTAAAATATGAATGTGGCTAATGAGAGAGAAAAACTGAGTGCTAAATTTTACTTTAAATTTAAGCACGCATGACTAATAACTACTCCATTAACATGGACTGCTACATGTTACTACTACTTTTAGAATACACTCAAGTTTTATTGTCTAATATGATGGCCTATTTTTATATTTTCCCACAAATATAATACTTATTTTTAGAACATTTGTGGGAAAACAATCTCTATTTTTAAAGCAGAATTAAGATTACCCATCCAATTACAATTGATATATTCAGCTACTATATACAGACTTGGTTTTTGTTCATCTGATACAGTATTATCTGATAGAAGTCCATGAAATCCTCTACTAAGATTCCTAAAAAACTCTCCTTTAGCTGGGCAGTGGTAGTTTATAGAGGCAAAGCAGATGTCTGTGAGTTCGAGGCTAGCCTGGTCTACACAGTGAGCTCCAGGACAGCCAGAGCTGTTACACAGAGAAAGCTTGTCTTGAAAAACAAAACAAACCAGGCTGGCCTCGGAAAAACAAAACAAAAAACAAAAAAACAAACAAAACAAAAACAAAAGGTCAATTCCATTAAAACAAAAACAAAAAACTCTCCTTTGCTTTTTGAGCATTAATGCTTTATTATTTTCAGAGAAATACTATTTATTAACTATACTATTTATTAACTATAATTCTGAAGTAACAACTGTGTATTTACGTGGAAAGTTATTTTTAATATCAATCTTTTCCTCATACTATATATAAAAATCAATTTGAATCAGACAGACTTAAATATAAAAGCAAACCTTTAAAACTTCTGTGATAAAACATGAGACAAAAAAAAAATACTAGTTCTAAGCTAAGACGCCAAAAACCATAAAGCATACAATAAAAGAAATTGCCAGGCATTGTAGTGCACTTTCAATACTGGCACGGGGCAGGAAGAGGGAAGCAGATGTCAGTGAGTTTGATGCCAGCCTGGCCTACCTAGCAAGTTCTAGGCCAGGTAGGGCTACACAGGCACACCCTGTCTCAGAAAGATCTACAAAAAAAGAAGGGGAAGAGGGGAAGCGAAAGAGAGACAAAATGAATGATCAGGTATCATCACAGAACTCTCTTCAAAAATGCCAATAACATAAAAAGGGGAGTGAGTCACAGGTCGGGAGATAATTTCTACAATTTGACTATCTAATATCTGACAAAACAAAATATACTCTAATAGACTATATTAAGGCAAAGTAGATTTTTCTATCTCAATAACAAGCAAATAACCCACATGTCTAAGTAGACAAAGATTTGGGCGTACACTCCACAAAAGAAAATACACCAATGACATACAGCTGAAAGTATTTAATATCGTTTATTGTAAAAATGCAAGATACCTAATCATACACACATATTAAAATGGCCAAAATGCAAACTGACCGACATTACTGAGAGTAGGTTGCCAAAAAAAACCTGCCAATGATTGGTTCAAGGATAGTAAAGCTGCACACCCACTTTAGGAAACAATTCAGTATCTTAGAAAGTGAGGCATATAATTATTACGAATCCTGGTAATACCATTCTCAGGTGTTTACCCAAGTGAAATGAGAATATATGTGCTCCAATGTTTGCCAGTTCTTACAGTAGTAGCCCCATATGTCTATCAACTCATAACTGGAAAAACAATTTATATGCATACCCTACATGACAGACAATACCCAGCACAAAAAGAGGCAAACTAGTTGACATGTGAGCATGCTATGAAAGGTAGGCCCAGAAGACAGACTGCATAGCTCCACTTCTATATCACAGAAAAGGGAAACATACAAACAGAAAACAGACCAGGGGCTGCCAGAGAACAGGGAACTTTCGAGGGTGAAAAGAATTTTGTTTCTTGGTACTGGTAGTGGCTACATTTATTTGTGTACATTTATTACAACTCAACCTGCATACTTACATATACAGGTTTTAAATCAGTGAACTTTAAGACATAAATTACACTTCTAAAACAATGATTTTTAAAAGTATTAAAATTAAAATCTAGTAACATAAATATATAAACAGTAAGATAAAATGATTTCCCCAAATCAAGCTTTCTAGGCATTTTTTAAACTAACAGGAAAATGTTTGTGTCTAGGTACAAAAGAGAACTTGCAATAGACCACCGTTCTTTTTGAGAACTAGAAAAAACAATGGAATTACAAAGACCATATTCAAAAGCAGCTTGAGGACAAGAGGCGGGTGGAGGCTTTTAAAGGTTTCCGTTCTATCTGACTTACACTGATCTAGAGCATTTTCTAATTTGGACTCAGAGAAGAGACTAAGTTTCAGCTTGGTCTGTGCAGAATACTGTTGATGAAGAACAGAGAAGCTAGGATAGCACTTGGATGCTGGTGAAGGGCTAGAGTAACAGAACAGCCAGCATGCGGGAATTCAGAGTTCTTAGCTTCTATCTCCTCTAGGATACTCGACTGAATTATGAAACTACACAGGGCATAAATGTTGGGCCTGCAATCCATCTTCTCAGGAAGCAAGGTGGAAGGATCATGAATCCAAGGGCAACTTAACAAAATCTTGTCTCTTAGCTTCCTCTTAGTTTAAGGTGCTTTCCTTCCGGCCTAAATGAAAAGGTTAGCATTCTGTTATGGTCCAGATAAGATGCGCCTACCAAAAGGCAGGAAGGTGAGGGCATGGTCCCAAGTTGGTGAATCTGACTACAAAGAGGAGAACTGTTGTGGAATATTAGTGATAAGATGCGTTGCATTCATTTATGCTGTGAAATGCTTGCTTAATGATGCAAAGATGTGTTGCATTCTTTTATGTTGTATTTGTTTAACTCTGTAAAGTTGTGTTACTCTGCCTGTCTAAAACACCTGATTGGTCTAATAAAGAGCTGAATGGCCAATAACTAGGCAGGAGAAAGAAACAAGCAGAACTGCCAGGCAGAGAGAACAAATAGGAGAAATCTAGGCTTGAGAGAAGAGGAGGAGCAAGAAAAGGAGGAGAGGGGGATGCCAAAGGCCAGCCACCCAATCACACACCAGCCATGGAGTAAGAAGGGAAGAAAGTCATATAAGAAAGGTAAAAAGCCCAGAAGCAAAACAAAGAAGAGGAGAAACAGGCTAATTTAAGTTACAGAAGCTGGCTAGAAACAAGCCAAGCTAAGGCCAGACATTCATAACTAAGAATAAGTCTCCATGTATTTAAGTAGAAGCTGGGTGATGGGCCCCGAAAGAGTAAAAAACAAAACAAAACAAACAAACAACCCCCCCCCAAAAAAAACCCTACAGAGAACAGGTCAGTAGAGATCTGGCCTAATCAATGGATCAACCCACTGACAGATTCCCAATTTGATGGCATTACTGAAAATGAGAAACTTCCAAGTCACTAGAGCTCCACTCAGAGCTCTATGCCTCTGCTGGCCCGGCTGAGGAACCCGTGCTATCACACCCTCTCCTATCAAGCTCTGTCTCACCTCAGAACCTCAATCATGGGGCCAGTCAGCCTGTGGAACTGAAGAAAACGCCCTTCCTTAAGTCGTTTCATTGAGATATTTTATCACAGCAATGAAAAAAGTAATGTGCATGTGTGCTCTGGCAGAAAAGAGCAGGTCTGGACATTCATTCAAAAGTATAAGGTATACATAAAACAATAAACCAACATGACATAACTGGTATTTATAGAACACTGTACCCAACAACCTTCTTTTCAAATACATGTAAGACATTTACCAAGCTCACATTTGGAGCTATAAAACAAATTTCAATGAATTTAAAACAATCACATCTCACTGAAATTAACAGAAATATCTCTCGAAGATCCTAATACTTGTAAACAAACTTCTCAATAATCCCAGATCAAAGAGATACCAGAAGCCACACACAGCTGTGTTTGCCTTCAGCCCAGATACTCCTAAGAGTGACTAAAAGGATCTCCTCAGCCCAGAGGTTAGAGGCTAACCTGGGAAACAACAGAATCCCAAGGTCCCCAAAATAGAAAAATGTGGAAGTAACCAATTTAAGCAGTCAGAACTTCTAGTATGGTTATAATGAAAAATCAAATGATCTCAGCTTCTAGCTTCAGAGATTAGAGAAAACAAAGTACACCCAAAGAAAACAATGAGCAGCAGAGAAAAAACAAGGCCTTTAAAAGCAGAAAACGCCAGGAAATCAGTTAAACTAGAGGCTGCCAATGAGATTCATCCTCAGTAATAAAAAGAAAACCAAATCCCCAACTGATTTTTGCTCGTGAAATACATTTCAAAGTAAAACATAAATTTAGGAAGAAAATACTACAAAAATCTTTGATTCACTTCACTATTGATCATGATTATTAATCGACTATATAGACTGACATATTTTTCCAACAAAATCTGTTGAATTCAGTTATCAACACAAGTTCAGTATCATTTTACTTGTATTCTAATTCTGAAGCCTATGAAAATTTCCAAGCTGTAATTCTCCTTATTAACTTAAAAATTAAAAACTTGCATATCCAATAGTAAAAGTAGTTAAGTAAATTATATGGAAAACATGGATGAGAATCAACATATTAATCCAGTAACACTGCAGAAAACAATGGCACGAAAGCGTGCTGACGAGCCTGTTAAAGACCACAGCCATTTACACTGGAGTAGGCGGTGCCCTCTATACAGCCATGGGTCTGTGAGTGTGCATAATAAACTCACACAAGGCTTAAGCACAGTGGAGGAAAAGGTAACAGAAAAATAACAATGGCTCCTCTGGGTGATAGGATTTTCAGTAGTATTTTAAATTCTTAAAACTATGCTTTTTGTTGTGGTTTCTATGTTTTCCAAATTTCCATACAGGAATGTGCTGCATTTATAACCAAAGGCTGAAAATTAAGAAAGTAAGTCAACTACTGAACATAAGTTCTATTTCAATACAAATAATAAACTCTTAGCTAGGCACGTGGCTTAGATTACAATTACCACTTTATTTGTGCCTCGTTTCCTAAATACAAAAACCTTTCAAGTTAAGTATGGCATATCCCAGTACTAAAGAAGTCAGAGCAGAAGGATTGATTCAGAGGACAAGACAAGCCTGGACTACACAGCAAGACTCTATCTCAAATCCGAACACCAACAAAAACAAAAAGGGAATCAATTTGAGGTCTTATTTTCTACTACTTATAATGAAAATTAAAAATTAAAAGATATTCAATTAAACATGAGCTCTTTTAAAAAGCAGAGTATTTGCTGAACACAGGGGTCCACTTTTGATTCTAGCACTCACCATATAAATAAAAGAGATTTTACCAAAAAAATTAAATATTTAAAATAGAGAGCATTTAAAAAAAATTTAAATCCATTAGGGTATGGAAAGATGGGTCACTGGTTAAGAGCACTGGCTGCTCTTCCAGAGGAGCGGGGGTCAATTCCCAGCACCCACATGGCAGCTCACAAGCATCTCTAACTCCAGTTCTCAGGGGACCCGACACTCTTCTAGCTCCCAAGAGAGCCCACACTGACATGGTGCATAGACATACATGTAGACAAAACATCCAAACACATAAAATAAAATTTTAAAATAAATAGTACTTTTTAAAAAATCAAAACAATAAAAATGTACACTCTATAAATGATTTCTTTTTGTAGAGTGACAGGACAGACTTAAAATAATAAGACAAAGTACTTCTTTGTGAATTATACAAGTAGCATGATAACTCAGAATTAAAACTGTGAGGATAAATTGTTTAGGTAATTTAATATTTGCAGAGTAAAGCATGGAGAAAACAGAACTTCTTTATCCACTTAATTTATGGGAATTACATATATCAGGGATATTAAAAATGGTTTTAAAGAAATCTATAAATGCCATTATGTAATTAAGCCAATTAGTAAGGATTAAATTGTTCTTACACTTAACGGTGTTGAGTTGATAATTCGTTCAACTCTACCAACAATTTAATGGTCAGAAAGGGAGAAAATACAGTTGATGTGCTGTCTACAAGGGATCTACCTCAAAAAAGATGCTGCAACGTCTGCAGATGTTCTAAAGGAATAGTCACAAAGATGGTTGTGCTATGAAATGTGAAACTTAAAGGTAATGTGTTCCCTACAATGTTTTATTAAAAAATTAAGAACAAATAAATAGCTTACCTGATATAGAAGCATAAGTAAAAATAAGGAGAGGAAGCATTTAATGCTGTGCTCTGGGGAAAGGGTAAGAAAGGAAAAAACTTTCTTTTATTATTAGCAAAACCTGCCCGACGTGTTCGATAATGGGCAGCAGTTCACTGACAAGTGTAGTTCTGAGTTTCATATTTCTAACAACCTTGAAATCAATATATAATTAGTTTATAATCATCAAATAAAACAGCAAAAGGCTCTCTCCAGAGGGAAAGCTAAACTAAGTCATGTACACAGATAAACAGCACCACCGCAGAGACACCTGCTGTATGGTTGCAGCTGACTCCTTCGCGTGAAGAAGAGTCTGAGCTTTCTGGTTTGCTTTTCTCTCCTTTCTTAACTAGATAGAGGCTGAGATACCTATTCACCCTCGAGGACCCAAACTTGAGATCCTATAATTGGGCCCCTAAGAGTGCTATAGCAAATGTTAAAACTTAAGTCTCTGTGCCGAATTCACACCAGTCTGAACTCCCTTCAAACATTGGGGAGTGGGGAGTGTAAGGGGTTATATCCTAAAGTTTATATCAGATGTTGAAACTCTATGACATATTCTAATCATTTCTATCCTGGGGAGTGGGGTACAGTTGAGACAAACTGGCAGAACAATCATTCAAGAACTCAATAACTGGCCAAGCATAACCCCAACGTTAAGGCTCAATAAGGCAGGAGATTCTGTACCTCCAGACAAATCTGGACTTCATACTAAGACTCCCCAACATCCCCACAAAAAGCTACCTAAAACTCAATAATTCAGCTTTTAAGGCTAAAATGAGCATACTTATAATTCACAGAAGAAGATGGAGAAAGCTACACATCCAATTGTTAATTCTGGAGAAAGTTAGGAGGTAAAAGTAGAAAGGTATACCCAGTGTGGCGGCACACACCTGTAATCCTAGTACTCAGGAAGCTGAAGCAGGAGGATTATCATGAGTTCAAGGCCAGTCGAGAGCACAGGGTAAGTTCCAGGACAGCCTGAGAGCCTGTCTCAACAACAACAACAACCAGGGCAGACAGCCTCACTTCCGTGATTCACTGGCTTACAAGACTGGAAAGGGGGACACCCGTGAAGTGCAAATGAAAGACAAATATCATGTGCACTAGAGTGACGACCAGCAACAAACAGAAGCAACACAGATATCCTAGCCTACAAAATAAAAATACTACTATAAACGAAAATCTCTATAGCAACTAGCTTCTACCCAGTACTATTGTACTATAGACAACACATAAAACATTTCATCTGAGTATTCCCCTCCTAAAACTGTACCCATTCTCACAAGACCCTTTCCACCTTAACCCTGTTGAAAAGGGTACAATGTATATTTACACAACCTGTAATCATAAAAATGCTTACTTTCTTATATATGCTTCTGAATTTTATTTTCCATACGAAATAATCCCCCCCCCACTTCACTGGGTTTCATGTCTGACCTCCTTAAAGGAAATAATGGCTGCCCATCAGAACAGCACATTGAGCTAAACAATCTAGTCTATTAGCATTGAAAATACAGTGTTCAAACTTCCAAGGTAGGGATCGACAAAAGGAAAAAAATATATGAACTATAGTTCCTGAAAAAATGAAAGGGAGCCACTACCCTATCAAAGGAGCATGATCCAACTGTGGCACCAGATGCAGTTACCACTAAGTGACAGCAAGGAAAAAGAACAACCTTTGTGGTTTAAGTCGTGTGACTTCACCTTCTTAAAGTGGAAAGAGCCGGCAAATTCATCCTAATCTTTTCTTCAGGTTATTCTTTCAAATATTAAGAAAAATATTGAAAATAATCAAAATTCCCTACAAAATAGGAAGCCAACAGCATATAAAGTATTTTAAGTAATTTTTGTTTATGAATCCATAAAACAAAAAAATACTATAGACAATACATAAAACATTTCATCTTCCACCCTTTCCTCTTTAGACCACTTCTCCCTTTCCCAAAATTATTGGTTTTCTAGTATTATTTTAGGACTTCCTTATACAGAAGAGCAATACAAACCTTATAGTTATTACATGCTCCCTTAACACAGAAAACAACACACAGTTCATACCATTCTACTTCTTGCTTTTTTAACTTTATGCCTAAGTTTTGCTTCGTTCTTTTTTCTAGCCAATGTCACTCTAGGCAGTAAACTCTTGGCACATAAGGTTTCTTTCCCCTAAGATTTTAAAACAAACCAGATTTGAACTGTTCCGGGGCACATGACTTAGAGACAGCAACTCATTAAGTTATAGCCTCTTAAGAATTTCTTTTCAATCAGCTATGAAAATGGATGTTCTACAACTTTTCTTCCCTCATCTCTTTTAAAGCTGTAACAACGCAATCGAGTGAAATTACCTTTCCTGTGATTTCGGGGATCGGTGCCGTAGTCAAATCAACAATGCCTTTAAAAGTTTCTTCTTGTGCTGTTCTTTCACTGGAAAAGAAAACACCGGGGTTTGTTGTCGTCTTCTTAAAAGCGTCAAGAAAGCCTTTCAAGTGGTGGGGGTACGGCATTCTAATAGCAAAAATCCACCACCTGATCTGTCATCTGCCAGGTCGGAGGCCAAAGCTCTTCATCTTTCAAGATTCTACTGACTACCCGGGACTTGGACGGCGGCTGAGAACACCCACGGGAATATAAACTTCGTGGCGCTCCGTAGGATTCGAGCCAGGACCACGGCCGGGACGGTCAGCTCCGCCAGCGGAGAGCGGCGGGTCGGACGCCCGGGGCCCCGCGCAGCCCGCCGACCAAGCCCCGGAACCACGACCACTAACGGAACCAGCCCCGGGCGGTAGCGGCGGCCGCTCGGACCGCGGACCGCGGCGCTCGCCGGCCGCCGCGAAGGCGGGGGCTCGGCGGAGGAGCTGGCCGCCCCATCGCCCCATTGGGCGCCGCTCCAAACGTGCCCGAATGGTGACAGGAATAAAGTGGGTCACAAGGCCTAGCGGGTCCCGGGCGCGAGCCCTCTGGGCGGCCGAGTCGGCCTGTCACCGCGCCCAGCCTCCAGCGCGCGGCCGCCCCGGCGTCCCCCACCCCCCACCCCCGGGTCGCAGGACCCGCCGCGCCCCCCTGCCCCGCAGGTAACCCCGGCAGCCCGCGGACACTTCCCGCAGGCCCAGCTGAGCGCGACTCCGGGGAGCTCCGCGCTCGGCCAGCACCCAGATCCCGGCCGCCGCTCCCGCCTCCCGGCCTGGTTGCCGCCGCCGCCCCCCTCGCCCCCGGCCTCACACGCTGCCCCCCGCGCCCGCCCGCGTCCTCACCGTGCGGCCGCCTGAGGCTCCGGCTTCCTCCCCCCCAAACCCGGACTCGGACCGTGGGGACCGGCGTCTGCCAGGCCGTGACGACCGGGAGCCGCCGCGGCCCCGGCAGCCAGCAGCACCTGGGGCGGCCGGTGCGCGCCCCCAGCCCACCCCTCCAAATTCACCGCTACTGCCGCGCTCCTCCCCCTCCCGGCCTTCCCCTCCTCCACTGGCTCCGGAAGCACGCATGCGCCGCCGAGGCCGGCCGCCCGCCCGCCGCGCGTGCGACCCGGGGCCCACCCTGTGGGGCGCACCTACCGGGAGCGCGCGCGCGGCGGCGGCCAGATTTCCTTCGCGCTCTCGCTGTCCGGGCTTTCCTCTCCCCAGCCGGTAGCCGCCAGCCGAGTCTGTGATTGCGCTCCCTCCCGGCGCATGCGTCGTGGACGCGGGGCTCCGCGGCCGGCCGGGCTCAGCACTCGCCCCTCCCCTCGCGGCCGCCTACCCCAGCGCGCCCGGGCGCGCATGCGACTTTCCCCGTTAGGCAGCCCCGAGCCGCGCGGCGTCGCGCTGCTCCCGAGGATCCCGGGCGCCCGAGGAAACCCCGACTCCTGCGGGCCGGCGTCTGCTCGCTCTGCGGCCGCAGAGGGAAGCGGGGATGCCCCGGGGTCCCCTGTCCCGCGCGGGCCGGGAGGCGGGGCCTGACGGAGGGTGCGGCCGCCGGCAGCGGTTTGGGTGGCTCTCGGTTCCCCGGGAGCAGAGCTCCCTGCTTCTGGGAGCCGCTGGCCCAACAGGGACCTCTGTCCCTGGAAAAGCAAAGAGCTTAGCTGATGCCAAGTGAAAATTCTCCAGCCCGACTTGTAAGAGGTCGACTTCCTCTCCTGGAGGTGCGTGGGCTGCGGGGACTCGGTTTCCAGCTGCTCCCCGGACGTGGACTTGGGCGACACAATTGACCTCGGCTGCAAAAGGTCGGAATGTGTTTGCTCATTTTATAAAATGGCAAGAGAACACTATAAAATCTGAGGATGGCTCCAGAGATGAACCAGGACCCCAGATTACACTTATTTCGTGGCCACTGCACCCGAATTATTGGAAAAGAAGCCTTTAGAGCCCTAATTCTTACTAATTTCTTTTTTAAAAATCATTTTGGGCATGAAACAGAAGGCAATAAATAAATCTGTACTCTTTAGTTTCCAAATCTCTCTTCAAGGTATGTCCACCTCAGTAAGAATTAAATTCTTGGTGTATGCTCAGAATAAAAGAACTTCAAACCCGGAGAATTTAGCTGCCAATTCTCCCAGCAGTGTGAACGCTGAGGTAGGAGAATCCTCAAATTTCTGGCTAATCTGGGCTGCATAGCCAGAGCCTGTCTGGAGAATTTTCCCTTGATGGGTGCTTTGTTCCTTTCGCCATCGAAAAAACCCTTACTGCACATTTCTGCTGTTCTGAAGGCCATGTGCTGCTCTGGTTCGTGTCCTCTAAACAACTTACCCATTCTCCACTCGGTCCCTGCGGGCCAGGCAGAACGCTGCAGAGGAGGAAACCTTGTCTGAGTTCTCTTTCAGCCTGACAGTTACTACCCAGAAGACTGGTTTCCAGTGGATTTGGATCTGGAAGAATGAAGCCTTTTCCTGTGTGGCTAATGAAAAGGGAAGGAAAAAACAAAAAGGCAGAGTCAAAGATGGAGATGTAGCCTAGATGCTTGATGCCCGTCAGTGGGGGCTAGATTCCTCAGGAAATTTCAGTGAAGTAATAAATTCCCGAATGCGTGTGTTTTATTGCTGAAACCAATGAGATTTTCTGCCATGTCCAAGTTAGTGTCTTGACCACTCGTCGGTAGTGAAAGGAAGTAAGGTCAGAGTGCTGTTGAAGTAGGCTGCAGCCAGACCAGAGTCCGAGGGCTTTCCCTAGGCTCAATGCTTCTGTTTTAGTCTAGAGACAGTCCCATTTTATATTCCATATTCTCTAGTACATATATCTTCACATGACCTTTGCCCTTGAAATGATTTCATTGTCCTCCTAGTCACCTCTGGCTCCTCCCTCTCACATTTTGGGTTTAATTATTTACCAAGACCTGTTGATAATCCCTTGATTTTCTCCTCAGTCCTCTGCCACTGTTTGAATATTTCCACGGTTCACTTTACAACTTTCCTTCCATATTCTCTCCAAGGGACTATTTTCTCCCCAACTTGAACATTCTATGTTTCCGTCAAACAAAAATTTTGGCCTCATAGTTTTCATAAATACTAAATCAAGGCTCCCAATTTTAACCACATGTGTTAGGTGTTCTGTAAACTCCCCTGTGCCTTGCTGCCATTTAAAATGTTTCCATATAAAGCTCTTCTTCATCTGTAAAATGAGGATAATAGTCTCAGCGCATAGGACAGTTGAGACAGCTGTGCATTAACACTACCTGCTAGTAAATTCCATGTCAAGTATTGGCCAGTTTAAATGTTTTTGAAATTGAAATTTAATTGCACCATCTCCCCGCTTCCCTTTCCTCCCTCCAGTCCTTCCCATGTACGCCACCTTGCTCTCTCTCAAACTCATGGCCTCTGTTTCTCTAATTGTGTGTGTGTGTGTGTTCCTAAATATATAAATACAGCCTGCTTAGTTTGTATGATGCTACCTGTACGGCTATGATTTCAGGGCTGGGCACTTGATATTGAATAACCAATTTAGGGGCTCATCTCTGGGGAGAACTGTGTTTCCCCGATTTCAGCATTCCTTAGTGGCCTACACAAGGGTTGAGGCCCCTTGAGATTTACCCCTTCCATGTTAGCATGTCTATTGATGTCTTTCTTGCTCAGGTCTTGTTTCAGAAGCTACACTGTTGAGACTTTGTAGATATAGCTTCTCTGACATTTCTAGGAAATACAATCTCACAGCAAACTTCCTGTTCCTCTGTCTCTTATAATCTTTCTGCCTCCTCTTCCACTGTGACCCCCGAGCCCTAGGTACAGAACTGTGTTGTAGATGTGTAAGTTGGGGCTAAGTACCATACAGTTACTCATTCTTGCATTTTGATCTGTTGTGGTTTTCTGTAATAGTCTCTATTTGTTGCATAAAAAAGTTTGATAAAGGGTGAAACCTATACTTATCTGTGGCTATAATGATTAATATTTAGTATGTAGTTAGGACTCTTGCTGGATTGGTAATGTGGACATTGTAGGTTCTCCATCAAGTTTCACAATTTCACTAGCACCAAGTCTCTGGCTAAGTTTCCAATACCAGGCATTATTTTCTTCTTGCTAAATGGGCCTTAAGTCCAGTGAAGGAGCTGGGTTTCAGCCAATGGATGTGTGCTACTATGAAACTCGAAGGGATATTGTTTGGCTATTTTAAAAATCAGTTTCCTTCCATGATTTCAGCTGTCTTTGGTCAGATTCTTTGGCTAGCCCTCTATGTCCCACTAGTCACAAAGTAGCGTCTTCCTCTCATAATACCGTTCAATCTGCCATAGACACAACTAGTGCACCATACTTCTTGGTGAGTTGGAAGCTTCAGGCATGCAAAAGAATACTGTACAGTTTTTAAATATTCATGGCTGTATGACTTGGGATCTTTCTAGTCCTTTTAAAATAGAGGGGATTTCAGCAATATCTGTGGTATTATAGAACTCAGAGTCAACAATATAGACTTAAAATGTTATTTTAAGTTCCTTAAGCTGAAGGGACACAGAGCAAGTAATTCCCCCAAGCTTCCGAGTATTACCCATAAAATACAAGTATTGGAATTCTGGAGAATTGTAGCTTTAGGTGGTGAGAATGGCTGCTGTCCATCTTTACAGTCTGCCACTAGAGCCCAAGGAATGGTTCCATTGACTCAAGCATTTTGACTGCAGCTTCCAGTTCATCAGTTTTCATACACATGTCCAGTTACCTACTTGATGTCTTTTCTTGGGTGTCTCAAGTATGCCCCACAAACAGAAATATTCTTTTGAAATTGTGAGTGGTTAGTAGTGGTACATACTTGTAATCCTAGCACCAGGGACACCAAGACAGAAGAATGGTGAGTTCAAGGTTAGCCTAGGCTACCGAGCAGGACCCTGTCTTTAAAAAAAGAAAAAAGTGTGAGAGAAATTACATTGTATTCCTTCTAAAACATCTATTTGCAGTTCATCCGAATGCTTAACCATGGCCATGATCCCCTATTTGATCTGCCCCATGCCTGCCCTCCAACGTCATGGCCTACCATTTGCTCTCGTGACATTCCAGAAACATCTTTTCAATTCCTTGCTAATCACCACCCACTTTCAGGCTTTGACTTGCCTGCTTTCTGCTGTGCCTATTCTTAAGCCTGCCTCCTCCACTTTCATGTGTCAAAGGAGCTTGGTATTTTAAAGGATCCCTACTCTTCCACCTGCACAGTGCCCACCACTTCTCGGCTTATTCTTTCTCCCATAACACTTCCTAGTAGCATATGTATTTGTTTAATGTTCAATGTCTTACTAACCATCTCCCCTACCAGATGATACACTTCAAGAGGAAAGGGACCACATGCTTTATCTGTATCATTTATTTCAATATCTGAAGTGAATTGAGTGAATGAGATTAGAGATGCTAGATTTTTATACCCAATAGACTATGATTGGAGGCAGATTGTCAAGAAGTAGCTCTAGATATGTATATAGAAGTGCAAAGCAGGGATAAACTGGAATTCACTGGGGAAGATCATGTGACCAGTACTGTTGTCCTAGTATTTGAGAATCCTGGAGAATGTGGAACACTCTTATAGAATTATCTGTATAAGAACATGAGACTATACATAATAAAGTTACCACCTGTGTAAGAATGTGTGGCACTGTAAATAGGCAAGGCTGTCACGTTTGTAGGAGCATTCAACACAGGATTAGATGAGTTACTGTCTGTAAGAAGACGTGACAGTGACAAGAAAGCTACCACCTGTGTATCAGGTGTCACACAGTAACAGGATGCTGCCACCAGTTTATGATGCTAAGTGAAGTCCAAAGGAGGGAACAGAGTGTCTAGTATCTCATCCCCTAAATAACTACCAGTATCTGATGCTCGCAACCTGCCCCTTCAGCTATGGTCAAAAGTAGTGGAAAGTGGATCTTTCATGGCCATCCTTAACTTCACACTCACGCACAGCACTTAAAAAGAGGAGTGCCCGCCAGGCAGTGGTGGTGCATGCCTTTAATCCCAGCACTCAGAAGGCAGACAGATCTCTGTGAGTTTGAGGCCAGCCTAGTCTACAAGAGCTAGTTACAGGACAGGCTCCAGAGAAACCCTGCCTCAAAAAAACAAACAAAAAAACCTGAGAGCATCATTCACTGAAGCCACGTTGCTGCAGTGGCTGCCTCCTCTTCCTTCTGTGCTTTCGTATGTGTGCGTGTGCGTGCATGTATGTGTTTGCGCTAAGGATCAAAGCGCTCTACCCCTCAACTCCATCTCCAGCTATTGGCTCTTATTAAGACAAGTCTCAATAATGTTTGTAGCCCAGGCTGCCCTCAGACTTGTGTTCTTTATCTCTGTATCCGTGTATCCCCTGAAGCCACATCTCCTTGAGTTCCTACTGAGTGCTGTCTTTTTCTTTACTCCCCTTTTCCTTCCATGTTAAGTGACTAAAGGCTTTAATAGTGTCAAATTGAAGGTGTCTCTAAATGTTGAGAGTTTAAAGGGAGATTTATCAATATTATCAATACTTACCAAACAGGAAGAAAGAGACTTGAAACCACTGACCAGAGATGGGCTGAACTAAATCAAAGTATACATCCCCACCATTTGATAAGGCCAGGGTGCCGTGCACCGTGTCTGCCATCATCGTCGTCGTCGTCGTGCCCCCTCTCCCCCGTCTGCGCTCTATGAGCTAGAATCCAGTTCGCAAGCTTCGGGCAAGAGGCTGGAGGTTGAGGAAACACACAGAGACAGACCAATACACGGACCTCCAATCGCTGGTACAAAAGCCCTTCTTTAATAGCACCACGGAGGCTTAAATACCCTGCAGTCAATGGCCAACAGGTGAAAATCCCATCCTCTAATACTCTAGGCAAAGAACAGCTTCTAGTAACTTCAATTAGAAGTCTCTAGACAGGGAAGAGCAGCTGAAGTCCAGGACTCAGTTAGTCCCAACAAGATGTATCAATATCATCAATACTTACCAAACAGGAAGAAAGAAACTTAAAGAGAAACCACTGACCAGAGATGGGCTGAAATAAAGCATACATCCCCACCATTTGATAAGGCCAGGGTATGATATTTCTCGTGATTTGACTGCTGGGCTTGAACCATTTTGACACCTACAGAAAAAGGAAGTTCTAACAGCAAGAAGCCTAGGAATACTTCTGGGGGGTGAGGGGGGAACAGTACTAAGAGATCAGCGGAATGGGGCTAACCCTGATCCGTGTCCACACTGAGCATGAGACCGTGCCATAAAAGGTTGACCCAGTTTCTAGAGGTCAACATTAAAGAACAAGTATTTGGGTACAATGTGGATTTTAAGTTTCTGGAGATAGACAAAGGGAGAGAAGGAAAAAACAGGCTAAAACACAACCCCATTTGAGACCAGTCTTGGCTACATGGCTAGATCCTATCTTAAAGCAACCTCCTCCATCTTCAGGGTTCCTGAATTCAGTTCTGACTTGGAACTGAAGCTGGAGTTTCAACTTGGGTGATCTAATAACCCAGTGTGGGGAGAGGTTACCGCACTCAAGCTTTAAGGGGCTTGCTGTATAGTGCCCCTGGAATTCCAATGCACATGCCAATCACCTAGGCATCTCATGAAAGTCAAAATTCAGCCCAGTTAGTTTGAATAGGGCCAGAGATCATGTACTTCTAACATTTCTTGGAAATGCCCATAACAACAGGAGGAAAGTTGAATAAGACTCTCTAAGTAGAGGAGCAGATTTCAATAGCACACAGTTGTCAGGGATAGTTAAAAATAAAATCACAATTATTGAGTATTGGGTAATTAAAAACTGTCAAGTTCCTGCCCTATCAAATCATTCAATATAGTGAAGAATATGACATATCAGTTTTCTCACAGACTGACAAATACCTATATGCTACTGAGAAGACAAAGGTGTTTATGACGTGGTAGAGGCTTGTAATATCATAAGCATGAGTCTCTGCTAGAAGAATGTGTGTGTACATCTTGTGGGAGAGTCTGGAATCACACACAATCGTCCTGTTCTAGTATATTACAAATGTTAGTATTCAGAACTGTGTCTGTGTAAAAACCCTTATTACTGGATGGATCAGAGTTAAGAAGGAAAATTTTTATCTTTTTATTATTTTATTTTATTAAAAAAGAAAACAAACTATCTTTTTTCATTTTACATATCAATCTCAGTTTGCACTCTTTCCCCTCCTTCCATCCCCTCCACCTTCCTCCCCCACCCCCATCCACTCCTCAGAGAGGGTAAGGCACATTGCTTTGGGGAAGATCCAAGACCCTCCTTACTGTATCTAGACTGAGCAAGGTATCCATGCAAAGAGAAAAGGTTCCCAAAAAGCCAGTACAAACAGTATGGATAAATCCTGGTGCCACTGTCAGTCTGCCCCAGCCATACACCTGTCACCCACATTCAGAGGGACTACTTTGGTCCTATGCTGGTTCCTTCCCTGTCTGGCTGGAGTTGGTGAGCTCCCATTAGCTCAGGTAGACTGTTTCAGTGGGTGAATCCATCATGGTCTTGACCTCTTTGCTCAAATTCTCACTCCTCTCATACTTTGACTGGACTTTGGGAGCTCAGCCCAGTGTCTTCTGTGGGTCTCTGTCTCTGTTTCTATCAGTTGCTGGATGAAGGTTCTGTGGTGACATTTAAGGTAGTCATCAGTCTGACTACAGGGCAAGGCCAGTTCGGGCACCTTCTTTACTACTGCTTAGGATCTTTGCTGGGGTCATCCTTGTGGATTCCTGGGAATTTCTCTAGAGCCAGGTTTCTTGCTAGTCCCATAATGTCTCCCTCAATCAAAATATCTCTTTCCTTGCTGTCCATCTCTGTCCTTCCCCCCATCTCGACTATCTCATTCCTTCAAGTTCTCCTCCCCCCTTCTCCCTTCTTCCTCCCTTTCTGCCCCCCTTCTTCTCCTACCCCCATGCTCCCAATTTTGTCAGGAGATCTTGTCTATTTCCCCTTCCCAGACGGATCTATATATTTTTCTCTTAGGGTTCATCTTGTTACTTAGCTTCTCTAGAGTGGTGGACTATAGGCTCAGAATCCTTTGCTTTTCAGCTAGTATCCACTTATGAATGAGTACATACCATGTTCATCTTTCTGGGTCTGTGTTACCTCACTTAGGATGTTTTTTTTTCTAGTTTCATCCATTTGTATGCAAATTTCTGGACCTGATAGAAGACAAAGTGGGAAGTAGCCAACAATGCATGGGCACAGGAGACCACTTCCTAAATATAACACCAATAGCACAGACACTCAGAGCAAAAATAAATAAATGAGACCTCCTGAAACTGAGAAGCTTCTGTAAAGCAAAGGACACAGTCAGTAAGACAAAAAGGCAGCCTACTAAATGAGAAAAGATCTTCACCAACCCCACATCAGACAAAGGACTAATCTCCAAAATATATAAAGAACTCAAGAAATTAGACATCAAAATTCCAAATAATCCAATTTAAAAATGGGGTACAGATCTAAACAGAGAATTCTCAACAGAAGAAGCTCAAATGGTTGAAAGACACTTAAGGAAATGTTAAACATCCTTAGCCATCAGAAATGCAAATCAAAATGATTCATCTTATACCAGTCAAAATGGCTATGATCAAAACACCAGTAATAGCTTATGCTGGAGAGGATGTGTAGTAAGGGAACACTCCTTCATTGCTGGTATAACCACTATGAAAATCAGTATGGTGGTTTCTTAGAAAATTGGGAATCAACCTACCTCAGGACCCAGTAACACCACTCTTGGGTATATAGCCAAAAGATGCTCAATCATACTACAAGGAGATTTGTTCAACTATGTTCATAGCAACATTATTTGTAACAGCCAGAACCTGGAAACAACCTAAATGCCCCTCAACTGAAGAATGGATAAATAAAATGTGGTACATTTATGCAATGGAGTGGTAAATTCAGTGGTAAAAAAAAAAACCAAAAACTCAACATGAAGCTTAGGTTTTGCATGCAAAAAGTTTAATTTACCTTTTATTTTAGCTAATTTTAACTGTTAATTTCAACACTAAAAAAGAGATGAACAGCTACTATTTTTTTATTAAAAAAAGAAAGAAAGAGGGATATAGGAACAGTTAGTGGTTAAGATCACTGGCTGCTCTTTCAAAGGACCTGGGTTCAGTTTTCATCACCAACATGGCAGCTCACTGTAAGTCCAATTCCAGAGCACCAGGCATGGGTGATGTGCAGAGTAACATGCAGGCAAAACACCAACAGAGATAAAAACAAATAAAATTGGAAAGGAAAAGACGACATTGTAGAGATGCTTTAGACGTGATTCCATGGAAGGAGAACTGATGCTCATGCTTACGTGCATCGGCTAGCGCAAGAGCTGCACTGGACTCTATGATAGTAAGGCTCTTCCTTTCATCCCAAGATTGAGGTATCCTGAACAAGAACTAATCCATCCATTTCTTAAGGAGTTAGGAAATTAAATGGCTATAACTAGGCAGCCATTTCTTTGATAAGATTTTCCTAGAAAATAAACTCTAAAATGTACCAACTTAGGAGTCTGTAGAGGTGGCTCCCAGGTAAACTTCAAACGTAAACCTTGTCCGGGTCTTCAGTATCCACATTAAAGCAATGCAGTATCGGGAAGCAGAATGCAAGGACCCAAGGATGAGGACAAGGGAGTGTGCTCCTTGCTCAGCCAGTCCTGCTTTGCTATTAGGGCCCCTATCACAGAAATTAAGGAGGAGAACCATTAAGGAAGATACCCAAATCAACCTCTGACCTCCACATGCACATTCGTAGGCATGTACATCTATATACATACATGGATGAATACATACAAAATGTATTAATTTTATTTATAAAGTTAAATTTATTTTCTTCCTTGGGTCTTTTTGAAAGTGATTATGCAACACAAAAGACTTAAGGTATTTGCTGGTTTTCTTCAACAGGCATCAGAAAAAAGTAAGTCACAGAAAAATACTAAGGAGTAAAAGTTCATATTTTCAAGAGACAATATTCTTAAACACCTGAAAAAATTTCAATTGGCATGTAGGCTCTAATTCTTACATAAAAATAAGTTCTATACATTTTTATCTGAATATAAAGTCAATAGAAAATAAAGCATTCAATACATATACGTTGAAGCTATTTATTAACTAGTTCTACTTGGCATCATTATCACTGTTGGAGCTGTCACTGTCATAAATGGAAATGTTTCTAATTGAAGACACCATCATATCTGCAATGCCTTTTTTGGGGTTTTCTTCCAAGTCAGTCTGTATTGCACCAACTTCTGATAGTTTCCATTCCAGTTCTACAATAGATAAAAACCCACCATTAAACTGGATAAAAATCTCGGGGAAATGGAGATAAATTTCTCATCTACATGAAACAGAAGTTGACCTTAATAAAATTAGCATGGAAATTGGGGATGGTGAGAGGGCTCACCAGATAAAGGAGCTTGTCACCAAGTCTGACAGACAACCTGAGATTGATCCCTGAGACCCACATGATGAATCTTCTAATGTTATCCTCTGACCATGTGCACATATTGCATGCTGTTACACATACACACACACCATGTACACTATGGCATGCCAGTACACACACATACACACTAATCACACTATGCTATGCCAGTATACATACACAGCCTGCACACTATGGCATGCCAGTATACACACACACAAATCACACTATGTCATGACAGTATTCACATACATACATACAACATACACGCTGTGGCATGCCATTACACATACACACACACATACACACACACACAATAGACCAAATGTAAAAATTAATAGTGTGGAAGTGAAGATCATTTAAACCTGAATGATAAAGTGTTACACTATCAGAATTACATTGGGTAAAGTTATCCTTAACAGGAGAAGTAGGTAAAATGTTCATCTCAAAATGAGTAAAATAAGGTCAAAAGTGTATACCAAGAGGCTAATAAGCCAGATGTGGTGGTTTGTGCTGTAATCCCAGCATCTGGGAAGCTGAAGCAGGAGAACTGTCACAAATTCCACCCAAAGAAGGGATATAATAAAAGATCTTGGTAAAAATAGGAAGACAAAAGTGACCAGGAAAATCAAAATTGGATCTTTGGAGCATGTCGTGGCCCACAAAGGGAATGGCACTATTAGGAGGGACAGCCTTGTTGGAGGAAGTGCATGACTGTGGGGGTGGGCTTTGCATTCTCCTTTGCTCAAGCTTCCCTCAGTGTGACACTCAGTTCATTTCCTGTTGCCTGCTGATCAAAATGTGGGAGTCTCAACTCTAGCACCATATCTGCCTTCACACCGCCATATCCTACTATTTTGATAATGGACTGAACCCCTGCAACTGTAAACCCAGCCCATTAAATGTTCTTCTTTATAGAGATGCAGTGGTCATGTGTCTCTTCACAGCAACAGAAACCCTAACTAAGAACAGTCAGTAGCTGAGGGTTGGGAAGAAACACTTACAAGATAAGGAAGAAGTCAAGTAACAAGGAATATATATGGGTCATAACCAAACTGACAAGATACTGTCATTTCCTGGGCATCAGATGGGCATGCACAAAGTAAAGTCCCTAACTAAACAAAGCTCTGGTACAGGGCGAAAAACTAAGGAGTTCATAAAGATTAAAACTCAATATTTAAGAAATAATGGACTATTGGAAAGAGACACACACCAATATACCTGAAAATAATTTAGACAGTTAATAGGAGAATTCTTAAAAATATATATATATATATAAATTACCAAAACACAACACTAACTTCAGTGTTCTATTAATACAGGGATTGAAAAAATACAGCAGAGACCTCAGAAATATATTGGTGCATGTAAAAATTAAGAAACAGAAAACACCTCATCCCATGCACCAGGATGTTTATTTTCAAAAACAAAAACTAACCAGTGCTGAAAGGGTCAGAGAGAACGTGGGCGCCTTGAACGCTGTTGGGTAGAGTGTGATGTGGTATAACCGCCATAGAAAACTGTATGGCAATTCCTAAAATAACTTATGAATTACTGTATGATCTGGCAATTGCAGTTCTGGGTATTGGCAGATGGATAGAGACAGGAACTGCAGCAAGTGTCTGCACACTGGCTTTCTTGGTGGCAGCATTTATTACAGATCAAAACAGAAGGACTCTGACTGTCCATCTAGCCTCAAAAAGAACGGAAGTTGCAAGGCAGGACGCACTTATCTATGCTTCTGCAGCCAGGAATGCTGAAGCAGGAGGACTACAAGTTCAGGGCCAACTGGGAAGATTCCCCCCTCAAAAAGAAATGTGTAGAATAAGATAAGGAGAACGACTAAGATTGTAAAAGTTCATATTTTACATACTTTGTAGTTTAAAAGTAAGTTTAAAAACAGTGGGAAATGAAGTTTCAGTAAATGGCACTAGGGCAACAGAAAAAACTTAGATCCATTCTTTGTAATACTTCATTATAGTGTTATTTAACACCTAACCAAAAATAAAAATAAACTACTAAGAGAAAATATAGGGGGATTTCTTTTTCTTTTTCATCTTAAAAATATATATGATGGCTTTTAAAGGGAAGCATGATAAGTATAATTTAAAAAGGTTAGTAAATTTAAAAAAAGATTAGTAAGTTTGACTCTACCAATACAATTTTTGCCTGACAATAAAGTGAAACTAGACCCAGGTATGCATATCTAGAGCCTCGGCTACTTGAGCTGCGAAAGGAAGATTGTTTGAGCCAGACTCTGTATCAAGAGAAAAGGAAGAAGCAGTGTTGGCCTGGAAGTGTAGCTCAGTGGTGGAGGCTGGGCTCAATCACAGATAATACATGTACTCAGAGAAAGGAAATTTGAAGTGGAGAGCTGCCAGGAACCTGTGTGCGACACCATAGAAGCAGTGGACAGAACGTCACAGACTTCTGCAATCCACGGAAAGAACACACTGAAAAATGAGCAAAGCAAAGGGAAGACACCAAATGACCAACATCTATGAAAGAATGCTAATCCCACTAGTATTCCAAATTTAAAGAGTGACAGGATATTCTGTAGTGACATTATAGCTGAGGGTAGAGCACTCGCCTAGTGTGCATAAGGCCCTGCCCTGAGTTCAATTCCCAATATTGCCAAACCCAAAACGATAACATTGTCTATTTGTCAGCTTGACAAAATCACAGCAGCAAAACAATTCTAAGACCTGATAGGGATGTGGGTAATGAGAACTCTCTTACAGGGCTGATACGAGGGAAGTCAACAGCACCGTTGGTAGCGCCTTGTTTCTTTTCCTTTTGCTGTGATAGAAACACTCTGGCAAAAGAAGCTTAAGGGAGAAAGGGTCTATTAGCGCACAGTTCCAAGTTATAGTCCATTATGTCTGAAGTCGGGGGAGAGCAGTGGATACATGCATACATGCTCAGCGGGCTTTCTCCACTCCTACTGCAGCACCCTCTGCCTAGGGAGGGGTACCACCCACAGTCGATGGGGCTCTCCACCTTACTTAACATGATAAAGGTAATTCCCCCTTAGACAGCCCAAAGTCCACCTCTCAGGTGATTCTAACTTAACAAGTTGACAACACCATCACAGATACCTTCCTAGTGGAGTTAAAAAGTGGAAAAGACAAAGAGATTTTTCACAAATGGCACAAGGATGACAGAAAAATTGTCATTAGAAAATGACAATCAGCTCACTTTCCCTCAGAAAGGAAGTGACAAGCACATAAATTAAGAGGTATTTAATGAGAGAATGATAATATTTAAAGTTATTAAATCAGATATAAAAGGAAGACGTTTGAAAAATTGTTAAGCTTAAAAAACAAGGTTGAGGATCCTATACTGCAATTTACTGAACAGTTTCAATTTTAAATACAACCATTCCTTACATTTCTCTGTGTGTGCACAAGCTAAAATACGTATATATATGCTCACATGCACATTATGGCTAAAGTACAAGTAAATGACCCAGTCCCTCAAAACATAAATACAGAATAGTCATATGACCTAGCAATATAATTCTGGGTTTATTTCCAAAATTACTGAAAATTTTAAAATTATTTTCAGCATTATTCATAACAATCAAAAGGCAAAAGCAATGTACGTGTCGACTGAAGAAGGAAGGATGCCTGCGATGTGGCTGTTAGACACTGAACACTGCTCAGACTGCAGAAAGGAAACCAAGGGACGAATGTTGATGATGTAATGCTGAGTGACAGCAGGCACAAAAGAAAAAAGAAAACTGTATTATCCTACTTCATGATGTGTCTAAAACCATCAACTTCATAAAGACAGAAAGCATATTGGTGGCTTCCAGGGGTGGGAGAGAGGGTAATGGAAGGCTGCTGTCTAATGGGTCCAGAGTTTCACCATACGAGATGGTAAGAGCTGTGGATAAGGATGCAGGTTCCAGCAACACAGCGATGTGAGTATCAGTGTCACTGAACGGCATAATCTAGCGCGATGATGCTAAAGAATTTCAGCTTCACAAAACAGAAAGACATTTAATCAGTCCGGGGACACATGGTAGGATAAATGGAAATGAGGAGAACCTTAGGAACAGGGTTTGGAATGGAAGGTGGGGAATTTAGGTAAAGGTAGAGACTATAGGAGAAAGTGTGAGCACAAAGCTCACTGGGGTCTTCAGTGACTAAGCCCAGCCCGACTTAGGCAGGCACTACCCAGGACTGAGGAACAGAGCTGAGGAGGTAGACTGGATTCTAAATGAGATGGTTTGCATTTTAAAAGTTATTTTAGTCAGACACATTAAGAATTTTAGGCAAAAAGTATTACGATATTCTAAGCATGCAGACAGGAAACCTGATCTGGAGGTATTTTAAAAGGGAACTGAATTGGGGCTGGAGAAAGACAGATCCCAGCCCCACGTGGCAGACCATGAATGCCTGTAACTCCGGTTCCAGGGAATGTAACACCTGTTTCTGGGTTCCATGTGCAACAGACATGCACACTGGCACAGGGACACACACACACACACACACACACACACACAGAGGTAAACACATACATGCTAAAATAATTTTTAAAAACTTTAAAAGAGAAGAAAATTAAGGTAGAAATTTTGTTTCAAAGAAATAAACTTTCATACTCGTTCCTCTGGAGAGCTTTTTAGTTGTTACTTTATAAACATTAAAAAATAACATCATTACCTTCTAGCTTGAGATTTATCCCTCCACATTCTATAATTCCGATGAATTTGCCTTCTATCTGACCATTTTTATAAACAAAAATTGTTGGTAAACAGTTGTCATGGTAGTGTTCAATGCAGCTATTCACGATGGCTTTAAGAAATTTAGTTTCTGGGAACTTTCTTGCTAGGAGGCTAAGATGCTGGTTAACCAATGAGCACATGGGGACGCTGAAAAAGAGAGTGTATAAAAGAATGAATTCAGAGTATTTCAAATGCAGATTGCTTCCCTTAGTCTAGTAAAGTAAGAGAGTATCTATGGCAAAAATAGAAATTTACCTCTTATATAAATGCATATTTGTACCCTAGGAATGATGCTGGTACTCTGGGAATTGGCATCCTAATTTAAGTGAACTACATTCTATTTAGCATTTCTTTAATCGCTTAGCATCCTGGGTGGAAGAAATAGGAACACAAAGAACAGCCATGTCTAGGGACTGTGGGGCAGTCCTGAGCTGAAGTAAAGAGATCCAACTCTTTCACTCCAATTGCACAGGTGCTCACATCCAGAGTGTGTTATCTCAGACTTCTTTGGCTTTCTAAGAAACTTCACCCACAGTCTTCCACATCCTGGATTCCGGTGTCCAGAATTATTTTTCATCTAAGATTTAAAGCTTATTGAAATCAGAATCCCAAACTTCCCATTCTTCCCGCTCCATTCATCGCAGAAGTCCTGCCCCACACACTCTCCCCTCCATCTCTTCCTCCTAGACTCCCACTCTGAGCTCAGCATGTGAGCTCAGGGCTGACTTCCTGCCACCCTGTGCCCACACACCTCCATTTTCTTCCACACTCCTTGGTTTTATTCCATTTCTCTCTTCTATGTTCTCACTTTCCCTTCTCCAAAGAATTTCTCCACTTTACATAAACATATTAAAGCTCAAAATCTTGTTTTTTTTTAAAGAAAACCTTATAACTTCACATCCCTTTCTAATAACCATTTTCTTTCCTTGTAGTCATAACCAAGATGAAAAGGTGTGTGTGTGTGTGAAAAACTAACAACAAAATCTGCCCTCTTGCACTTCTGTCGCTCTGTTCTTGGGATGCTCTCTTTTGGTTTCTGTGATGCCATGTTCTGTTAACTTCCTTTTGACCTTTGACTTCCCTCTTCTGTCTCCATGTTAAATTCAAATGTTTTTCCAGGCAGCTAGTAGATGTCATTTCTCTTCTTTATCCAACTCCATGCTCAAAAGGTGGAAAAACAAACTGATATTTTTTTTGATATTTCTTAAATTGGCTTAGACCAAAAATCTCTCTACAATGTCTATTCAGTATCAAGTCATATCAACTCTACCTCCTTTTTAAATTGCTATCTTCTCTCTTTGGCCATCACTTCACTGGCTCCTTATCTGAGCTACATTAAGTTACCATAAATCTGTTTCCAGATTTGTTACTCATATCTATCCTTGGCCCTACTTACAAAGGGAACACAACATGGAAGTGTCATCATAGAACCCTCATGGAAGGGTCATCATAGAACCCTCATGGAAGGGTCATCATAGAACCCTCATGGAACTGTCATTATATAACCTTCATGGAACCGTCATCATAGAACCTTCATGGAACCTTCATGGAACTGTCATCAAATAACCTTCATGGAACCGTCATCATAGAACCTTCATGGAACCGTCATCATAGAACCTTCATGGAACCTTCATGGAACTGTCATCATATAACCTTCATGGAACCGTCATCATAGAACCTTCATGGAACCGTCATCATAGAACCTTCATAGAACCGTCATCATAGAACCCTCAGGAAGTATTGTGATATACCCCTCATGGAAGGGTCATCATATACCTCTCATGGAAGGGTCATCATAAAACCCTCATGGAAATAAGTCAGACTGCCCACATTGCCCAAGCTCAGGAAACTCCAGTGGCTCCTCCTCACTGGCATAGAATTTGAACTCCTTCATGTCCCTTCAGAAGGTCTTCATAATGCGGACGCTGCTTTCCTGTCCAGCATGGTAGTCTGCCTGACACTGCATCACACTGTATGACTGAGGCAGATCTAATATTCCAAACTCTGGAAGTATTGTGATACTTTGGACTTCTGAACTTCTGTTTATGTTGTACAGTTCATCTAATATACCTCACTCGAGTCTGTCTACTTTCCCAACCTAAGAAACTTCTTTTCTTTTCTGATGCCAACACCAGGATGAGAACTTGCTGTGTAGTTATTTCCTCAGGGTTGAAACATTTCCCCCTGGAGGGAGTTATGGAAATTTGGGGGGGCCAGGAAACCATCGAGATTTACAGATTTAGAAAGCCCACAATTGCAAGACTCCTAAGCCTACAAGACCCTGGGAATGGAGCTCCGCTGGTGCTTGTCTAACACGCAGGAAGTCCTGGGCTGGGTCCCCACTCATTTCAGAATGTTGAGGGGTGGGAGAAGGATCAGTAGTTCAAAGCCATCCTTGGCTGAGTTTGAGGTCAGTTTAGTGGGGTGTTGGGGGGGTATATAGGAGGTTTAGTTACCAAACACTCACCTCTTTTCTAACAAATGTGGCATTCTTCAGATTGGAAATGAAAATATTTTAGTATACTTAATTTAATCCCTAAAGATAAAAGTTCTATAATGTATTCATGTGTAATACATGTTCCTTTCTCTTTAATACTCCTCATCGTAGGCATCACAGACCCTAAAGCTAGGAGCATTTTTAAAGCATCATGGCACCAACAGTCTGAAATACTGTGGTAATAATTACCTTGATCTGTACAGATGAATTACAACCCACAAATCCTTTTCTGCATTTGTAACTTCATTCACATACTGATTTCCAGAAATTTCTCTCAATTCCCCAAATTTTTGTTTCTTCTTAAGTGCTTTCCATTCCTGTAACCGTTTTTCTCTAGTTGAAACAAAAATGTTAGATAAGTATCATATTCTTTTATTACGTATTTATTTATTATTTATCTCTTCTATGAGTTTATTTGTTCCAGGTGCTTGCATGTGCCTAAGGAGACCAAAAGGCTTTGGATTCCCTGGCAGTGGAGTTACAGGCAGTTGTGAGTCATCTGATGGGGGTTCTGGGAACTGAACACTTTAGCATATGCATATATGCATGTGTGTGCCTGTGTGCATATGAACACGGGAATATATGCATACCACATGTGTGGAGAACAGAGAACATCTTGTAGGAGTTGATTCTTTCCTTCCAGCAGGTGGGTTCCAGGGGACAAAGTCACCTTGGCAGAAGGCACTTCTGCCCACTGAGTCATCTCAGTGCTCCTCATTTCCTGCATTCTTGATGTTCTGGCATCTAGAACTTTGCTAATCCTTTAAGGAACATTCATTTCAGAACTGGCTGGTTCTGAGAAGGAAGAAACACTTGCCAAACAGCACATTCTTCAAATGCAAGCCAGCCAACTCCGAAAGCACATCCTTGGTCATTTTTTATTTTCTCTTAGTTTTTGAAGCAGGATTGGCTATGTCCCTGAGTCTGGTTTCACACTCCTGGGCTCAGACTGTCCTCCCAACTCAGCTCCCAAGTGTCTGGGGCTTTGGGCATACACCACCATGCCTGGTTTCAATCATCTTTTTTTCCTGTGGCTGTTTTTTTTTTTTTTTCTTACAAGGCTCCCTGCCCTAGTCATCCCAGAACCTGGTACCAGCTAACTAACAACAGACCTAACCCAGAGCCCACCAAAATGATTCAAACTAGCCAATCATAAGCCTTTACCCTGCCTTGCATGTTCTTTCCCACAGAAACTACAACGAAGGCTGTGTCAGAGATTTTTCCCTTGCTGCTTTTGATCCTGACCTAGTCAGGTGCTTCCTTTTGTGGGACCACGTGCCAGGGTACGCCCCCTTGTCCCCGAGAATGGTAACTGTTCAGTGGCACCCACCTCCTGATCATACTTGTAGCAAAGTCAACAAAAACTCCTGCACACACTTTGGAACACATTGGCCTCGTCTCATACGGGAAGCATGCCAGATGACGACTCCCTTTGGAGTCAAACCCAATGAAATCCAAAGAGAATAATGATGCAGAGCTAGGTCTACCACTAGGCACCTTAGAGGCACAACTATCAGCTTCTCTCTTCCCACTCATTTTCCCTCCCTAGTTCACTGGAAAGGTTAACACGGGTTAATCCTGCCACCAGGAAGACCCTGTTGAGTGGCCTGCAGCTTTCTCTTAGCAATCAAATCAACTGTGACTCGCGTACATAGACAGAAAACCCTCCAGCTATTTTAAGCAAAAAGGAACTTAATCTGGGAAATTAAGTGCTTTGCAGACTTTCTGAAAAGGCGGAAAGAGCAGGCTCTAGGCTGAGCAACCAGGAATGACTCCCAGGACAACACTGAAAAACTGGTCTGCCAAGGCGTCTTTGCCGCAATCCAGAAACTGGGGAATCTGGATTCCAGTTGTTGGCCCACATATTACATTACTCTGAGACTCAGAGAGGCACAATAACAACCGCTGGCACTAGGAACCAGTCTCCCTAGCAACAATCTGAGGATTAGAAAGTGCTGTCAGAACAATGGCTCCAGAATTATGACGCAAATTCTAGGTTCAGACCACTTAAGTGAATGCAACAGGCTTTTCCCCCCACTGCTTTCTCCATTAATTTAGCTTTGAACCCAAATATTCTATGAGTGTGTTAGCAGAACCTGAAACCCATTTGCTATCCTTGTTGCAATGGAGTTTGGGAAGAAAGTAGCTTTAGCTCCTAGCTTCTGTGCTACCTTGACATGCATCCAGAGAAAGGAATGCATGTCAAGGAAGACAGTCTAGTGTATCTGCCACAAAAATAGACTGCAGATACATTCACAGTGACGTTTAGGCTTTCTTCTCCCTTTTAGCTACAGGAGCATCTGGGTTCAATTCACTTGCTTTTTCATAGCTGGTTTCATAGCTGGCATTTTTGTCTCTAATTTCATGAATAAGATATTTTTCACTTCTTTATCTTAACCCGAGGCTTTGCTAGAACCTAATTATCATTGTAGATTCCTCTTCGGTGGCTTGCAGGAAAATCACATTTGCCAGCTTCCGTGTGAGAGTAGATGGTGACAGAGAGAGGTGAGAGTGGTGTATCCATCTCTGGCTCTCAGTCCTAAAGTGTCCTGTGCTGCCTTCCACACAGATCCCTGACTCATATGGGAGGAGGTTCAGGATTCTAAGGTGATCTGGTCCTAAAGTACCCAGGTCACAGTCACTGCCTGAGAAAGAGCAGCTTGGGAGGATAAAGGAGATGGATCAAAACGTTAAGGGTTCATTACCATGATACAACTCAAAATGCTTTCAAAATTTATTTTTATTTTATTTATGTGTATGGGTCTTCTGCCTGCATGTATATCCATGTGCCACTTGCATTCCTGGTACTCATGGAAGACCATGGAATACAAAAGAAGGTGTCAGATCCCCTGAAACTGGAGAGGGTTGTGGGCCTCCGTGTGCATGCTGGGAAACCAGATCCTCTGGAAGATCAGTCAGTGTTCCTAACCACTGAGCCACCTCTCCAGCCACAATGAACTTTCGATTGGCACAAATAAATCTTGTATCTATTTGCAGTTACCTCCTACTTGTTCATTCCAAGATCTGGCATCTAGCAATCTGTCCTACTTATACAGCCTTTTCTGACTTATTTCTTTCTCTGATGGTATTTTCAAAGCTCATATATTTGGTATTCATAGTAGCTACAATGCCCAAGGCAACTTATGGAAGGAAGAGTTTAGATACTCTCCAAATGGCTTATGGTTCCAGAGGGACAAGAGTCCATCATGGTGCATAAGTGTGGCGGCATATAGGCATGGCAGCCAGAGCAAGAAGTTGAGAGACCACACCCTCAACTCCAAGCATAAAGGCAGAGAGAGAAAACTGGAATCAGGGCAAGGCTATGAACTCTCAAAGCCACCCCACATGAGTGATGTAGTCCTCCCTACAGTGATGTAGTCCTCCCCACGGTGATGTAGTCCTCCCTGTGGTAAGTGACATAGTCCTCTCCACGGTGAGTGATGTAGTCCTCCCCACAGTGATGTAGTTCTTCCCGTGGTAAGAGATGTAGTCTTCCCCATGGTGAATGATGTAGTCTTCCCACTAAGGCTGCACTACTTCTCCAAACATTATTGCCAAATATTCAAGCCCATGAGAAAAAAAGTCCTACACCTTTCATATTACAAGTGCAACACTCCAGGAGAATTGAAAAGAAACTGAACTAAAATGAAGACCATACCGGAGGGTTTCACAAATCCAAGCAACCAAAAGAACGAATCAGAAAATTGAACAGTAGGACTATTGCTACTATTAACCCAGAGCACAGATAAAAAAAAAAAAAACGAAGAAAGTGAACAAGGACTAAAAGGCCTACAGGCCACTGTCCAGCAGCTCAACATAATATTTTGGGAGCCCAAAAGCAGCAGATACAAGGAAAGAGAACATTTTCAGAATTAATGGCCAATGTAATTAAAGACACAAGTCTAAAATCCAATATATCAGATACACTTCAAATAGGACAAATCCGAAGATACCCACATAGCAACACAGCACAGTCAAATTGTCAAAAGACAAAGGCAGAATCTTGAAAGAGCAAGAGAAAATCAAGTTATGGCATAAAACAGGTTCTTAGTGAGATTTAACAAGCCAGTTTCTCAAGTAGCAATCCCACGGTGGCACAATACTGTACCTATATATTTCAATAGCTTTTATGTCTTCTTCATCAAATTCATCCTCAGCTTCTTTCAACTGTGCAAGGGTCATCTTCTCATATGGTTTAACTAAAACAAAAATTCAGGTCATCTAATGGTCTGAACATTATTTCTACTTTATAATCAACTTTTAGAAAGCAAAACAAGCTAATGAAAAATCAATAACCCTAACAGCTTAGGTAACAGAAATCAATAATATCTTTAACAAACTTGTAGCAACCAGCTAAAGCATGGTAACATGTTACAAAAATTGTAATATTAGCATTTTTGATCTCCTTAAACGTCATAGAACTGACAGGATACTTGCGAGCAAAGATGGAGAATTAAATAGAACCCATAAATTTAGGTTTCCTCCAAGTACATGGAAATATTAATGAATAAGATCCTATATTGAATGAACAAAAGAGAAGGTAATTTCAAAGTAGAGGCATATGATAGAAGAAATCTCACCGTCTTATACACATATTTCAGCACTTTCATTAACTGGCATGTGCTTTTCAACACACAAATCCGACATTTTAGGTGGCACTCTCCTAACTTTGAGAGCACAGGCAGAGTTTATATTAAAAGATATCTAGTCCCCTCTCCCGTGTCACAAACTGCATTTTTACTGCCTTCACTGCATCATCCCTCCATGCAGCCCACCAAATGCACACTGTACCCATTGCCTCCTCCTGTAAGCGTAGCACCATCTCTTCAATTTCATCTTTTGGTTCTTCTTTTGGAGGAAGAATGCCAAAATTTCTTAATATTTCATTCCATTCTGTATCTTCATTTGGATCCTACAAACAAAAAAAGACAATCTATTAGCACAGTTTTACACTGTACAATGTGCTGACTGAGGGGTGGCACATCCAAATACAAAGCTGCCCATGGACTTCACAGCTAAGGTTTAGAGAACTACTTCTCCCACCAAGAGTGGGACTGCATCCTTTGATTAACAGGATACATCTATCCTCAGTATTACAGAGAAGTTTATAAGAAGATCATGCATATCAGGAGGCTCACAACCACGTGTGGCTCCAGTTTCTGGGAATCTGATGACTCTGCGCCTGTGAGCACTGCATGCAAATGCTGCACATAGATTCACAAGGCACATACACACAAAATAAAAAAAAATCGATATTGAAGCCAAAGATAAAATGACTTTAGCACACTTTGCGTAGGTCCACAAGCTCGACTCAGGTTGTGTCCTCTGGATTGAAACTTGGGTGCCACCAAGATGCTGGCCTCTCATTCTACTGTCATGGACCCCAACAACCAGACTCTTTGAAAGCGTTCCCCATCAGAGTTTAGTTCAAAAATGATCCTGAGAGGCAAAAGATATGCATATTATGGGTAAAAAATATTTTCTTCAAACACTATGAAATTGATAAAAACTAATATCCTGATATGCATTCTGGGAACCAAACTCAGGTTCTGTGAAAGAGCTGTTGGTGTTCTTAACCACTGAGCCATCTCTCCAGCCCCTTACGTTTTATTTTTAATTGGAAGTATTGTTTCTTTCATACAATACATTATGGTTATGGTTTCCTCTCCCTCAAATCCTTCCAGGTTCCTCCAACCCATCCAATGTCACATCTTTAGAAAACAAATAGGCAAGCAACAAAACCAAAATAAAAAGAAAAGTATGAGAAACAGAAACAAATATACAAGAATAAGACCCATAAACCCCACAAAATCAGGAATCATAATATATAAGCAAAAGACCAGTAAGGTTTTCTAAAAAAGGCCTAAACAAAGCAATATGAGACAAAATCATCTCCAAAATTCTGCTGAGTTTGTTTTGTGTTGATTACCCACTGCTGGGAATGGGGCCTACCTTTCAGTGTGTCTCATATACCCACTGAGACACCAGTGGAGTAGTTAGGGATGGGAGCTCCTGTCCACTTCCTCTTCTCAGCACTGGGACCCCTTCTGGCTCGGACCCATGCAGACTGTGTGCACGCTGCCATGGATTCTGTGAGTTCATACGTCCATCGGTCCTGTTGTGTCTGGAAGACACTATTTCCTTGGTATCTTCCATTACCTCTGGCTTTTATAATCTCTCTGTCTCCTCTTCCCAGAATCACGAAGGGATGGATTGATGAAGACATTCTATTTAGGATTGAGTATTTCAAGGTCTCCCACTCTCTGCACATTGTCCAGTTTTGGGTCTCTGCATTTGTTCCCGTCTAGGCAAGAGGAAGCTTCTCTGATAATGGCTGAGCAAGACACTGATCTATGAGTCTAGCAGAATGTTGTTGGAAGTCATTTTGCTGCTATGTTACTTTAGCAGAACAACAGCTCTGGTTTTCCCCTAAGCCCATGCTGTCTCTTCAGGTTTTTGACCACACACACACACACACACACACACACACACACACACACACATATATAGAGAGAGAGAGAGTCTCTCATCTACCACCTAAGCTGGCGTACCAGTCACCATGCCTGAATATCAAGCATTTTTTACTTGGAAAAAATACATAATATGAAGATGACCATTTTGGGCATTTACAGACACAGAGCAAAACCTGACAAAGCACAGCCATGCTGACACACACCCAGCCTTAGCATCCCTTTAGGGCTCTCCAATGCTCTTGCTATTTTTGAGACTATCTTGGGGACCCTTGAGAGTCCACGTACATTCTAAGGAGTATTTTTCTATTCTTGCAAAAATAATGCTAGAATTTGACAAAACGAATTGAATATATAGATTGCTGGAAGTAGTATTGATCTTTTGACATCTGTGATCTAACAAGGATCCTTGTAATTGGATTCCTGAGGAAGACAACATGATAGGAACAAAAGGGGGGAACCCAGGGAGCCCAAGAGCCAGAGAAAGACATCTCCCAGGGAACAACCATTTTGAGCCAGACACACAACTGAATCTACATGCAGATATTTATTTATTACCTTTTATATCATTTTGTAACATGGTGACAGGTGGGGCAGAAACAGATTGTGGATATATATCATTTCTGTTTTATTCCAAGTCATTACTCTTCTTCTTCTTTTTTTTTTTTTTGATTTTCGAGACAGGGTTTCTCCATAGCTTTTGGTTCCTGTCCTGGAACTAGCTCTTCTAGACCAGGCTGGCCTTGAACTCACAGAGATCCGCCTGCCTCTGCCTCCCGAGTGCTGGGATTAAAGGCGTGCGCCATCACCGCCTGGCTCATTACTCTTCTTTAACTAATTGTATACCTTTCCCTCTTAATGAAGGCAAGCATTTATTTCCAAGCTTTAAACCCAGGTAACAGTCCATGTTCCCAAGCAGAAACATGGGATATTTGGATACTTCCACTTTCTGTCTTCAATACTTCCCGGCAACGTTTTATACTTCTGTTCATGTACGTCTTCGGCCTCATTGTTTATCCTTTGTGTTCTATTTCTTCTGGTGTTATGATAAACGGAAGTTTTTATTGTTAGTACATAGACATATCTTTATAAAAATTTTATGGTCTTCAACTACTTCCTGTAGACATTTTCGGAATACAATAAGTGCAATTGTTTCATAACTGGCTTCTGTCCATTCTAACACTGGAACTCTCTGCAGCTTCTTTCACTGGTTCAGGATTGTGCTGCCCTTGTTCTTTTGAGCTCTACACTGTTGCTTGGCTTCTGCTTGCTCTCTTGGAAATTTCATTAGTGACAATTTGTTAAGATCAAACACAAAAAAGTCTTCCTCTACAACAATGTTGTTGTGAATTTGTGGGAAAGCTGCCATAGGTCAAAACTGTTTAAGGGGAAGGTTGGATTACTGACCACTCAGCATCGAGGTGGCCTTCCCTGAATTTCCCTAGGCAGTGGTCCTACTCACCCTCCTGGTTGTCTCCCACCCTTGGGCATACCATACTCTTCAGTTCTTAGTCACTGTGCAATTGGACCCAAGAACAAAATGCAAATTTTATCCCTTTCATGCTAAAACTGGCTTTGGAGATTGCAAAAACAGGATGGGTGGGGATTTACTGCTCCAGCACACACACACACACACACACACACACACACACACACACACGTGTCTGAGTTCGCAGCATGGAGGAACTTCTGGAGTAGTATAGACAAACAGACGGTTGTTAATATGTATATTGCAATAGGGAATGAGGAAATACCAAGCAGTGATCTGAAACGCAAATTTGCTTACTATCTTTAGCTGAAACAGAGAAAGATGACAGGGAGGCGAGTTCTAGGGGAGGCTACAAAGCAGGGGGACTTGGTTCACCCCTGTCTATGCCGGGACCCTCTTTACGGTAACATCCCATTGTGAATTAGAATCAGCTTTCTGCTATACACACACAAAGACTGATACCGCAAGTTGGAGATTTCTTTTTAGATGTCAATTTCTCTTTTTTTTGTTTTTTTTTCTTTTTTTTCTTTTTTTTTAAATTTATTTATTTATTAAGGATTTCTGCCTCCTCCCCGCAACCGCTTCCCATTTCCCTCCCCCTCCCCCGATCAAGTCCCCCTCCCTCATCTGCTCGAAGAGCAATCAGGGTTCCCTGACCTGTGGGAAGTCCAAGGACCGCCCACCTCTATCCAGGTCTCATAAGGTGAGCATCCAAACTGCCTAGGCTCCCCCAAAGCCAGTACGTGCAGTAGGATCAAAAACCCACTGCGATTGTTCTTGAGTTCTCAGTATTCCTCATTGTCCGCTATGTTCAGCTAGTCCGGATTTATCCCATGCTTTTTCAGACCTAGGCCAGCTGGCCTTGGTGGGTTCCCGATAGAACATCCCCATTGTCTCAGTGTGTGGGTGCACCCCTCGTGGTCCTGAGTTTCTTGCTCGTGCTCCGTCTCCTTCTGCTCCTGATTTGGACCTTGAGATTTCTGTCCGGTGCTCCCATGTGGGTCTCTGTCTCTGTCTCCTTTCATCGCCTGATGAAGGTTAATATTCTTGAGGATGCCTATGTGTTTTGCTTTTGGATTCACCTTCTTATTTAGCTTCTCTAGGAACATGAATTATAAGCTCAATGTCCTTTATTTATGGCTAGAAACCAAATATGAGTGAGTACATCCCATGTTCCTCTTTTTGGGTCTGGCTTACCTCACTCAGGATAGTGTTTTCTATTTCCATCCATTTGTATGCAAAATTCAAGAAGTCCTTGTTTTTACTGCTGAGTAATACTCTAATATGTATATATTCCATACTTTCTTCATCCATTCTTCCGTTGAAGGGCATCTAGGTTGTTTCCAGGTTCTGGCTATTACAAACAATGCTGCCATGAACATAGTTGAGCATATACTTTTGTTGTATGATAGGGCCTCTCTTGGGTATATTCCCAAGAGTGGTATTGCTGGATCCAGGGGTAGGTTGATCCTGAATTTCCTGAGAAACCGAAACACTGCTTTCCAGAGTGGTTGCACAAGTTTGCATTCCCACCAGCAATGGGTGAGTGTACCCCTTTCTCCACAACCTCTCCAGCAAAGGCTATCATTGGTGTTTTTTATTTTAGCCATTCTGACAGGTGTAAGATGGTATCTTAAAGTTGTCTTGATTTGCATTTCCCTGATCGCTAAGGAAGTTGAGCATGACCTTAAGTGTCTTTTGGCCATTTGAAGTTCTTCTGTTGAGAATTCTCTGTTCAGCTCAGTGCCCCATTTTATAATTGGGTTGATTAGCCTTTTATGGTCTCGTTTCTTGATTTCTTTATATATTTTGGAGATCAGACCTTTGTCAGTTGCAGGGTTGGTGAAAATCTTCTCCCAGTCAGTGGGTTGCCTTTTTGTCTTAGTGACAGTGTCCTTTGCTTTACAGAAGCTTCTCAGCCTCAGGAGGTCCCATTTATTCAATGATGCCCTTAGTGTCTGTGCTGCTGGGGTTACACATAGGAAGTGGTCTCCTGTGCCCATGTGCTGTAGAGTACTTCCCACTTTCTCTTCTATCAGGTTCAGTGTGTTCGGACTGATATTGAGGTCTTTAATCCATCTGGACTTGAGTTTTGTGCATGGTGATAGATATGGATCTATTTTCATTCTTCTACAGATTGACATCCAGTTTTGCCAGCACAATTTGTTGAAGATGCTCTCTTTTTTCCATTGTATACTTTTAGCTCCTTTATTGAAAATCAGGTGTTCATAAGTTTGTGGGTTAAAGTCGGGGTCTTCTATTCGATTCCATTGGTCGACTTCTCTGTTTTTATGCCAACACCAAGCTGTTTTCAATACTGTAGCTCTGTAATAGAGTTTGAAGTCAGGGATGGTAATGCCTCCAGACAATCCTTTATTGTATAAGATTGTTTTGGCTATCCTGGGTTTTTTGTTTTTCCATATAAAGTTGATTATTGTCTTCTCCAGATCTGTGAAGAATTTTGATGGGATTTTGATGGGGATTGCACTGAATCCATAGATTGCTTTTGGTAGAATTGCCATTTTTACTATGTTGATCCTCCCAATCCAAGAGCAAGGGAGGTCCTTCCATTTTCTGGTGTCTTCTTCAATTTCTTTCTTCAAAGACTTATAGTTCTTGTCAAATAGATCTTTCACTTCCTTGGTCAGAGTTACCCCAAGATATTTTATGCTATTTGTGGCTATCGTGAAAGGTGATGCTTCTCTGATTTCCCTCTCTGCTTCCTTATCCTTAGTGTATAGGAAGGCAACTGATTGTTTTGGAGTTGATCTTGTATCCTGCCACATTACTAAAGGTGTTTATCAGCTGTAGGAATTCTTTGGTAGAATTTTTGGGGTCGCTTATGTATACTATCATATCATCTGCAAATAACGAAAGCTTAACTTCTTCCTTTCCAATACGAATCCACTTGATCTCCTTATGTTGTCTTATTGCTATTGCTAGAACTTCAAGCACTATATTGAAGAGGTATGGAGAGAATGGACATCCTTGTCGTGTTCCTGATTTTAGTGGGATGGCTTTGAGTTTTTCTCCGTTTAATTTGATGTTAGCTGTTGGCTTGCTGTAAATAGCTTTTATTATATTTAGGTAGGACCCTTGTATCCCTATTCTCTCCAAGACCTTTATCATAAAGGGGTGTTGAATTTTGTCGAATGCTTTTTCAGCATCTAATGAAATGATCATATGGTTCTTTTCTTTCAGTTTATTTATATGGTGGATTACATTGATAGATTTGCGTATGTTGAACCAGCCCTGCATCTCTGGGATGAAGCCTACTTGATCATAACGGATAATTTTTCGGATGTGTTCTTGGATTCGGTTTGCCAGTATTTTATTGAGAATTTTTGCGTCGATGTTCATGAGTGAGATAGGTCTGTAATTCTCTTTCTTGGTTGGGTCTTTGTGTGGTTTTGGTATCAGGGTAACTGTAGCTTCATAAAAGGAATTTGGCTATGACTCTTCTGTTTCTATATTGTGAAATACATTAAGGAGTATAGGTATTAGTTCTTCTTGGAAGTTTTGGTAGAATTCTACATTGAAACCATCTGGTCCTGGGCTTTTTTTCGAAGGGAGATTTTTGATAACCGTTTCTAATTCTTCGCGAGTAACCGGTCTATTTAGATCATTCACCTGGTCTTGGTTTAGCTTTGGTATATGGTACTTATTTAAAAAAATGTCCATTTCTTTTGTATTTTCCAGTTTTGTGGCATACAGGCTTTTGTAATAAGATCTAATGATTCTCTGAATTTCCTCTGTGTCTGTGGTTATGTCCCCCTTTTCATTTCTGATCTTATTTATTTGCGTGTTCTCTCTCTGTCGTTTAATTAGTTTGGATAGGGGTTTATCGATCTTGTTGATTTTCTCCAAGAACCAGCTTTTTGTTTCATTGATTCTTTGGACTGTTTTCTGTGTTTCTAGTTTGTTGATTTCAGCCCTCAGTTTGATTATTTCCAGTCTTCTACTTCTCCTGGGCGTGTCTGCTTCTTTTTTTTCTAGAGCTTTCAGGTGTGTTGTTAAGTCCCCAATGTATGTATTCTCCGTTTTCTTTAAGTGGGCACTTAGTGCTATGAACTTTCCTCTTAGCACTGCTTTCATTGTGTCCCATAGGTTTGAGTATGCTGTCCCTTTATTTTCATTAAATTCAAGGAAGACTTTAATTTCTTTCTTGATTTCTTCCTTGACCCAGGTGTGGTTCAGTAGTTGACTGTTCAGTTTCCATGAGTTGGTTGGTTTTTGGGGGGTAGCATGGTTGTTGCCTTCTAACTTTAATCCATGGTGATCTGATAAGACACAGGTGGACACTGATATTTTTTTGTATCTGTGGAGGTTTCCTTTGTTACCAACTATGTGGTCAATTTTTGAGAAGGTTCCATGAGCTGCAGAGAAGAAGGTATATTCTTTCCTATTTGGGTGGAATGTTCTATAGATGTCTGTTAAGTCCATTTGCTTCATTACCTCCAATAATTCTCTTAATTCTCTATTAGGTTTCTGTCTGATTGACCTGTCCCTTGGAGAGAGAGGTGTGTTGAAGTCTCCTACTACTAGTGTGTGTGTTTTGATGTCTGCCTTGAGTTCTAGTAAAATTTCTTTTACATAAGTAGGTGCTTTTATATTGGGGGCATAGATATTCAGGATTGAGACGTCATCCTGATGAATTGTTCCTGTTATGAGTATAAAGTGACCATCTCGGTCTCTTCTGATTGATTTTAGTTTGAAGTCAGTTTTGTTAGAAATTAGTATGGCCACACCTGCTTTTTTCTTAGGACCATTTGCTTGAAACACCTTTTCCCAACCCTTTACTCTGAGTAGGTGCCTGTCTTTGTGGTTGAGATGTGTTTCTTGCAAACAGCAGAATGTTGGATCCTGTTTTCATATCCAATCTTTTAGCCTGTGCCTTTTATAGGTGAATTGAGCCCATTAATATTAAGTGATATTTATGACCAGTGGTTGTTTACTCCGTTTATTCTTATTGCTTTTGGTAGTAGAGATTGTGTGTCTCCCTTCTTTGAGATGTGCTGGTGAAGGGTCACTAGATGCCTGGGTTATTGTAGGCAGTGTTGGCAGTGTTGGATTCCTTGGGTTGCGATTTTCCTTCTATTACTTTCTGTAGGGCTGGATTTGTGGCTACGTATTGTTTAAATTTGTTCTTATCCTGGAATGTCTTGTTTTCTCCATTGATAATGAATGATAGCTTGGCTGGGTATAGTAGTTTGGGTTTGCATCCATGGTCTCTTAGCTTCTGCAGTACATCTATCCAGGACCTTCTGGCTTTCATAGTTTCCATAGAGAAGTCAGGTGTAAGTCTGATCGGTTTACCTTTATAAGTTACTTGCCCTTTTTCCTTTGCAGCTCTTAATATTCTTTCTTTAACCTGTATATTTTGTGTTTTGATTATTATATGGTGAGGAGATGTTTTTCTTTGATCCAGTCTGTTTGGTGTTCTGTATGCTTCTTGAATATTTAAGTGAATATCTTTCTTTAAGTTGGGAAAGTTTTCTTCCATAATTTTGTTGAAAATATTTTCTGGGCCTTTGAGCTGTGACTCTTCTTCTTCTATTCCTATTATTCTTATGTTTGGTTTTTTTATTGTGTCCCATATTTCCTGAATGTTTTGTGTTGAGAATTTGTTGGCTTTGCTGTTTTCTTTGATCTGTTCGTTTATTTCTCTATGGTGTCCTCAGCCTCTGAGATTCTTTCTTCTAGCTCTTGTATTCTATTGATTATGCTTGTTTCTGTAGACTCTGCTCGTTGACCTAGATTTTCCATATCCAGCTGGTCCTCAGTTTGTATTTTCTTCCTTGCCTTCATTTCAGTTTTCAATTCTTGAACTGTTTCCATTACCTGTTTGATCGTATTTTCTTGGTTTCCCAGTGTATCATGTACGTATTTACTCATTTCTTCAAACTTTTTGTTATACTTCTCATCCATTTCTATAAGGGCATTTTTTACATGTTGTTTAAGGGAGTCTATTGCCTTCATAAAGTCAATTTTTTCCCACTTCTTCTGTGTTAGGTTGTTCAAACACTTCTGTTGTAAGATCATTGGGTTCTGGTGTTTTCATGTTGTTTTTCAGATTATTGGGTGAATTCTTGCCTTGGCGCCTGCCCATCTCCTCCTATTGATCCTATCTAATGGGTCTTTTAAAAACCGGATCAGGTTTCCCTGCTGGCCAAGGGCTCCGCTTACAAAATGCCCTCGCTCTGTTTCCTGGTTCCTGCCGCAGGCCAAGAACCCTCTCACCCCTCCGAAGGGTCTTCAGGACAGGACCAGGCTCCCCATGTGCCAGTGACCTGGCCAACCAAAGGCCTACCTCTTTGATTTAATTGTAGTAGGGCGATCTGCTCTCCTTATTGCACGCCTGTCCCTGCCGTTTGGGTCTGCCGCCGTGCCGGTCCCCCAAAACCTCTTCCTGAATGCAGTGTCGCGCCGCCTCCATGCGTCTGTCCAATTTCTCTTTCAAAAGAATGATTTCTCTGTTTTCAGAGCTTCTCTTTTATTTGCTCGAAATACTTCTCATGCCTGAGAAGTTTGGGGTGAAAGCCTCTGGTCTCCTACCATCATTTAAGACCTCCTATTCTAGGTCCTAGTCACCTTGAAATTCTCCTGGTTTCCATCTTCCTAGCACGTCACCTCTCTGACATTCTCAGGGATCCCTTGATTCTCTTAGAAGATGCTCTAGAAGTTTCGTCTGCAGTTCCCACTCCAGACGTTTCTATTTTTATTTAGTAGGAGAACTGGATTGGGTACTGTAGCCAGATGTTACTACCAGTTCTAGTCATTATATTTTTCTTGAAATTTTGTTCTCTGTCTCTGTCTTTCTGTCTCTGTCTGTCTGTCTGTCTCTCAGCTGTGTGGATCACATGTCCCATGACATACATGTGGAGTACATTATCTTTCCATGGGTCTTGGAATCTCACTCAGGTCATGAGACCTGCATCATTGGGGTCGGCCAGCAAAGCGCTTTTATCCATGGAGCCATATCACGTTTATAGAACACTTTCTGCACCTCACAGTCCCTTGGTGCTTTCTTTCCTTTAGCATTGCTAAACTTCTTAAAATAGATGACTGGGAAGAAGAGGCACCGTAGCCCATTCTTGGCTGCTGCACTGGGTATTTCTCTGGCTCTCTCTGCTTGAGTTACCTACAAGCTGCGTGTTGTTGATTTCAAAGAACAGTCCTTATACACTGAGCTGAACTGACTTGAGTTCTTCCTGATAAAACATTCTTCTCAAGAGACACAATACTATATTCTTATATATTCAGTCAAACTTCTCAATTGTTCTTATTTAACTCATCTAGGACTTCGTTGCAATGTTACTTAACATAACTGTTTGACTGTGCCCTTCCCTTCACTTTGACAATGATGTATGAAATATTATCTAACAGAAATAGGGGCCACAATCTCGTTCCACAAATGGTAATAGTGTTTTGCCATGGTGTGGTTACCTTTAATATTCTCTCAGATATGCTCTTATGGGACAGGTCCGTGTTTAAAGCCTAAGAACCGGCTGTTGAATACATCAGTGGAAAACAATAGTCAGGGAAAAGAGAGGTCAATGTGTTGCTGTTTTCTGTTGGTTTCACTTCAGCAGAATTTCTGAAAAGCCAGTGCTGTAGAGCAGGACAGACTGCAGAGAGGGACAGACTGCAGAGAGGGACAGACCGCAGAGAGGGACAGACTGCAGATTGGGACAGACCGCAGAGCCAGAGAGGGACAGACTGCAGAGAGGGACAGACCGCAGATAGGGACAGACTGCAGAGTGGGACAGACAGACTGCAGAGCCAGAGCGGGACAGACTGCAGAGCGGGACAGACTGCAGATAGGGACAGACTGCAGATAGGGACAGACAGACTGCAGAGCGGGACAGACAGACTGCAGAGCGGGACAGACAGACTGCAGAGCGGGACAGACAGACTGCAGAGCGGGACAGACTGCAGATAGGGACAGACTGCAGAGAGGGACAGACTGCAGAGAGGGACAGACTGCAGAGCGGGACAGACAGACTGCAGAGCGGGACAGACTGCAGAGAGGGACAGACAGACAGCAAAGCAGGACAGACTGCAGAGAGGGACAGACAGACAGCAGAGCGGGACAGACTGCAGAGAGGGACAGACTACAGAGCGGGACAGACTGCAGAGAGGGACAGACTGCAGAGCCAGGCTAATAGTACAAATACACTTGCTAATAACCGTCTAATGTGAGCGAACTTGATTACACACAAATTATGCTTAAAACACCACAATAAATTGTATGTTCCACAAAACTGCCCAAAGTAAGTATGGTAAACCAAAAAAAATCCCAATGCACTTTACTAGGGAGCATGTAAGGGAAGGCTTTCTTGCATTGGAAAGTGCGGTTTTTACTCTGAGAAAGAAGAGGGAAGGAGCAAGGGAGGGAAGGAGAAAACAAAGGCAGATGCTCTTTAACTAAATTAAAATTTTATTATCAAGAACTCACAAATAAAAAACACCACCTTGTGAAATTACCAAGACCCAAAGTCTTGAAATGTACAGCTGTAATTTAACTTTTTCTATTTACAAAAATTTAAATGTGTGTGTGTGTGTGTGTGACAGAGAGAGAGAGAGAGAGAGAGAGAGAGAGAGAGAGAGAAGACAACCTCAGGAGTTGGGTCTCACTTCCCACCGTGTGGATCCCAGGGATCGAACTCGGGTTTTCAGGCTTGGCAGCAAGCACCTTAATCCACTGAGCCATCTTACAGGCCAATAGGTGCACTCCCTGCCTCCTTCTAAAAGAAAGTAAACAAGAGAGGACAGTTAAACCGAATCCACTTGGGCCAACGCTACTCCTTAATTCAACAATATCCCAGCATTTGGATTTCCGGGACTCAGAGGTAAAAGGCAATTCTGAAAATTGAGTGTCTCCTTCAGCCTCACATGGGAGTCATGAATATCGAAAACTGGCGTTCTCTTAAAACTAGACAGGAGATGCACAAAACAGCACTTAATAGAACGTAACTCCGGGGAGGGCCCACACCACTCCGTTCACGCCCTTCAGCTTGGAACTAGCCGGCTTATCCCACTCAGAGCTCCAAGGTCACCCACAGACCTGACCCTCACCTGCATGATGTTCTTTTATGCCCCTCACTAGGGCTCAAGGTCTCGGACTTCCTCCAGACTGGCATAGGGAGCCAGCCAGCTCTGGCTAGCAGTTTCTAACGCCCCGGGGGCGGGGCGAGGGTAACAGAACCTACTGCGCATGTGCAACGGTAAGCTCAGTTGCCAGGCAACACAGAGGCCCAGGTCCCAGGTGTGTGGACCCTGAGGCATCAGGTCTACCAGGATGGGGCTCTAGCTCAAGCAGTGGGGAGCCTGTTGGTCACGTGGTGTTCGTATTGCTATTCATTCCAACCTCTACCCCTGCCTTGTCCACTGCTCCTCAAGGTTGAATCCAGTATTCATGGAGGAAAACAAAAATTTCTTGGGTGGTGAACCCTTCCGAGGGGTTCTTAAACTGGGCCCATCATCTGTTTGAAGATAAATTTTAAGGACTATCTAGGCACTTTCCGTAAGTTGTGATTTTGATTTTTTGTGTCTGTTTTAATTTTTTTAATTTATTTTTAAACTTGGACCAAAATTTTCCATCAGATTATCAATGAGACTATAAGTTCCCCTGACACCACAAGCCTGTGGGTAGACGAGGAAGGAGAATGGAAGCTGGGGCATCAACCTGGGCTACATATTGTCTCAAAACAAAATCAAAACAGAAAAAAAATCACTAGAAAAAGTACCTCACTCCCTTTAGAAGCTCTGGTTTAGGTAGGAGACATAACCTGTTTACATTAAGAAAAGGAGGTTTTTTGTTTTGTTTTGTTTTTGGTTCTTTCGAGACAGGGTTTCTCTGTAGCTTAGGTGCCTGTCCTGGAACTAGCTGTTGTAGACCAGGCTGGTCTCGAACTCACAGAGATCCGCCTGACTCTGCCTCCCGAGTGCTGGGATTAAAGGCGTGCACCACCACACAAGTTTATGCACATGGTCCCAGAGATATACTCAAGAGAATTTTTTTAAAGCAAAGAAATGTACTTAGTGACACAATTTTAAACTTGAGTTCATCAGCGGAGCCATTGCCCTACAGTGATCAGTGCAGATTAATATAGATTCTACTGGCTTCTACACCCCAACCACCCTCTAGTGTTTGTGTATGACACACTGGTAAGCGGAAACGTTAGTAACCATGTCCTGGTATTTCTGCTTTTCACTTTTTCTCACTTTTACGTGAAGCTCCTTAAAATACACAAGCAATTCATGTCTATCCGGACTTTTAAGGGACCCTCCGACTGAATATTCAAGCCCCCCTCTCTTATTTTGACCAAAAAAGGTAGGGGGAGGGCCTAAAAAGACAAAATAGTGCATATTTTTTCTCATATGCAATATATGGATATAGATATGAAATCAGAAGAGGGATTTTTTTGGGCAGGTAATAGGGAAACAAGAAGGGTAGCAAGAACAGTGTGTGTGGGGGGGGGTAAATATGAACAAGAACAACTATAAATATGTATAAAATACCATGAGATATGATGTATGTTAAATAAAGAAATTATTCTAAAAGCCAAGTTAATAGAACTACCATGTACAAACAGCTAATTCCGCCCCATGCATTCACGGCTTTAGAGTAGAGGACCCTCACTGTGCTAAGGCTCACCCTGCCAAGGCGATTTCCTTTTAAAGGAAGAATGTGATTTTTTTTTTTTTACTCTCAGTTTCCTCTTAATTTATGTCTTTCCTAGCTCTTGGTAGGAAGAATAATTCAGGAGCTTTCTTCATGAAACATGTTATTGAAATTCCGCAGGTACGGTTATCATCAACTCCTGGAAAAGCTGTTTTTTTTTCCTGGTAATGAACGAGGTTGGATGTCCTCCACTGGTTACAAGGGGGAAACAATCTCAGAGAAACTAATCACTGCCACTTGGCCAGGGAAAGCCTTCTGATACATTTGTAGCAATCTGAAATCTACTCTGTAATATAGAAATCATAGCTTGCTTATTAGAATATTGACAAAGTCACAGCTGGAGTGGTTCCCACTGGTACTCTAACATAGCTAGGCTCTATTTTGTTCTTGTTTCATTTGTTTGTTTTTCTAGATAGAGGCTTGCTGCACAGCCCAGGCTAGCCTTGGACTTGCCTCTGTCCTGCCTTAGCATCACAAATGCTGCAATTACAGACATGGACTCTCATGAGAATCTGCATTCAGAGCTGATGACTCCATCACGGACCTAATCCAAATTGGAAAACCTAAAATTGTTCAGCCAGCTCTCTATGAGTGAGTGTCTTACCTAAACACCTAAAATGTTTGTGTGTCAACACTATCGAGAGCTACAGGACCTACGGAGCTTCTTTAAGAGCGGCTTCGCTGTGCACGATTAATCATTGCAACATTCCATGAAAGGTTTTTAAGATGCTGTTTTATTTTCAACAAATCAAACATTTATAATCTCAACTGTCACGGAGAATGCTACAAAGCAGGGGTTTGCAACAGAGTAAATTTAGGAGGAATCATTTTTTAAAACAAAATGTAAGTATATTATATATCTTATCGCACTGTTTCAATGGAAAATCAGTCGACATCTGTAAAAAGAAAAAAAATGAATTAGATTCACATATATGTGAGGCGAGGAATATGTACATATTATGCTTATACAGACATTTCTATGAATACTTTGTTATAGTATAATAACATTGGGAATTGAGATATTTCCCAACTGTTCTTCAGCCTCTCTCTCTCTCTCTCTCTCTCTCTCTGTATTTTTTCAATTTATCGCCTAATCACTCTCTAATGACAAATTTATTCTACACATATGTGTGCCTAATAGTTATAATATTTAATAATATATTTAACAATGTGAAAGTAGTTTACTAGAGCTTATTAGTCCCAATAAGAATATAAATATGTCAAGTTTTCCCCACATCTGCCTTAGACCATGGCGCAGTTCATCTGAAGCTCACGGAGAAGACTCTAGTACTGCTGAATGCTGCTGTGACCTAATCCAAGCCTCAGCCAGCCACATTTTGGCTCAGTACCAAGGATAAGTTGGTCTCCAACTCCTGCTAAGCTTCTTAGAGCTCTTGAGATGGTGAAGAAAAATCCCAAGTGCTGAAACTGAGGGTTTCCAAGAACTCACAGCTGAGGAAGCCACGCTGAATAGCTCTGTGGCCACTGAGGGGATCATCAGCAAATGTGACGTCATTGGCTGTTGTAGCTGGCGACTGGCCTTTTATATCTGATTTTGTTTAAGCTCTCATTTGAATGTTCTTGGACCACATGTGATGAGACCGATATCTTCAATAAAATAAGATCTATCAAAAAAGATTTTCTTGTTGGTTTACTCATCTATCTGCCATGATGTGATTCACATTTTATACTTATTTTCTTACTAAATGTTATCAGGATAAAGCAAGAAATTAGGTAGTCAGATGACAAAAGCAAGAGGGGAAATGACTGTTGAATTACTATTTTATTTGTAAATAAAATTGCGAGCAAAATAGACCAAGTAGACCCTAACAGAGGGAATGTACATAAAATTGCATTTTCTGAAATTCAGAGCAAAATTCATACTAAATTGTTCAGATTCCATGTCCGTTGTGACTGTGTAGAAAAGGTTCTGGTGACTTTAACTCCTCTAGTTGTTTCAATCTCTGGCTTTTCGTTTCTGCTTTTGTATATTTATAGTTTTGTCTTTTTCTAGAATAAACTGGGCAAAATAATGTATTTTTTCAAAGATCCAGATTTGCTTTAAGAAATTTCTGCTTTGCTCATTTTTATTTTTAAAGAATTTGTGTGTGTGTGTGTGTGTGTGTGTGTGTGTGTGTGTGTGTGTGGTGTGTGTGGTGTGGGGTGCCTGTGGAGATCAAAAGAGAGTGTCATATCCCTAGGAGCTATGGTTAATTATAAGCAATTGAGAGCTGTCCAGTGTGGATGGTGGAGCCAAATTCTAGTCCTTTGCATAAATGACAAGCATTCTTAACCTCTGAGTCATCTCTCCAGTGCTCCCCCACCTGCCACTTTTTAAAAATGTAATTTATTTTTTAAAAGAAAACAAACTATCTTTTTTCATTTTTACATACCAATCCCAGTTCCCTCTACTTCCCCTCCTTCCATTCCCTCTACCTAGTCCCCCATTCCTCAGAGAGGTTCAAGGCTATATCGACTCTCTACTATAGCTAGGCTACTATAGCTAGGGATCCGTCCAAAGAGAATATGTTTCCTAAAAGCCAATACATGCAGTAGGGATGAGTCCTGGACCACTGCCAGTGTCCCCGCAGTCTGTTCCATCCATCCATCTGTCACCCACATTTAGAGGGTTTAGTTTGGATTTAGGCTTGTTCCTTCCTTGTCCAGCTGAAGATGGTGAGCTCCCATTAGCTCAGGTAAACTGTTTCAGTGGGTGACCCCATCATGGTCCAGAGGCATCACCATCCCTGACATCAATCTCTGTTATAGAGCTACAGTAGTGAAAACAGCTTGGTATTGTCATAAAAACAGACAGCAAGATCAATGAAATCAAATTGAAGACACGGATATTAATCCATACACCTATGAACACCTGATTTTTGACAAAGAAGCTAAAAATACACAATAGGAAAAAAAGCATGTTCAACAAATGGCACTGGCATAACTGGATGTCGACATGTAGAAGAATGAAAATAGATCCATATCTATCCCCATGCGCAAAGCTCACCTCCAAATGGGTTAAAGACTTCAATAGAAATCCAACCACACTGAACCTGATAGAAAAGGAAGTGGGAAGTAGCCTTCAATGCATGGGCATAGGAGACCACTTCCTAAATATAACACCAGCAGCACAGACACTGAGAGCAACAATACATAAATGGGACCTCTGGAAACTGAGAAGATTCTGCAAAGGACACAGCCAAAAAGACAAAAAGGCAGCCTACTGAACAGAAAAAGATCTTTACCAGCCCCACATCAGACAGAGGACTTGTCTCCAAAATAAATAAAGAACTTACGAAATTAGACATCAAAATTCCAAATAATCCAATTAAAAATGGTGTACAGAACTAAACAGAATTCTCAACAGAAGAATCTCAAATGGCTGAAAGACACAAGGAAATGTTCAACAACTTTAGCCATGGAGAAACGCAAAAACAACTCTGAGATACCGTCTTATATCAGTCAGAATGGCTAAGAAAAAAAAACACCACTGATAGCTTATGCTGGAGAGGATGTGGAGTAACGGGGACACTTTTCCATTGCTGGTGGGAATGCAAACTTGTACTACCACTCTGGAAATCAATGTGGTGATTTCTCAGAAGATTGGGAATCAAGCTACCTCAGGACCCAGCAAGACCCACCACTTTTGTGGCTTCATGCATGTCAGCCACCACCCTACCCACTGAGCTGCAACCCTAGATTTATAAACATTTTTTGAGTATGAGTTAGTTAGAAGACAGAAGTACCTGCCAGTGAATCCCGGCCTGCTCCGGTGGAGCTGACTAACAGAATAGGAATGAAATCCCTGAAATTTTATGATGTGCACAATAAACAATGATGGTGTCATCATCTCCAAAAATCTCTTTGGATGACTACTATTGTGTCATAGACCAAGGAATACTAGGATCAAAGCAAATCTAACCCTGAAATACCAGTACTTCCCATTCCTAAAGCTTGCATTGCCCCTACAATTGAAGTTTTATATATAATGTTAGTGTATATATGCAATTGAACAATTGAAGCATATATGAGTATGGTTTAATTTGTGACAAACAGAATCTTCCAAGTTGAGTTCAGTTGTGAAACACATGCTGTTTCATGTTTATTTATTTATGTATTTTTGGAACACATACCATTTTAAATGAAACCTGTTGACCTCTTCCCATTGCGTGGCTGCAAAAGAATAGATTGGAAAGAAATTGTGACTAATGATGTGAGGTAATTCCATTGAAAGAAGCCTAATATTATAAAGAAGGGTCCTTACTGTACACTGAGGTGACCCGACAAGCTATGGACAGAACAGAAAAGGGCTTGTTGGACCCCACAGATGCAGTTTCTGATTTACTAAATCTGAGGTGGAACTTGGAAATCTATATTTCTACCAAGTTCAGAGACACTGCTAAAGCTGCCAGGACCATGATGAGTTTGAAACTACTCCGTTTTGCTTGTAGGGAACCAACATTCGATAAGAAATGTTCTCAAAATTCATTTTGATGCAAACCAATGCTAACTTTCCAAAGTCATGGTGTTTCATTTTATATACTCTTGCTGTCAATCCAGTCTTGCAATCCAGTCCAGTCCATTCTCCAATTTGCTGACGTAAATTTTCCCACAGGAACACGACCTTGGGCCTCAGGATAAAGTTGAAAATTTTCGGCTAAGTGTTTCATTAAATACATCCTGTCTAATCTCTGGTACCCACACGTAAAGTCATCTCTGTGTCACCTCGAGTCCCCAGGTAAGATGTTTGTCCCAACTCTCATCTAAAGCAGACTTACAGAGGATGCGGTAGGACGTATACAAATAACACATCATTTAATACAAAGGACTTGAGTATCCTCTGATTTTGGTTTTTTAAAACAATCCTCCTTAGATACCAAGGGATGTCTTTATAAGAAAGTCTGAGCTACTGGGCCAACAAGTTTCTAATTATTGTAGACCTCTGTGTGTTTCTTTGGGACTGAACAGCTGAGGGGCCAGGCAGGACAGAAACCTCCGCCAACACTGTACCTTCTTTTAAAATATTTTCTTTTACCATAAATTCCATATATGTGTTGGTGTATGTGTAGATGCAGGTGCCCACAGAGGTCAGGACAGAGCTCTAGATGCCCCGGAGCTGGAGTTATAGGCTGTGAGCTTCCGGAAGCAAATGCTAGGAACTGAACTCTGTAAGAGTAGTATGTGCTCTATCTTTTCATTCCCATCGATTAATACCTTCCCTAATACCTTTCAGAAGTCCAGGAAACAGTTGTTGAATACATTTATTAAATATCTAACTTTTTGGTTGTGTGTTAAGAAACATGCAGAAAACATGGCTATTTAGAAGTAGATTTATATACAAATGCAAAATGATAAACCTGGTCATAAAAATATCTCTACTTGTAGTTTTTATTATCATAGAATTTTTAACTAATAGTTTGTAAGCATAGTCACAACTCTTGTAACCTATTTGATCAAAACTCTAATAACCAATTCCTTGGCTTTTGTTTCTTTTACATAAAATATCATGAGATTAAACACGGGGTAGTGGAAGGGAGATCAGAGATGCTCTGGTTCCAAACAATAGGGTAGTGTGAGGAATAAAACCAAATCAAGTGTCTATAAGTTCACTGCAAAACTTCATTAAGACAAGTTAATTCGGTGAGTATACATTTAAAATACTTTGTTAACTTTCATAATGTTGATCATAAAATGCCATATATACATACCCTGAATAAAAAGTATCCCCTACTTTGACCAGCAAAAGGACTCCGGAATTCTTCCTGAAAGAAATAAGGATGGCATAGCAAATTAAATAACACTAAAACAAATGTGTAGCAAAGTTCAATATTATTTTAAGTTTTCCAACTCAACAAAAGGTACCAAAGGCCTGAGTAGAGTCTTCATATCATAGAGAGCTCTTACGTTTACACCTGAACCATTTCGACAGCCTCCAGTATCCCCAGAATGGTGTATTTAAAAATACATTCTTCATAGATTTTCTTTTAAAAATTTTGTCAAGTATATGTACATTCATCAATAAATAGAAAGAAAATGTCAGGTACGATGTATTTAAAAGTCTCTTTTTGACATTCTTCTAGAATAAAATACTCCCTTTAACAGAAGTGTTAGATGTGGTGACACGAACAGGGAAAATACAAGCTGGAATTGCTGTTAAAGCAAGAATAGAATACTTCTACATGGAACCCGAGGGACAGCTTTAGCCAATGCCTTGAAAGAGGTTGTCTTAATATTATTGCATGTGCAGAACAATAATGAAAAAAATGCCAAATAGGAACAGCTGTAATACAGGCATATTACATAGCGTTACTTAAGCATGCCACCCTAAACTATGAAAAGAAAATTTAACTTTTTGTAGTTTCTTTATAATTGACTTGTAGTGTCCTGTTTGCATTAATAATTCATGGAGATCAATAAATTTATCAGTCAAAACTGTTTTCTTATAAGTAGAGTTATATTCTTTATTCTAAGAAATGCCTCTCATATGTATTTAAGTTCATAAATCCTTGATTTACAGAAAATCTATCTCTAATTCCCAGTATTTGTACTTAATTCTTATTTTTATTATACTTCTCAAATTAAGATTGAACCATTGGTATTTAAAATGTATATGCAGAAACTGTGTGTTTAGGTACTTGTCTAAAAGCAGGTCCTGAGTATATTCAAGATTTAAAGAGGGCACAATGAAAATTAAAACATTCAAATGCAACACCAAAGCAAAGATTTTCAGGATGCTGTCATCAGAGACAGAGTCCTCAAAAACTGAAATACTTTGGAAAGGAGAGATTAAAAAGGGACTAAAGATAAAGAGATTTAAAAGATAGCTGTCTGCAACTACGATAGTCTCGCTCAAGCCAGAAAAGGGAGCCATGTGCTAAACTAGGCATAATAATGAATATCACTCAATCTTTCCTTGTGTAACTTGTGAGACTGAAATAATGTAGTCAAAATAATTATCTCTGGTTGATACAGACATTGTAGGAAATAAAGTCAACCTTTTAAAGTGTGCATTTATGTCTAGAAAACTTGATGACACTGACTTTCTTTTTCAGTCTGAGAATTCTACCACTTGGGGGTGGAGGGGTGCTGGACTTGAACCTAGGGCCTCCCACATGCCAGGGTGGTGCACTACCACTGTACTTTAGTCCCCATTTTGAGAATTCTACATAATTAAGGTGTCATTAAATCCCCTGTTAGGTTTCTCTTTAAAGTTAGCAGCACATAGCAGTATTCAACTGAAGCTAAAATTCTAAAACGTGCGTTATGAAGAATTAAAAAAATCAGTGTCAAAGTTAAGAAAAACACCAGACCCAAATTCAGCTTTTAAGTATGTAGTGGTAACCATATAATAATGAAAGTAACTATCATTAAACCATAAAGGGAATATCACAATGAAGACATTCTTGTTTGTTTGTTTGTTTGTTTTGCCTAGACTAAGGGTCAGTGAACTGCATGGTCACTTTTCATACTAGACAACTCATGGAAACTTATCTAACTAATGTGACTTCCCTTTTGTCACCTTGAGTTCTCAGAACCTGCAAAAGCCCAGCCAGGCTCCTAATAAATCAAAGGTGGTAATACTAGACCCAAAATACAAAGTCTCACTTTATTTTTTTTAATTTAATTTATTTATTTATTAAAGATTTCTGCCTCCTCCCCGCCTCCCATTTCCCTCCCCCTCCCCCGATTAAGTCCCCCTCCCTCATCAGCTCGAAGAGCAATCAGGGTTCCCTGACCTGTGGGAAGTCCAAGGACCACCCACCTCCATCCAGGTCTAGCAAGGTGAGCATCCAAACTGCCTAGGCTCCCCCAAAGCGAGTACATGCAGTAGGATCAAAAACCCATTGCCATTGTTCTTGAGTTCTCAGTAGTCCTCAGGACTGTTCTTTACTGACCCTGAAAAGTCCCAGTTTCTAGTTAACAGTGTGTTAACTTAGTTATAGTCACCTTACACATTAGTACTAGTTAACAGTGTGTTAGCTTAGTTATAGTCACCTTATATATAAATACTAGTTAACAGTGTGTTAGCTTAGTTATATTCACCTTACACATTAGTACTAGATTTAGGTCCTATTTTTGCTATTCATGGGAAAAATGGAACATTGACATTTGTTTTATGATGGGTATGTTTACGATCCTTATTCTTATCAATGTTTTAACACTTGGACAAAAAAAATAATTATACCACCCTGGCTATTTGTCAGCAAGAACACAGGGGTAATAAATTTTACTTGATTGGATTGTCAGTTCCTCCCTAAAGACCAAACACCCAGCAGTTCCACTTCTTAAATCAGGAAAACATTTTCTCAATGAGAATGACATGGAAGGTCACCCAAGTTTTCCTCAATGTCCAGGGCTCGAGCTAGAAGGGGCCAGAACACAGAGAGGGGAAAAGATTGCACAACGCGATTATGCAGGTTAACCAACCATGTGATGGTTCGGATATGCAATGTCTCCCAAAGGCCTTGTCATCAGCCTGTGGTCCCATTGAGAGGTAGTGGGATCTTTCCAAGGCAAAGCTAGTAGAAGGACATTATGTCCCTGCATGCATTCAACTTGAAGAGAATGGGGACACTAAGCTCTTCCTCCTCCACTCCGGTCACTGTAGAGTGAGAGGCTTTGGCCAACTGAACACCTTCACCACAACCACTTCCCCACAGGTAGAAGGCGATGCGGTTGATCAAGTTGACCAAAGACTGAAACCTCTAACTCATTGAGCCCAAATACTCCATTTAAGTCGTGTTTTCTCCAGCATACTGTCATTGTGACAGAAAGCCAATGTGAGGGCCTCACCCTGAAGAAGGGTAGCTTACAAAAGACCAGCGCTGCAGGTAGCAGAAGGGACTGCCCCCAGTGGCAAAGCCAGCATGCACTTTATGTTACAGACGCCCACCTTGAATCTCTTCATTCTTCTCTCATGGAGTTGAGGAACGAGCTGCAGCAACGGATGCACGACAGACGACTGAGGACATGAACACACACAATGAGCACCAGGCTCTTCAGCATTGGGTAGTACGACGCTTTCCTGTCTGTCTGTCTGTCTGCCTGCCTGCCTGCCTGCTTTTTACCCACTATTCTTGCCCCAGATCAGAGGACCAAAAAAGGGAGATTAAAGATATTACCCGACAGCCTGTTGTAAGCCACTTAAAGAACTGCAGTAAATAAACCGAGGAGTGGGATAGAATTTTCTAGTCCATAAACCAAGAGGGGGAGCAGGTTGCTAGTCCTACACTAAGCTCTTTGTCGTTATTTGAAGAAGCATTTTGCTGAGGGCCTCAGATCATCTACAGCGCCAACAGGTGCATCCCCAGATGCCTCTCTAGGGGGCAGAAAGCCATCTGCCATCTTCTACTCTTACTCAAAATAATTTGGTCCAAATGAAGGCAACTTGCCAGTATCAGTTTTCCCTTACAAACATTGCTATCTGGGTGCGTCTAGCACACACACCTGGAAATCCCCTTCATAAGCTAAATATTTAAAACGGAACAAGAACAAGACAAGAGGGGACAGAAAGATGACAACGTGCTACTGGCAACGGAAAAGGTGACAAAGACGCACTTTCTAAAAATGAAGAGATATATGGAAGAAAACGAAAGCGCAGCTGAGACACACAGCCACCTGATACAGCTGCACTTTCTTAAGGTCTGGGGCAAACTGAGCTTCCTCGCTAACAGTAAATTCATTTAACAAATGGATGACTTTCGATCCTAGATGATGATTATCTGCTTATGAATGCAACCTGTGTTTGCTATGTAGCTAATCTTACTTAAAACCCTCATCTGTTCACATGTAAGGTTATTCTGTGCGGTGCAAACTTCAAATAGAATTCAAGTTCACATTTACCTTTCCAGCACATGTTGAAGACACATTGTCCTTCTCATCCCCTAAACCGTGCACAGTAGTGGGTCCCAAGCTTGCGAAGACTAACTACTACAGACAAATAACTTCTATGCTTATTTATTTTTCTGGTGCAGAAGATAAAGCCCAGGGCCTTGTTTATAGCATGCAAGGACTCTACCTACCATGCTACCGCCCTAGCCAGTTTGTATTTTTAAAGTCCATGCAAAACTGAAACTAAAATGAAATAACAAAAGCAAACAACCCAAAAACGACCACCGAAACCACAGAAGTCTGATGTGACTTAAGCCTGGGTTACTCATTTCTGGGTACTCTGAGATGTTCATTCTCACAATGAACATCTACCTAATGGTAATGAGCAAGAACAGATGATATTTCCAGTTGGCCACCGATCCTTGTCTTTTGAAATAATTCTTTTTAAAAGTGTCTTTGGATGACACTACATTTCTCTTCCATTAATATCACCCCAAACAATTCATTTTACTTATTTGTTTGCTCTTAGACTTCTTCTTTTTTTTGGTCATTGAATACAAATTGATAAAGGAGGGGTTTCTCTCGTAAATGTTTTTTACTTACTACCATATATCTGGTATTTAGAGTTGTGTCCGACACAGAATTGTGAATGGGTGAATATAGGCACACACAGTTATTGACATGAAAAGTAAATATTGATTTCTATTCATTCACTCACATAGAAACTTAGTTCTTTTCCCTTTATGCCACTGAAGAAGCAGACACTGAGCTACATCTTCAGACCCATACATAACTTTTTGAGCACAACATATGAGTTGTAGTCTCATGCTATGCTAGATAATTTTTTAAAATTAGTTTCCTCTCAAACACATGCTAGTGACTACTTACCACAATATTTGAGTTTCCCGACTTCTCTGTCTTTGAATAATGAAATAAGAACTGTTAAAACAGAAAGGAGAGTTGCATATCAAAGAGCTGCGGCTTCCGCTGTTCTTCTATAGGGTATATGTATTCAGGAAAATCACCTTACCCTCTTAGTATTATCTTTCTCATTTTGTTCCTAGTGAAGAGATATATATCATTATAACATACATTATAAAACTTTATGTTACATACTTGGAAATTATGGAATGATGTAAAATTTCAAAAATATGATGTTGTATTTCAAACATAGGACTCAAGTTCATTAAGCATCTTTTGCTCCAAAAATAAATGAAAAATTGATTAAATATTACTTATAAAAATATAGTGATCTTTTCTATAAAATTACTTATAAGAATAAAAACTCAAAGCATGCTCATGTTTAACAGTGATGGGATGGGAAATTATAATGCAACCGCATAATAGAGTGTCCAGAGCAAACGAATAAGCAGACAACATCAGAGTACTTTTAATTGTCATGCTAAATAAAACTATGAGTTATTTTTCTATCATAAGCTTCCCTGTAGTCGCTTGTCTCTAAAATGTCTGTGTTTTAAGACTCATATCACTTTTTTTGTTTCATTTATTCTTAGCACCAAAGAAAGCCGATGGACAGATGTTACTGTCATTACTTTGATCTTAATTAGAAAAAAATATGTTTTATTACACTTTTGGAGGGGAACGTCACCACTAGAAAGAATAGATTAATTTGCCACTGAATCTGAAATTTCAGAAAAAACCGATGCCTTCAAACTATCAGTTTCTTTCCTTGAGTCATTGTTTGTGGAAGGTTTGGTGGCTGAAGTTTAGGGTAGGTTTGAAAGGCTAATGAACATCATTCGGAACCTAAGGCTTTCGCCTTTAATTGGGGGGGGGAGGGGGTGAGATTTGTTCAACCTGAAGCACAGGCTAGAACTGAGGGTTAATGGTGTGTGATCTCTTAGGTTTCCACCTGTCTTCACCTAGGCCAACGCGCTCTCCCGGAAAAATCAGATAATTCAAAGCAGAAACCAGGACACTGAAGCCATCAGAATTTTCAAACTGACATTGATAATTTTGTTGTCTGGTTTGGTTTTCCTTGTGTCTGCTTGTTTGTTTGTTTGCTTGTTTGTTTTTCCCGATGTTGGGGTGAAAGCTGAGGCTTCACGCATGCCAGCCAAATGCTCTCCCCAGCTCTGTTTTTCCATTCTTAATGTCCTACGCTATAACAATATTCAGCAGCTTAAATTCATTCTTGTCTCCCAGTTGTACGAGTGGGTGAGACAAGACTGTATATGATCATTAATTTGTTCCATCAGACCACATTTTATGCTTGAAGGAGACCTGTGATTTCCTAATTAGCTGATTATGAACTTTACCAATATGAAAATATGAGGTATCAGAGAAACTGAAGCATTTGTTTCTCATCCCAAGTCAGTGAGTCTTCTAGCTCCTGTTGACAGGCTTCCTAAATTGGGCGTATTTTCTTCAAGGAGGAGGAATTTCAAGATGTTAGTTTGGTTGGCTGTTTGGCTACAGTACTACAGTCTTACCTGAGGCTTCTTGCGAATCTCCGTCACCACATGGCAAAACTCCCTCAGTGCAGCGGATGCCTAAGGCAAACAAGAAGACACATGAGCTGGGCTTCTCTTAGCACCTGCACACAGGGTGAAGCTTAAGATGTCGGAAGCGCAAGTGTGTTCCATCTGCACTGCAAAGAGGTCCTTACTGTGGTCCACTGAAACTCTGTAGGGGTCAATGGATTTCTCTCAAAATAATCTTTTGGCTGCTAAAACATCCTTGGGCCAGGGCGATGGCTCAGCGGGTAAGAGAGTTTGCTGGGACTGCAAGAGGACTTGAGTTCAAATCCCAAGCACCTTCACTAAACTCTCCAGCATTGGGCACGGAGACAGGTAGATTCTGAGAGTGTGCTGATCCATCAGTCTAGATACAGGGACAAACTCAGGCTCTATAAGGTCCTCATCTCAGCAAACACGGTGGAGAGGGATGGTGGAAGATGCATGGTGTCTTCTATGGCCTCTGCTTGGGTGGACATGGGTGTGCATTCCCATGTACACACACACACACACACACACACACACACACACACACACACGTATGCACGCGTACTTGAGCACACGTACAAGAAGCAAAGAAAACCCTCTCTCTTTCCTTGCAGCAGCCATGCACCGATTGAGGCTTTCGCTATGGTCCTGTTAGCTCTCAACACTCGCTGAGAGATCATGGAACCCTATGACTAAAATAACCTGGGTCGTGCCAGCAAGGGATTAATCCTCCCTCCCGGCTTGTGGTGGAGTGCGTGTGCATGCCAAAGCTGTGAGCCTCACACAGCATTACTCATTCCTGGCTAATTTGAAAATCCTGCCATTGCTCTCAAACAATGGGAACCCAAGGACGAGAAGTCGTGCGTGGTGCCCCTAATCTGGGTGCCTCCCTTTCCAGGTTGCTGACTGCACGTCCCAGGATCAGGTTTGTCAAAACATCAGAGAGCAGAATTAGGACAGGAATCCTGTGGTTGGTAGCCAGCTGGGGCGTGGTAAGGAGTGGCACAAATGGACAAGCAGGGGCAAACCCTGCCGTGCACAGGACCTAGCAGAGTCGCCCCGTGAGCCACGGGGTCCTTATAGGCTCCTTTCTAGAGTAACGTAAAGCTGGGGCAGCGTGACCGTGGTTCAAGTGAAGAGCCTGGAACCAGACAACAGTGCGGATCCCATTTCTACCCCACACCGTGTTACTGCAGGCTGGTTACTTAATCTCTTTACACCTCAGTTTCTTCAGCCAGAAATCTGGGGTGACGTCACTGCAGGAAGTTCCTGGAAGGATTAAAAGCAGGAAACGCTCCGGTTTAATTTACGGTGGCAGGTACTCTCAGTTTAGAAAAGATGGCTCCATGTTGTCAGTATTCTCACCCATTGGACCTGGCGTGACTGTCTGTGCTCAGAAACACAGCTGGAGCCACCGTGCTGAAGGTCTGTTTTTTATCTTCCTCCTGCTGTCTGTTCACTTTCCAGGTAAATCGTTGGGATATATATGAACACAACATGCACCATATGTATACATGGTGTTTCAATGCGTTAGAAAATACTCTCCTGCACATAATTTGCATTCCGTTCTGGAAACGTATGGACAGGGGACACAGGACAGCAATTGGCACTTTTTGTATAGAGAAAATGAGGTCCCACCCGATTGTCACTTGCCCGGTACCTTAGGAAGTTGTAGTTGACTGTGTGGACTGGGAGCCAGGCCTTCTACTTAGTGATACACCTTGGTGGCCTCCGCAATGCCTGCTGATTCTATAGTTTGGAGTTAACTATTTTTCAGTTGTTTTATGGTGCTGGGGTGTCACATAAATGCCTGCTGGGTTGGTGCTCTATCACTGAGGCCCAGCCCCCAGCTATGGGGAGTGGAATGACAGAAGTCCACAGTGTGGCCTGCCCTTCCTTACCTGTTCCTTTCAGGCCACTCCTGGAGAATCTGGTAATAAAAGCCCTAAAGTTATTTTTTCAAATAGCCCATATGGAAATGCAGTAAAATCCAAAATAACAAAAGGGAAATCCTTAGCTATGTCCCATGTCAAAGAGGCATTTCAATCAAAGAAGACTGTATATACATGCGTATGTTGTAGTCGCTCCTTAAGAAACCGTGGCTAGGCTGGATGAGACTTGGCAATAACACTGATGTTTGACTGGAAACATTTAAAAATGATGCATTTTTGCTCTAGCTCCTCTCTGTAAGAAGCCTTTGTCCTCAACAATTCTTAAATGCCTTTCATACATGGGATAGGTGATATTTTATCTTGTATTTATGGGTCTTAAATTTTTATTTGGAAAAACATCTTGACGCACTATTCAGATTAGTCACATTGTTAATAAGAGTTAATGTGAAATTCATATTTAAAGTATTGAAATGTATTATAGACGTTATAGATGTAAATGACAGAGACAGCACACCTGCCAGGCTCTTGTTAATGGGAGGCCTTCCCATTAAGGGGAGGACAGGAGAGGAGTAGATGTGAGGAGAGGGAGGGGAGTCAGAGGAGAGAAGGGAGAGGAAACAGCAGTCAGGGTGTAAAATAAATGAAAAAAAAAAGAGTTAATTTTAAAAAGGTGTCCAGAAATGAAGTTCAATAAAGAGTTAACTTGTGGAGCTGGGGCAATGGCCCAGTGCTTAAAGAGACCGCTGCATAAGTGTGGGGGCAGAGTTTGGATCTTATGCAAAGGCAGGGTGAGTGTGTTAGCCCCATTTCAGCCTCAGAAGGTGGAGCTGGGATCCCTAGAGCTGGCTAGCAAGACTGGCCATATAGGCAAGGTCTGGGTTTGATTGACAGACCCTACTCCAGTGAATAAGGTGGGAGGTGAATGGAAGATGATTCCTGACATTAATCTAGAACCTTCACATGCATAGCACACATGTACAGTGTAGAGTGTACACCCACACATAGAGTGTGTCCACACATATGCACATATATATACATACACACACACATATATGTATGCTTGCACCACACACATACACATACAGATACACACATGCACACACACACAGATACACACACATATACACCATAAATAGAAAAGGATTAAGTTAGTTTATGTTGATAAAGTTTAAACAAGTGATTAAAAATATATCCAGTGGGCATTGTGGATATGAAATTATTTAATGCTGTTCCTGAATTATAAGTTCAGCACAAAGGCTTACATGCTAATATCTATCACATGTCACTCACCTGACAGTGCTTCTTGTGGTTTGAATACGTCTCCCAGAGACTCACACGTATGAACACTGGGTCCCCAGTTTGTGGCCCTTGGGGGAATCTGTGGAACCTTTGGGAGGTGGAGTTTTTGGTGGAGGAAGTAAATCACAGAAGATGGGCCTTGAGGTTTTATAGCCTGGAACCACTTCCTGTCACTGCCTGCTTCCTGTGTACTGATACAATGCGGCCAGTCAGCCTGCAGCTCCTGCCGCCATGCTTCCCCTGCCCTAAGGGACTGTATTCCCCCGGCCATGAGCCATATAAACCTTTTAGCCCTTCGCTGTTTGTTGGGATGCTTTTTCACAGCAGAGAGAAAGTAACTAAGGCAAAATTTGGAGTTGAAAGCAAGAATTTGAAATATTGTTCCAAAGATCTTGCTTCCCTCCCCTCTGCCCAACCCCACGCAAATGCCTCTAACTCTGGCAGGGAAATCTCTGCAGCTAGGAAACAGCATTACACAAGGCTGCATCTCCACTCCTGCCATATGGAGAAGCATATAAATGGTCACTTAGCCTGGGCCAGAGGATGTGGATGAGGTGTTTCTGTCAAAGACCCTGGAGGCACTGAATCCGAAAACAGAGTCAGTAAGGTGAAGTCTGGGTCCTTGCACTCAGACCTGCAGGCCGAAGCAGCAGCAGCCAGTAAAATCTGGATAGAGATAACACACTTGTCTCCCTGTGGAGGAGGTAGATCAGCACTCCCCTCACCCTCCTCCTATGAGAAAAGAAGTAAGCTACCTCCCTGGTAGCTGGAAGCAGGAAAGTGGGCATGCGCAGTTCAGCCTTTGGTCTTCTGCGCCAACACAGTGGTCAGCGGTCCTTGTGCAGTATCCACCTGGCCCTGATTTGAAAGGCCACCAAAGACATCCATGCCATAAACACAGCTTCGGGCTTAACTTGCCAGCATAGCTTTTTATGATTCCTATAAATCACTTTATTCTTCTTGTTTATAACAGTCTCTCTAGGTAGCCCAAGCTGGTCTAGAACGTTTGATCCTCCTGCCTCAACCTCCCAAGTGCTGGGCTCATAGGCAGTACAGTTTAAGACTGGTGGGAGACTCAGGGACACTGGCTAAGTCCTCCCAGAAAGCTCGATTCTGGTCCTAGATCTATAACAATAGCCAAACTAGCATTTTAATAAGTGTTCCAATGGGTTTCAAACTCACTCGGGAACAAGTTATCAGCTCTCTGGATAGAGCAGTAGGTATAGCATTTTTTTTTAAAAACACAATTTGATTTTGAAATTAGCATTTTGATAGTTTTCAATTTCCATAATAACTTTATTTTACTTAAAAATAAAAGGCTGCCCTTTTCAAACAGAAGCCCATGGTCCTGATATTACCTGAAGGTAATGCACTAATATAGACTGTGACAAGTCTCAATGAGTCTGAGGGAGAAATGGAGGTTTTTAAGCAGCAGCAAATGCCCGCGTTATTACACAACACCGCCAGATGAAATTACCTCAGCTTCGGAGTCAATAGACAGAAAGGATGAACAAGCTTCATGCACCTGCAGGAAACAAAGACCTCAGTTATTTTTGTGGAAGGAGACTGCTCGTTCGTTTCCCGACTGCTCAGACCCAAATAATCACACAGAAACTATATTAATCACAATACTATTTGGCCAATAGCTTAGCCATATTCCTTGCTAGCGCTTACATCTTGAACTGACCCGTTTGTATTAATCTATGTATTGCCATGAGGCTGTGACCTATCAGGAAGGTTCCATCTGGTGTTACATGGCGTCCCCCTGATTCCGCTTACTCTCTTTTTCCTGCCTGGCTTTAGTCTGCTAAGCCATTGGCCGATACAGCTTTATTCATCAACCAATAAAAGCAACACATATACAGAAGGACATCCCACATCAAGTTATACCCTAGAAATAGAAGAGACCAAAACATAAAGCAGACTTCACGGAGTTATCACATATACAGACAGCAATCAAAGAGCGATGGCAGCCTTGACCCCTCAGTTCAGAGAAGAGGCAACTCTATAGCCTTATAAGAAAGTCCTGGGTGTAGAGTGTGGTAGTATATGCCCATGATCCCATCTCTGCGGCAGGGGATTGCTATAAGTTAGATGCCATCTTGGACTACACAGTAGATTGAAGGCTGGGATGCATAGTAAAACCCTGTAGAAAGGAAAGAAAGAGAAGGAAAGAAGAAAGACGGAAGGGGGGATGTGAAAGAACAAAGGGAGAGAAAGGAAGTCCTAGAATTGGGAGCTGTCCAAGATTCTTCCCCAGCCATTGGGATATATGTCCCCAGTAACAGCTGATAGAGACCCTCAGAGTGTTTGATGCAAAGTGAAGAGTCCTGAAATCATTCAGCCTGAGCAACCTGACAACATGACCAAAAAAAAAAAAAAAAAAAAAAAAAAAAAGACCTCAAAATGGAGTGTGCTGTTGGTTGCTGTACAGATCTGCATTAGATATGACTCTGACGTCATTTCACTTAGCCTGATAATTGAATGACACACAGCATATAGGAAAACTCTTAGGACAATAGAAGCCACAGGTCTCCATCTCCCAAGGAATGCTTACGCGACTGTGGCTGGCAGCTGCTGTTCTCAGCCTTTATCCTAAGGAGAAAATGGTAGTGGTCTTACACTGTAGCGCACAAGCTGCCTCAGCTGGCACTGCCTATGAGCCCAGCACTTGAGAGGCTGAGGCAGGAGGATCAAACATTCTAGACCAGCTTAGGCTACCTAGTGAGACTGTTATAAACAAGAAGAATAAAATAAAGCAGCGATTTATAGGAATCATAAAAAGCTATGCTGGCAAGTTAAGCCCGAAGCTGTGTTTATGGCATGGATGTCTTTGGTGGCCTTTCAAAACAGGGCCAGAAAAACTAATAGCACTGATGCTCGGGGTGTCTGGAGTTGTTTCAGTTAAATCTTCTTTATAGCACGACATCACAGAGCCCCTTCCTGTGACAGAATTCTTTATTGGTCTACTTAATTGAAATTGTATTCTCACACCAGACTACGAGGGGTAGTTATGCTCCTCAACTTAACTTCTTAAGCTCTCTGTTGCTTCCAAGTTGACAGCCTCTTGAAATATAAGATTTTTGAGCTTAGGGAATAGAAAGAGCACAAGCCAGTGCAGAAAAGCATGATCTCACATCTGCCACAGCTCACAGAACACATCACCTGGCAAACCACAGGTATGTGAGGAATATTTAGAAATTGTGTCATGTACCTGCTCCCACTTACACACACACACACACACACACACAGAGAGAGAGAGAGAGAGACTTTTGAGTCAAGAATTACATTGTCTTTAACTTGATCAGAATCAATATTAAATAAAAGTTCTTGAATTGAATTTTTGAAAGACAGAAATGCAAGAAGAAGAAGAAGAAGAAGAAGAAGAAGAAGAAGAAGAAGAAGAAGAAGAAGTTAACTGAAGGGTGAGCTGAAAAGTCAATGCTCCCTGAAGCTGTATTGACTGGTACACAATGCTGTCATCTCCAAATACATGGTCTTTGCTTTGGTAGACTGGGAGGAAATGGCTTCTGAAGTGTTCATTGGTGCAGAGAGGCATCGAACCTGCATCCCAGGGGAATGTTGGGTAATCCTGGTACAGTAATCATATGCTACCACACTTGGCTAGCATGGCAAATCCTTTAAATATGTTTTCCTCCAAAAGAAGGACAATGTTGTCAGAGTCACTCTCCCCCTGCAAACCATGCTTCCCCAAATCTGTGAAGTGGCATGCGCACAGGAACAGGCAGCCTGGAACCTCAACTAGCTCACTGGTGCATCAAGCTGCTTACATAAAAATACCAGAAACTTCACAAACCTAATGAACCCAATTAGGAGAGTATTGTGAAGCTCTGGTCTTTTTTTCCTTGTTCACTGGGAAGGGGGCAGCAGCTCCATTCACTGCCTCACCATTTGGGTAAGCATTTGCCAGCTTTCCTCAGCTGACGGCTCCAGTGCTTTCCAGTGCTGCTAATGGCTTTTGAGACCTTGGCACGGTCCGTTGGTGAATCTGTTGGAAATGGACAGGCTTTTGCACATGGCTGGAGAAGCACATACTTCCAGTGTCTGGGCCACTCTGTAATGTAAAAGCTTCCAACAGGAAAAAACAAAACAAAACTGTCTTTTGTGTTCTTAGTGGGTCACTTTCTGTGCACTGTTATTGGGATTTTGTTTTCTTTGGGAGAAGAGATACAGGGTCTTACTGTGTAGCCCAGAATGGCTTTGAAATTGCCTCTTGAATACTGGTACTACAATTACATGCTACCATACTTGGCTGCATGTTATTAATTTATTTAACTTTCCTGTTAAAGAAGGTCAATGTTTTCATAGACACCTTTCTTCCTAGCAATTATGATCTAAAATATTTTTCAAAGCTATTCCCGAAAGAGATCATTTCATGCTAAAATACATTTCTATATTGTACATTAGTAGGAATTATTTCAACGATTCATCTTGCTTTCTGTTCTCCCCATGTTCTTTGATGACCTAGCGGAGCAGAGACCCTTCTAAGACACTTTATGAATATCTGTTCTGCTAAAGACTGTTCGGTACCTGGTACTTATCATTTCTTTGTCTTCTTACCTAATGTACTTTGTTGGGGGGGGGCTTAGTGACAGAAAGATTTCTCAGCTTGACGTACATATAATCGTCCGCCTTCTTTGTAATATTTCCTTCTGCTATTCTCATTTCATCCTCTCATAGACAACTCTTCTAATGTATTTGGCATATGCACCTTTCATTTGTAAATATTCTTGTAAAATCTATTTTACCTGCATGCATGGAAATTCTTTAAGATTTTTCATTTATTTTCTACTTAATATATTACTTAGAGTCTCATCATGATGCGAAGTGTACATCTATTATGTGACCTCTACCCTTTGCATAGCCCTCTAGATTGTGTGTGGTAACCTATTGCCGATCCACTTCCTAGGGACGGACAGACACTGGGTCCCATCTAATTCTTTCTACTGCAAACAGACTGCAGCTAGTCTCCTTGCACAGCTCTTTAGGCATCTTCCTGTGAAAAACTTGCTGGGGGCTCTCTTCCCAGGGGAGGAAGTGCTGGAGCATCTGAAATTCTGTTGGAGTTTTCGCTATCCTCACGCATCTCTCCTATTCCTCTATGATCTATCTTTTATGTTTGGCTCTTTAATTCTCCTCTTGTCATCTTTGTACAGGGTGTTGGTTTTATGTCTCTCCATACAGTGCACCCGTTTCAACCTGTTCTTCTCTTTCTCGAACTCACAGTATTGTTTATGTGTGTGTCCATTTCGCCTTTGGTCTGGCTTCCTCCAGAAACAGACTTTTTAGACAATGTTGTAGCTGGGGCTATAACTCGGGAGTAGAACACTTGTCTCACATGCCGAATTCTCTGGGTTGGATCCCCAAATGCCGCAGTCAATAAATCAGCAGAGTGGAAGAAAGGAAAACAGGAGAGGCTAGATTGCAAGTGTGTCTTTTTAGGTGTGAAGCTCAAAGCATCAGCAGAAGCACGAAGAAGGGAAACTGAGGAGAGAAGAAATTTAATAAGGGATCGTCATCATGACTGACTGGGTTCTGTCTGTCTGGAGAGTCTGGAAGAGAGTGCAGAATAGGTTGCTGCCGGCCACGCTGAGGGAGTTAAGGGGGCAAAAGTAATTTCCTACCACTGCCCTTCCTGCTCCATGTGAGTGCTGCCCTCTATGGTGTGGTGGTTCGGGGGGCCGACTGTGGTTTTGCCAACACCTGCAGAACAAGCAGAATCACAGAGGCTTTTTGATAAGAAATTAGCTGGAGGACCTGGGACGGCAGCTGTCAAAGGCTGGACTTTCCAAGTCCTAATTTTTACTCCAGGACTTCATGCCTTTATTTTTGGGTCCTCATATGACTTTTCCAAGTTGTCATTTTATAGGCATCTTCATAAGCAGGAACAGACAGTTCTCACCCTTAAGCTCCCTGTATTTAAAATGTCATCTGGATTTGTAGACATTTAGTTTCTCGTGTCAATGTTAGGTTAAATTTAGATGTTCCTTTCAAAAAGTAAGTGGAATTATTCTAAATAAAACCACACTGATAGTATGGACTTTGCTTTGACTAATTTGTGGAAGATTGGGTATTTTTATCATGGTGAATGACTTATACTGAGTCCTGTGGGCAAAGCAATTGTCCCAAAAGGGCTTAAGCTGAATCCCCCAACACTCACATAAAAAGTCACCACTCTTAAAATCACTATTGGGGAAGCAGAGACAGAAGGTATCATGGGACTCACTGATCAGTCAGTTCAGCCTAGCCGGTGAACTCCAGATCCTAGTGAGAGACCCTGTCTCTCTCTCTCTCTCTCTCTCTCTCTCTCTCTCTCTCTCTCACACACACACACACACACACACACACACACACACACACACGACAGACAGCTCCTAAAAATAACCTGCAACACATAATTGTTCCATCGAAGAAAGGATGTCTCTCCTTCTAGTCACATATTTAGCTTTTAATATAATTTATTTTTCCCTCTATAAATGGACTGTGTGTTTATCACCTGCTGGTTTTTGTTGCCCTTGTGGATGACACACAATTGTCTCCAAGTATCTGTAGGGATTGGCTCCGGCACCCCTGAGAATACTAAAATCCATGGGCGCTCAAGTTCATTATATAAAGCAGTGTAATACTTGAATATAGTCCACATTCTCCTGTATTCTTTAAGTCATCTCTAAACTATTTGTAATCTTCAACACAATGTGAATGTAATGTAGACCAGGCTGACCTAGGACTCACTGAGAGCCGCCTGACTCTGCCTTCCAAGTGCGCAGAGTAAGGCGTGTGCCACCATGTGAGTGCTATGTGGGAGGTCACTATACTGAAGTGTTTGGGAAATAACTGAAAGAGCCTGGGTACACTTAGAAAAGCTACAGTTTTTCAGCCCTAAATATTTTCAACCCCTAGTTGGTTGAGTCTGTAGATGTAGAACTAACTCATGGATTCAGAGAGCCAATTATATCTTAAACTATATTGTTATATTACTTTCTTCTAGGCAAAGGAAATGTTAATGATTCTTACATATTGGTATTATACCCCCAGATTCTGTGAGCTCTTGTACTAGTTCTGACATCTGAACATCAAGATACTTAACTAATGCAATTCTTCACCATCACAGAGAACAGGAAGAAAAAGACCATTGCTTATCTCAAATGAACTCAGATAAAGTATTTGATTAAGCTAGAAGTTGAAGTCTGACACACCTCTTTGTGAGACAGAGAAAGAGAAGTTCCTTGGCTAGGTAAATGGCAGACGTGTGCACTTTAGTGAAAAGTTTTCTTTTATAGAGAAACATATGACACATTGACAGTGTAAGACAAAAACAGGCTTTGGCCATTGACACAAGAAAGGAACTCTTACTTGAGGGCATGTTAAAGATGGATCATTTCACACCTACGTATATCATGTGTTGTGTTCTGATCAAAGCCCCAACATCCCTCCCCTTCCCCATCCCTCCACCACTTTCCCCTTAATAAATAACTATTCCTAAATCTTTAACAAATAGAATACAAACTCGATCTGAGAATCCATGTCTGTAAGTGGTATATTTTGGCAAGTTCAAATTGATTATAATTACTCTGTTTTTAAAGCTTTTTTTCTGCCTTCTAAGCTTTACCATTTGCTGTATTATTTTCTTTTATCTTTCTTTCTCTCTATTTTAGAATTTCCTGAGATAGTATCTTGATATTCATATGTCTACATATATGTATGAATCTATAGATCAGGCTGGCCTTAAACTCATTATGTGTCTCGGTTCGGTCTCAAACTTAGAGGAATCTTCCTGTCTCAGTCTCCCAATTATAGGTGTGTTTCACCGTATCTGACTCTTTTATTTGAAGACAACACTCTTAATTATTATGATGTCACAGTGTTTGTAAAATTAAAGTTTTTCCCCAAGTTCGATTGCACTATTTCACTTTGCCATAGTAATTCTAAAGAAGAATGAAATCTTTGCCAATTTTTATAAGGATAATTTTTTTTACCTTATTCCACAATTGTAGTTCTTGCTCTGGCTCTAATCTTTGAGTTGGTATTGGAGCACCTAAAGATAAAGTTTTGAATACATTAATGTTACAATATTATATTTTTCTCAAATCAGTTATTCCTATGCAACTCCTTTTCAGAATTTAGTTGTCATTTCTTGCTATAAATTACTACTAAGCTAATTCAACTAGTCATGTCAGCATTTGACCTTACATAAAAACCATAATTATGAAAGAAACCCCAATAACACAGTGGAGATAGTACTCTCAAGAATGAATTACCTATATCTTTACATAAAAGCATATCTGAATACTCATAGCAGCTTTTTCAATTGACCTGAAAGAGGAAACAATCCAATAACATATGAAAAGCTGTGGTAAACACTTCAAATACATTATTCCTTAATCCTCATATCATATTATTTAACTTAAGTTATAGTAATAGTTGCAATTAGCTACATTTTCTGTGCTCTTGATCGGATTCTGGTATGTGCATGCATTGTGTATGTGTGCTGGGACTCAAACCAACAGCCATGAGCATACTAGGCCTTTTACTAACGATGCCCAGTCCTTTCTGTGGTAGTTGTTTTAGGAATAACTTAGAAGCATCATACAGAGAGTTGATTGCATTCAGAACCTGGTGGAACCCCTTCTGATGGAAAAACCCTTCACATAGTGATACATTTCTCACCATTCCACAAACATACGTGTCCGGCACTGTTTTCTGAGCTCTTTCTGCCTGCAGGAAAGGATGAATCTGTGATATCACATCTTCTTATAAAGTCTAAAGTTTCTGGAGATCTTCCTGAGAGAGACTCTGTTTGACAGGCACTTCTATGATTTAGTCATCTTTATTTTATATGTTTGAGTATTTGTCTGCATGTATGCATGTGCACTACGTGCATGTCTTATGTCTGAGAAATCCAGAAGAGAGCATCAGATCCCGTGGGCAGTTGCAAGGTCCCACGTGAGTGCGTGGGAAGAGAACCCAGGTTCTCTGCATGAGCAGCACATGTTTTTAATCACTCAGCCATCTCTCCAACCCCAGCATTTTAGTGTGAAGAATAAAGTTTTCCATTCCTAGCCCTTATCATCTCAGGACCAAGTGAAATTCCAACTCAGCTACCCTGCATTAGGCAAGACTTCCTCACCGAGACCGTAGGGAGCTTGACTCCTTCCAAACCCCAGGCTCCCATGAGCCACTTAGAAATTGCCATTGTGCTTAACCACTTCTATCAAAATCAAAAATGGGTGCTTTGTGGCCCTTCTACAAAACACATGAAGTACAGTCTCAGGGTAAGAAAGGTGCAGAACCTAACATAAAATGTTTTTCTATAGTTGATAGAAATCCACTGATATCTGTCTGAACTCAGACACAGAGCAGCATTGCTTTTCTCTCCTCTTTTCTAGAACCGATAACAATGTTTCCCTCAAGCCCTTGGTATGTTATTCCAGTTTCTGCTGGGCAAACTATAACGAAAGAAGCTTCACAGTTTTGGAAACTGAGCGTCTAAGCTCAAGCCTCTGGTGAGAGCCTCAAGGTGGATAGAGGACCTGTTAGATCAGTAGTTCTCATCTTCCTGATGCTGTGATCCTTTAATAAAGTCCCTCATGTTGTGGTCACCCCCAACCATAAAATTATTTTCATTGACACTTCAGAACTGTAATTTTGCTACTGTTATGAATCACAATGTAAATATTTTGGGAGATTGAGGTTTGTCAAAGGGGTCATGATCCAAAGGTTGAGAACCACTGTGGTAGAGTGGTTGTGTAATGAGAGAGACAGCCAGAGGGCAGGGAGGGGCCAGTCTCAATCTCATAACAACCCATTCTCCAATCATCCAGAGTCCCAAGGGAACTCCTTTAATCCCTTCTCAGGCAGACTAACACACCCTTCTACCTGCTAACCAGACTAACACACCCTTCTAGTCTCCCAGTGCCCCACTAACCCCAATTCACAAAGGCTTGTCATCTCTCAGTGTTACCACACTGAGAACCGAGATTCCCAAACTTAGACTCCAGAAGGTACCCTCGATCCATGTCACCTGGGATGTGGACTGTACAGGACTGGCAGAAGCTGGCACTTGCACTACACTCCTCATTTTCCAAAGCAACACTGCTCTTTCCTTCTAGGTCATAAAAATGGCAGCTTCTGCTCATTTTCACTCATGTATTTCTACTTAAGCACTGTGTACTAAAACAGATCTGATTACTTTGAAGGTGGCACCCATGCTGTTCTTGCTAACCCTTCCCTGCAGTTAGTGTGTGAGAAACAGCGACTATTAATGGAGTACGGAGAATTAGTCAATGAACAGGAGTTCTGGGTAGGAAAAACATTCATTGTTAGTCTTGGCCATTTGATCTCTTATTGCTACAGGCTTAATCAGATGACTGGCAGATACCCAGAGTATATTCCTCTTTATGAGAAGTCTCCTTCTTCCAACATGTCCTTTGAGTTAACTGTTTCTACCCTGCACATCTGGCTGGCTTTTATCATCTCACTAGCTCACAGCCCTTGTGTATTCTGCTACTTTCCCCGCCCCCCTTTCACTATGTTTATTGACACTTATTTTCCCCTGCTTTTATGGCATGCCTCTCTCTCTCTCTCTCTCTCTCTCTCTCTCTCTCTCTTTCTCTCTCTCTCATGTCTAGTTACATTTGTATACTGATTGATCTTGTTAGATTACTGCCAATTCTTGCTTATGTATGCTATGCCTGTCCCTCCCCCATGTTTAGGGGCTTGGGACTAATTGCAGATCAATCACACTGGCCATTCATCCTGCCCACTCCTCACCCTACTACATTTTAAGAGAAATGAAATTTGTTTGTTTTTCCTGTCTGAAAAGGGATGAAGGGAGAGAAAAGCAGTCAGGGGACTTGCCGACAGTGGAGGAAGCCTTTTGCTTGAATAATATCAAGGTTATTTATGATATGATAGGTCAGCCAGCAGATTTGCTCTTTTAGAAATAAAACTGAAGGCTCACCTACTTTTTTCTGGAAACCTGCAGCCCACCCAGTTCTCTAAGATAGTCATTTCCCACAGCAGCAGAAGCCACTGCAAGCACCTTACATGCAACATGCATGAAAAGCATAGCTTTTTTTCCCCCTAACAAAACAATTTTTAAAACTATAGCTATTAAGGCTGGTACTATGGCTAAGAGCACTGTGTGTCCTTCTAAGAGCTTGGGTTCAATTCCCTGAACCCTCATAGTAGCTCACAACTGTCTATCTAATTCTAGTCCCAGGAGATGCCACACCCTCTTCTGACCTCCTTGGACACCAGGCACACAAGTGAGGCACAGACATACATCCAGACAAAGAACCCATATACGTTAAATAAATAAATACCAATAAAGGTTATGATTATCTGGCTACAGGCTGTTTATCTGCTACTGCCAGGCTACTGATTTCTCTGCAATGTATTAAATAAACCTGCTTTCTTTCTTCAAAGATGAAACAAAACAAAAAGTGCTATAATTATCTCTTTCCTTGAGAAGGTAAATGAAATTATCATTCTAGTATTTCCAATAAGATATTTAAAAGAGAAAAAGGCTACTTTAGCTTTCCTAAGTCTTGGTGAATCGCGGCTGCAGAAGGTTTGTATGCTGCTGTGTGGCTGCTGTCGGACTTTCATTTCCTTCAGAGGACAACTTGTGGGTGCCGGGGATCTAGCTCAGGTCTTCACCCTTGGCACCAGGCACCGTCACTAGATGGGCCATCTCACCGTTCCTGTTACCTTGCTTTCTAAATGGGGAAACCTATTCTTCCTCAATGTCTTAGCCACAAAGATCAAAATGATGAAACAAAGGCAATAAAAACTCGCCAGGAAAGGAATATTTGTCTCTTTCCGTCTCTAACTGAGGGTTAGGCTATGAGCTCGAAAGCGCTCTGCAGCTGTGATGTGAAGTCCTTAATATTTCTGAAAAATTAACAGCCTGCTGACCTGGGCCTAACTGGAGAATTTGCGTTTGGAACAAGACAGTGTTTGGAATTTGAAGGACCCTAATAACGCAGGAATGAATAGCCCCCCAGGTTGCCTGGTAACTAAACTTTCTTTACAGAACAGTCAAGGGACACATTTTGCTTCGCCACTCATTCGGAGGTCAGACCTTCCTCTCTGGTTTTGCTGCCCCTGTGGTTTCCCAGGAGCCACGCTGGGGGAAGTCCCTGTTGTCATCAGCTCCCACGCGCCTTGTTAGTCTTAGGTGCCCATCACTAGACACCCGGTCAGCCTAACATCGCTTCAACTTTCTGTGATCAGAATGCTAATCCTTCTGAAAACCTGTAAGCCCTCTGCCTCTCCTCCACTCTGTATGTAACCCAACAGCCAGCTTACCGGGAGGCTGAGCACACCCCAACTTAACCTCGCCTTGGAAAGGGGAGCAGTAGACTTTTTTTCCCTCCAATAACTGCGATGAAAGGGGAAATGTTTTAGTTTTTTTTAACTCCCACTACGGAGTCTGCAGTTCATCCCCGCTGCTTCCCCAGCTGGCTGTCCCGTAGCCTTGAGCCAGACCATGGCTTCAGTGGAAGGTGGGTTCTAGAAACCCGGAGAAGAGACAAGGAAGGTAGTGCAGAGAAATCGGTGCAGCGAGAGCCTGAGGAATGCAGAAGGCAGAAAGCAGAGGGTGGCATCTTACCTCTGCAGGCGTCCGCGAAGCAGGCTAGGAGCAGCAGCAGTGACAGGAGCGGGGATGCAGAGACCGCTTGTCCCCCAGACAGCCCTAGGCGGCTACCCGCTGCTCGCGACATCTCTGTCACTTCCAAGCGGCTCTGGACTGGCGACCAGGGACCCTGTGCTGTGCGGGTGTTCTGGTTGTCCCTCAGCGTCCCGTCCCTGGTGTGTCTTTTGTTGAGCTCAACCACCAAAGCGACCATCACCGCGCACCGCCAACTTTTAAATCTGGCGCACACGTGGGCTGGCCTGTGTGGTCTCCGCGCGTGACCTCGCCGCCCCCTGGCTCCCTGGCGTCACCCGGACCTGCAGCCGCCCCCGCGGGACATGCTCTCCCTGGCCGGGTGTCTGACTCAGGGCACCACGCAGTTGGCTCTGAGCTGGAGACTGAAATTAAACCACGGCGGTTCACTTCCACCTCTGGTGGGTCTTGGGCGGGAGCCAGAGGAGTTGTCAGCATCCAGAACCTGAAATCAGAGTGGTCAAGTTGACGGAGGTGGCAACACTGTCCCTTGTGTCTCTTGGAATGGCACAATATGCCTAGTCCATTTGTGTGGGTTCCCTGGCCTGCAGTTACTTGAGCTCCGAGTCTTCTTGTCAAAGTGCCCTTTTTTCCCTTCCCTGCTTGAACTCCAGTTTGGTGTACAGTACCCAGGGTGTCAGAGCGATGCTACTTCTGCCACAATATAGTGAGGACCATGACTATGCGGTCCAAAGCCCCAAATGCCTGCAAAGTCTGAAATCATTCCTGGAGATGCAGTTGTCAGTTTGAAAACGTGAAGAGGAAAGGACAGAACTTGGGCACAGTGGTTGAGATGTAGAGGGTGCGGTTGTCTGCAGGGCACAAGGCTAAGGCGGCCTTTTCTCCCCCGAGGATGCTCTTCCCTCTAATTTCCAGGGAACCTCACTTCCGCTCTCCCCACATTCCAGGAACCAGCCTCTAACAGGACCCGGAGAAATGCAATTCTAATTTCCTTCTGCAGAAGAAAGGGCAACTGATCTTATTTGACCTCTTTGAAAGGTGAGGAGCTCCAAGGAAAGGGCAGGAAGGAAGCACAGTATGGTTCCTTAAAGGGGCACTTTGGGGTCATGTAGCCATGAACTTTCTCATGCAATTGCATTTAATATTCATGAAATATCTGCAGTGTAAAAAATCCTAAAAAAAAAACTATTGTAAAACACACTGTTAAAATGTATGTAAGAAAATTCTGATTTAGAGAGAGTGATAACCTAGCCAAGCTTAGCAATCCCTAAAACAATTAACTTTTGGTAAAGCATTCTGAATCCATACCCAATACCGTGCAGTGTGAGGCGGAATGGGGTTGTGTCTTTGCAAAAACAGAGAGAAGTAGGAATGAAACACTGGTGATTAGATTAAAAAAAATTACTGGTTGCCATTTTAAAGTTAATTATACAAGACACACGTGAGAAAGGCAAGGTTATAATGCGGTGGTGGAGGAGAATATATTTGATTGAAGACTGCTTGCATCTTGGTGCAATCCCGAAGTAGTAATAAATGAACTAAGGCAGGTGGTACAGGGGAGCAGAGAGACCCGTAATGGAGCAGGGGCTGGGGGTTGTGGGTCTGGTCCTCTCCTGTCTTCCTCATGTCTCCCCGGGGTATCTGAGAAATCCCGGGTCTAAGGAGCCAGTGTGGTGTGGGTCAGCCACGACCACCGGGTGCTGTCTTTACCATGCCCCTCAGCGCCAGGAATGTAAAAGAAAATGCATGCATGACCCGAGCTGGGCTGCTCTGAGTGTTCTCAAATGAGTTCCTGGACCACACGTGGGAGAGTTTTCTGCGCTGTATACCTAGGGATGGAGTTAAGAGGTCAAAGAGGATGATCTAGCTAAACTTGATAGCAAATAGGTTTTTAAATGATTATGTGACTTATACTCCCATCAACATTTATGGAATGAAGTTTCCATAGCTGCTAATTCATGTAAAAAAAAATTGCCAGCCTGGTGGATGTGGTATTTCATTGTGGACGTACTTTGAAGTTTATAGTTTATCAATGAGACCAGGTGCTTTTTTTGTAAGTATATTGACCATTATTGTTTCTTCTATAGTGAACATCCATTGATCTCGTCTTCCCACCCTTTCACTTGGTTAGTTAGTTTGTGTTCTCTCTTTTTTTTTAAAATATTTATTTATTTATTATGTATACAATATTATGTCTGTGTGTATGTCTGCAGGTCAGAAGAGGGCACCAGACCCCATTACAGATGGTTGTGAGCCACCATGTGGTTGCTGGGAATTGAACTCAGGACCTTTGGAAGAACAGGCAATGCTCTTAACCTCTGAGCCATCTCTGATTTATGTTGAGGCTTTATGTACTGTGGAACACTTTTTGGTTAAACTGCAACAGACACCTTCCTACTTGTGGCCTCTCTATTGTCTCATGTGAGTTTCAATCTTTGAAGATGTGTTTAAGGAAACATGGACCCAGAGGTCACATCATTCTGAGACATGGATAACAAGACAAGGTAGATGGGTGAATAGAGCAGATTACAAAGATGGGGAATAATTAAATGGAAAATGATCGCACATGTGTATCCCTCTTTGTCTCAATACTTTTTAAAATAAAAGCTAAACTCTAAATCTGGATTATATCTCAATTTCTAACAGAGAAAGAGGCCAGGACTAGATATGACAGGTTGAGCTGGACACTGGGAATCAAGTTAGTGAGAGCTAAATGTGCCTATTCGTGTTACAAAATCCAAATTTTGTCGTATACTGTATTTTTGTCTTCATCTATCTCTTCTAACCCTGTAGACACTAACCTCTCCCTTTCCAAAGTCAAGTTTTTTGATTGGAAAGATGTTTGGATGCACTATTCTTACTGGATCGACTTCTCAGGAGACAACCAAAGCCATTACTTTATACAATGAATACATCACTTCAAACAAGACTGTCTCACGTGACCAAAGATCAGCTGGAGACCAAGTACGCAGAACAGTCAAATGTATAAAAAGAGGAAGAAAAAAAGAGGAGGAGGAAAAGAGCAGGGGGCTGAGCTAAACACCTATCAATGCAACCCTTAGGAGGCTAAGGCATGAGTTCCAGCGTGAGCCTAGACTATGTAGCCAGACCCTGTCTCAGGAATTCATAAACCGAAGCAAAACAAAACAGCAAAAGTACAATAAATACAAGAAAGAGAGGGACGCATGCCAAGTAGGTCATTGCTGTTGAAGAATTCCCACTGTGGGGTAATTGATGTTGGTGAGACAGCAGGGCACGGGACTGTGAGGAATACCACATCTTTTGCAAGAGGGAAGCTTTCTGTACTTGCTGTTAATAGTCATTTAAAGTGCTTTCCAGAAATAATAAGTCATGCTGTTCAAAGGCCTTCCTCATGAAGTGATTTTCAGTTTCATCCAATGTGTGCTGTCACTGGGAGGCAAGGTGATGGACACGTGAAAGTCCAAAGCCGCCTTGGCTACTCTTCTGCCGCACAGAACTGGTTTGGGGACTCTTGAAGTCAACTGCCATTTACAGGTAGGTGTCTAGTTACTGACTTCCCCACGTGGAGGTCAGGCCAGGTTCAGAAGCAGCAGCACAAGGTTATCTCAAGGACAGCCTGGAGGCATAAAATCCCTTTCAAAAAAATGTAATGATAAGACACAGGTGGTTACTAATATTTTTTTGTAACTGTGGATGTTTGCTTTGTTACCGACTATGTGGTCGATTTTTGAGAAAGTTCCATGAGCTGCAGAGAAGAAGGTATATTCTTTCCTATTTGGGTGGAATGTTCTATAGATGTCTGTTAAGTCCATTTGATTCATTACCTCCATTAATTCTCTTATTTCTCTGTTAGGTTTCTGTCTGATTGACCTGTCCATTGGTGAGAGAGGAGTGTTGAAGTCTCCTACTATTAGTGTGTGCGGTTTGATGGCTGCCTTGAGTTTTAGCAATGTTTCTTTTATGTACGTGGGTGCTTTTATATTAGGGGCGTAGATATTCAGGATTGAGACTTCATCCTGATGAACTGTTCCTGTTATGAGTATAAAATGCCCCTCTCCATCTCTTCTGATTGATTTAAGTTTGAAGTCAACTTTGTTAGAGATTAGTATGGCCACACCTGCTTGTTTCTTAGGTCCATTTGCTTGTTAAGCCTTTTCCCAGCCCTTTACTCTGAGAAGGTGTCTGTCTTTGTGGTTGAGGTGTGTTTCTTGTAAACAGCAGAATGTTGGATCCTGTTTTTTTATCCAATCTCTTAGCCTGTGCCTTTTTATAGGTGAGTTGAGTCCACTGACATTAAGTGATATTAATGACCAGTGGTTGTTAACTCCGGTCACTTTTTTAGTCGTAGAATTTGTGTGTTTCCCTTCTTTGATTTGTGTTGGTGATGGGTCTCTAGATGTCTGAGTTATTGTGGTCATTGTTGGACTCCTTGGTTAGTGATTTTCCTTCTATTACTTTCTGTAAGGCTGGATTTGTGGCTGCGTATTGTTTAAATTTGTTTTTATCCTGGAAAATTTTATTTTCGCCATTTATAGTGAACGAAAGCTTGGCTGGGTATAGTAATCTGGGCTTGCATCCATGGTCTCTCAGTTTCTGCAGTACATCTATCCAGGACCTTCTGGCTTTCATGGTTTCCATGGAGAAGTCAGGTGTAAGTCTGACCTTTATAACCTAGATGCCCCTCAATGGAAGAATGGATGAAGAAAGTATGGAATATCTACACATTAGAGTACTACACTGTGGTAAAAAACAATGACTTCTCAAATTTTGCATGCAAATGGATGGAAATAGAAAACACTATTCTGAGTGAGGTAACCCAGACCCAAAAAGATGAATATGGGATGTACTCACTCATAATTGGTTTCTAGCCATAAATAAGGGTCACGGAGTCTACAATTGGTGATCCTAAAGAAGCTAAGTAAGAAGTTGAACCAAAGGAAAAACATGTAGTTATCCTCTTGGCTATGGGAAGCAGACAAAATTGCCGGGGAGAAAATTGGGATCTTGGGGGTGGGGTGGGATGGGGGTAAGGGGAGATGGGGAGAGAAAAGGGAAAAGGGGAGGATGGGGGGAACTTGGGGAAAATGGAAGATTGGGATAAAGAAGGTAGGATAGGGGAGCACGGAAGCACAATTCTTAGTTAAGGGAGCCACCTTAGGGTTGGCAAGAGACTTGAACCTAGAGTGGCTCCCAGGAGCCCAAGCCGAGGTCCCCAGTTAGTTCCTTGGGCAGCTGAGGATAGGGAACCGAAAATGACCCTAGCCTATAGCAATACTGACGAATATCTTGCATATCATCATAGAACCTTCATCTGGTGATGGATGGAGATAGAGACAGAGACCCACACTGGAGCACTGGACTGAGCTCCCAAGGTCCCAATGAGGAGCAGAAGGAGGGAGAACATGAGCAAAGAAGTCGGGACCACGAGGGGTGCACCCACCCACTGAGACAGTGGAGCTGATCTACTGGGAGCTCACCAAGGCCAGCTGAACTGTGACTGAAAAAGCATGGATTAAAACTGAACTCTCTGAACATGGCGAACAATGAGGGCTGATGAGAAGCCAAGGACAATGGCACGGGGTTTTGATCCTACGCAATGTGCTGGCTTTGTGGGAGCCTAGCCAGTTTGGATGTTCACCTTCCTAGATATGGACAGAGGGGGGAGGACCTAGGACTTACCACAGGGCAGGGAACGCTGACTGCTCTTTGGAATGGAGAGGGAGGGGGAGAGGAAAGAGAAGAGGTGGCTAGTGACAAGTTCTAGGTAAGGGATGATGATGGTAGCTTTGTTGAAGGTGTCAGAAGTGGAAGATGTTAAAAAATAACCTCTCATCAATTTCCTTCACTTCATCTGCACATGTTGAACCATGACAAGTCTACTCTCTAGAAACCCCAGCAGTCTGGTCTTAGGGCCAATATGACATCTTCTCATCTTATTTTCGTTATATAAAAATGAATAGACGGTCTTACGACCTTGACAAAGCACATGCCATTCACTAATATATCATGTTTAGGGAGGAGGGGGAGAAAGGGGGGAGGAGGGGGAGGGAAATGGGAGGCTGGGAGGAGGTGGAAACTTTTTTTTTCTTCCTTTTCTCAATAATAAAAAAAAATGAAAAAAATGTAATGAAAGACTCAGCTCCTATAATCTCAGCTGTTGGGAGACTGAGGCATCGGGAGTTCAAAGCCAGCTTGGGTTCCACGGCAAGCTTGAGGCAAGCCTGGGAGAAGGAAGAAAAGAAGAAAGGGAGGGAGGGAGGGAGGGAGGGAGGGAGGGAGGGAGGGAAAGAGGGAGGGAGGGAGGGAGGGAGGGAGGGAGGGAGGGAGGCCATATGGACGTTTAAAAGAGTAAAGGCTAGTGCTGGTTGATTGATGCCTACGATGCTTGGTTTTCACACCATAGTTGTTCTGAGGGTGAAGCCGTTACAAGGCACAGCAGTGGTTTGCTGGTTTGAGATGCCACCTTAAAACATTCCAATCCGTTGAAGGTAGCATCTCTTCTTTGTTCCTTACATCGCAATTAGAATATTAATATACACCAATAAAAGATTTATTAGATTTTTCTCGACACACTTGTGAATCACATCCGGACAATGCTGGCAGGTAAACACATACTAGTAGATTTATGAGGTTTAAAAAAAAAGTGGAACCTAAAATTAAATGATAGCCATGAAAAATACAAGGACAGATAGCGTAATTGTTGCAACTTGTACACAGGACATTGTATAAACCATTTTAAATGACTAGGTTGTTTTTAATCCTCCTAAAATAAGTGGAAATATTTCTTTATTTCCTCAAATGCATTATTTATGAGACTACATTAATTCTTTATATAGATGTCTTCAAATAAAAATTTTATTGTGTTTTAGGCAAAAGAAATTGAAAAGATGAAAATGGGTATAATTTGACATTTTAAAAACATTGAAATAAGCCGGGCGATGGTGGCGCACGCCTTTAATCCCAGCACTCGGGAGGCAGAGGTAGGCGGATCTCTGTGAGTTCGAGACCAGCCTGGTCTACAGAGCTAGTTCCAGGACAGGCTCCAAAGCCACAGAGAAACCCTGTCTCGAAAAACCAAAAAAAAAAAAAAAAAAAAAAAAAAAAAAAAAAAAAAAAAAAACATTGAAATAATCAAGAGATCTGGAATGAATTTCTAAATACAGAAACAAGTGACATGTTATTGGCTATCATAGGAGGGGGTCACTACTCACTTAATCTCAAGCATTTCTATATTAGTTCTAGTTTTTAATGTGTACTACAGAAACATGGATGCTGTAAGCTGTATTGTGTGTGCGTGTTCTCACACACGTGCGTCAGGTTGCTTTAAGATAAATGATATTTGCTATTATTTTAAAATATTTGTACTCTAGAACCATAAGATTACCCAATTTTGAGTAGTTTAGTCTTTGTACAGTTATTGTCAAACCCTTTTTTTTCTCAAAAATCAGTCTGTGCATACCTATAATTCCAGAACTCTGACAGGTAAGGCAGAAAATTGTGAGTTCAAGGCAGCTTGTGCTGTCTAGACTGGCCCTTTACTGGTTTTACCCAGTAGTGTGATTTCTGATGGATGCTAATTTCAATGTTACTGAATCTCAGCCATAATTTAAAAGTTTGTGTAACAAAAAGCCAGGCCCACATGGTCTACATAGTGAGTTTCAGGACAACCAGATGCCATAAAGACACCTTTCTCTCTCTCTCTCTCTCTCTCCCTCTCTCTCTCTCTCTCCCTCTCCCTCTCCCTCTCCCTCTCCCTCTCCCTCTCCCTCTCTCTCTCTCTCTCTCTCTCTCTCTCTCTCTCTCTCTCTCTCACACACACACACACACACACACAGACACACAGACAGACACACACACACAGAGAGAGAAAGAGAGAGAGAGAGAGAGAGAGAGAGAGAGAGAGAGAGAATAATTCAAGTGGCTTAAGGTTTCAGGATTGCAAGTTTGAGGCCTGCCCAGGCTTACCAGAAGAGCTCAAGGCTAACTTGTCTTAAAAGAAAACAACAGAATTTTTTAAAGGCCAGGGCTATGGTTTACTGGCAAAGCACCTAGGAAGTGAGGCCCTCTGTTCTTTAGTCTTTGCCCATCCCCCTCAATAATGAAACACAAAAGCATTTACTTCTTAGAGGAAACTGAAAACACAGACAGACAATCACTTCTTTAACGGAGCGGCCTCCCAGGAAGGCCACCTCTACAGTTTTCTGTGGCGTGGCATCCGTACATTCATGTTGTCCAACAGCACCTTGTAGAACTTGTTAGTCCTTAGAATCAGCGTCAACTGCTTTCTCTCATTTTTCTTTCCTCCTGTATTTTTATTCTGCATCTAAGAATTCAGGGCTTTGCTTCATCCACCTATCCCCTTCCAAGACAGCAGTATTATTATCCTTCTTAGCTGACTTTCAATACTGTCACCAAGACCACGACCAAAGGCAACTTGGGAAGGAAGGGGTGTATTTGCTTTACACATCTCAATCACAGCCAACCACAGAGGGAAGTCAGGGCAGAAACTGAAGCAGGGCAGGAACTTGGAAGCAGGAGCTGATGCAGAGGCATGGATGAGTGCTGCTTACTGGCTTGCTCTCCATGGTCCACTCAGACTGTTTGTGACATCGACCACAGTGGACAATCATTAGTTCGGACAATGCCTCCCACAGACATATAGGTAACTTGATGAAGATTTTTTTTCAACTTAGGGTCTGTCTTCCCAGATAACCCTAGCTTGATCAAGTTGCCAAAAGTCAACTAGCACAGCCTCTCACACAGACTTTCAGAGAACTGTGTCGATAGTTCAACAGCACTTGAGTGTCAATAGTACTAAGGTAGGTGACATATTGCCTTCTTGATGACGTCATCCTTCCCCATATCCTGATAGTAAATGGTACCCTCCTTCCACTCAGCATTTTCTATCTTCCTTGAGTTGTTTCCCTTGTTCTCCTAAAGACTTACTTTCACCTGTTACATGTTTTGTCTGCATGCATGTATGTGCGTGTGTGTATAAATGGATATATGTGTGTTTAGTTTTCTCCTTCCAGAAGAAAATTCTGATTCTAGGATTTAAATATCTTTAGCATTTGAAAAGACATTTAGTCTATATTAGCTTTCTTAGTATTTCAATATCTCAAGATTTTAGTGCTGTTAGAACTTGCCTCATGGTGAACACTGCAGGTTATGAAAATTAACAAGGAAAAATTAACAAGGGAAATAACAGGCTCTATGACATTTTAATTCATTTTTTTGCAGCCTTTAAGCACGTGTGCGCGCGCACGCGCGCGCACACACACACACACACACACACCACCCTGTAACTGCTGCTATTGCCTTACTTTGTGTGGGAACGAGAAGTAAGCTATTGCCCGGCATCTTCCTGGGTTCTACTCCCTACTGTGTTCTAGTCCATCTGGGAGGCCTGGAACTGATAGACAATGTTATTAATCATATGGGAGAAAGTGAAAACAAACAGAGGCCTTGTTAGGTACGGGGCCGCTTAACCAGGAGAGCAGGAATTCTTGGAGGCATCAGTACATTCTTGAGGGACTGTGGAGAAGCTGGCTCTTCCCTGTGTATCTCACAAGTCAGGACAGTGTTGGCTACATGGGAGGAGCTTTCTTGGAATGACATCAAGTAGCAATGAGAGACAGAGGTAGGGGGAGAGGGCACAAAGGGAAAAAGAGGGAAAGGGATGAAGAGAAGGGGAGAGAAGGGGGGCAAGAGGCAGAGAGAAGAGGAAGGGAGGGAGAGAGAAGGATGCTCCAGCCATCCCTGAAACTAATTCCATCTTTTGACTGCCATTTTGGACTGAGGATGTAGTTTGGTTGACAGAGTGTTTACCTGCCATGCACAAAGCCCAGGGTTCGATCCCTAACACCACACAAACCAGACACGGTGGTGGCAACTTTGTAGTCTGAGCACACCGCGGTAGAGAAGTTCAAGTTCATCCTTGCCTATATAAGGTCATCCACGGCTGTACAGCAAGTTCTAAGCCAATTTGGGCTACTCAAGACCTTGTCTAAAAGAACAAAATCCTGCTAATTTTTCCTTGTGAGATCTGAAGTCCTCAAGAGTGAGTGGCACTCAGTACACACCTAACAATATTTAGGATGCTGGTGATAAACAAAGGAAGAGACTGATTTGAAAGCATCTATTTCCGCTCCCTTTTGAAATAGTTTATGACGAGAAGTGGAAATGTATAGAAGTAGAAGATCGTGAAGAAGGGAATTTGTTTTCTTCTATGATATTTTCTAAGTCCTATGTATTCAGGAAGATGGGCATGGAGGTAATAATCACAATTGTCTTTATGCAGCCGAGCTTCTCAAAGAACAAATGACCCAGGCTCTCAGAAACTGAGGATTGATCGAGACAAAGTTATGTCATCCTGGCTGGTCTTGAACTCTAGGCTCAAAGTATCTTCCTGCTTCAGTCTGTCAAATAGTGGAAACTACAGGAGCATGTCCCTATGCTTGGCTTAAAATTGCTTTCCTTTTCCTTAATGGTGCTGATGGATTCAGGTCTTCTTACTGCTAGGCTGGAGTGCTACCACCTAGCTGCACCCATATCATCTAATTCCCCCCTTAGGACAGAGACTCCCATGTATTCCAAACAGGTCTCCAAATGCAGATCCTTTTGTTTCAGCTTCCCAAGAACTAGGATTATGGTGATGTACCAACACACCTGATTTTAATTATAATATCACAATAGGTTCATGAAAAGTTGCAAAACTGTACAGAGAATTTCTACATATATCTCACTTGCTTTCTCCAGTTGTCTTAGTTGGGGTTAATACAGCTGTGATGAAGCACCATGACTACAAGCAGCTTGAGGAAGAAAGGGTTTATCCCACTCACAGTTCCATACAACAGTTTATCAAAAGCAGTGAGGACAGGACCTCCAACAGGACAGGAACCTGGTGGTGGGAACTGATGCAGAGGCCGGGAGGGGTGCTGCTTCCTGGCTTGCTCATCGCAGCTTGTTCAGCCTCTTTTCTAATAGCACCTAGGACCACCATAGATAGCGCCATCTAAAATGGACTGGGTCTTCCCACATCAACCACTAATAAGAAAATGTCCTTGGGCAGCTGAGGATTGGGAACCTGAAATGACCCTATCCTAGAGCAATACTGACGAATATCTTGCATATCATCATAGAACCTTCATCTGGTGATGGATAGAGATAGGGACAGAGACCCACACAGGAGCACTGGACTGAGCTCCCAAGGTCCCAATGAGGAGCAGAAGGAGGGAGAACATGAGCAAAGAAGTCGGTACCACGAGGCATGCACCCACCCACTGAGACAGTGGAGCTGATCTACTGGGAGCTCACCAAGGCCAGCTGGACTGTGACCGAAAAAGCATGGGATAAAACCGGACTCTCTGAACATGGCGAACAATGAGGGCTGATGAGACGCCAAGGACAATGGCATGGGGTTTTGATCCTACTTAATGTGCTGGCTTTGTGGGAGCCTAGCCAGTTTGGATGTTCACCTTCCTAGATATGGACGGAGTGGGGAGGACCTAGAACTTACCACAGGGCAGGGAACCCGGACTGTTCTGTGGACTGGAGAGGGAGGGGCAGAGGAATGGGGGGGAGGGGGAGAAAGGTGGGAGGAGGGGAGGGAAATGGGAGGCTGGGAGGAGGTGGAAACTTGTTTTTTGTTTATGTTTTTTTAAAAAAAAATTAAAAAAAAACTGAAAAAAAAAAGAAAATGTCCTATAGCTAGATTTTCTCACTTGAGATTCCTTTGCAGATAACTCTAACTTTTGCCAAGTAGACAAAAAAAAAATAGCCAGGAAATCAACGAAACATCATTTTATTATTGAGAGAGAATTTTAAATATCTGTAACACAATATCAAAACCAGGAAATAGGTATATTAGCACAAATCATACAGCTTAATCAGACTTCACACATACACACGTGCTGTGTGTGTGCCTATGTGCAACCCGTTTCATTTTCGTCATAGGTGTAGATTCTTATGACCATTTTTCTCTCCTCACACGTGAGTAGATTCACCCATTTGAAGTGGACATTTCAAATATAAGGACATTTCCTTATATTTGTCTTTTTCTGAATATTTGATGAAAATTGAATTGTACAGTACATAATTATTTTGTATCAGGATTCCTTCACATTTCATGATATTTTGTGATTCTTCTAAGTGTGACATAAATCTAGACTTCATGCCTTCTTATGGCTCAATAATATCCTATCATCTGCATAGGCCATATTTTGCTTATCCGTTCGTCTGTTGATGAACATTTTCGTTGCTCTCTTTTAGTGACTGTAAATGACACTTCTATGAACATTTGTATGTAGAACTTGGAGCATATGTTTTCCCTCTTCCTGGATGGATGACGAGGAAAGCAATTACTGGGACATTTATGTGGAGCTTTAGAAGAAACTGCCACATCGTTTTCCAAAGTGGCTCCATCATTTTACACTCCAGCAGCAATTCCTGAGGGTTCTGATTTCTCCGTTCCTCAATAACGTTTGTTACTGTAATGTAATCACAACCATTATAATGAGTATATCTAAGAATTCTCTTCAGATCCATCTGTGTTGTGTATGCATTAGTAGTTCATGCTTACATATTTTCATTATTATTCTATTATATGAATGTTTCACTTAAAAAAACGCTTTTTTTTCTATCCATGAGTACTTGAATGCTTTTTCGTTGGGGTCCATTATAAGAGAGGCATTATAAATATTATTGCACACAGTGTTCTATAAATATATATTTTGTTTTTGAGTCCAATTTTGGGGAGTGAAATTGCTAGATGGCAGTAGATATACATTTGATGTTGTAAAAAGCTGAAAAATGATTGTGTTGTTTTATTCTCTCAGCAAAAAGGCACAGAAGTTATATCCTTAGGAACTGTTGGCTTCAATCTTTTTAATGGTTATCTAATATTATTGCTTTTTTAAAAATAGTATTATACACATGCTTTTTCTATGTGCCCTCAGTATTTAGGGGCCATGATAAATTTTGTACAGGTTAAATCCAGTGGGGGACTAGATTAGGGTTGAGGTGGAGTTGAATGAAATAAGATGCCCTGAGTCGATAGTTGTATAGCTGGTGGATGGGTGCCTAGGGTCCATTCAACCTTTCTCTCTAATCCCATGCTTGAAATATTCATAATAAATAAAGGTTTAACACACACAAACATATTTTTGAAAAGGAATTAAGTAATCTGTTAAGCCAGCCTTTATAATATATAATATATGATATGTAATATATGATATATAACATATAATATATAATATAAATATCTGCTTCAGAACACAAGTATGTATTAGTGCTTTATAGTGCACACCACTTACCTTGGAGAGATTATTGCTGATACATTCCGTACTGTCATGTGATTTGGTGTTTTTTGAGGGAGGTCTGAAAAGTGAGGGAAGGTCGCCCGTTAGAGATGTTTTTAACTTGAGTAATGAAGATGCCAGCTCCTGGGAGACCGACTTCACCAGTTGTTTCAGTTTTATTTACAGAATATAAGGAGGTAGAATAATATTTATAAGTCATTCCCTGTTTTCCCTCTCTGAGTGCATTGGTATCCCAGGAACATAGACCATTTATTTACTTTTTTTTCCACATAATATTTTGGTTGATCCTTTGGGAATTTCACACCATGCTCCCCAATCACTCTCACTTCCCAGTCTTTCCATGTCTTCCACCACCCTTGTGACCCCTCCAAAAATAAAAAAAAATTAATTAAAGGATAGAAAAGTAAGCAACAACAAAAAAGCTCAAGTTCCATCTGTCTTATCTCTACAGTCACTGGAGAAGCATTGTAATTGAACACTACGTTATTAAATCATTGGATTATTGTCAGTATCTGAAGGCGACTTGTCCTAGGCCACAGATAAAGAAACCGTTTCTTGGGGACTGAACTTCTAGTATATACTTTTCTTTTTTAGGCTAGTTTTTTTTCTTGGTATAATGATATCCCACGTGCCTAACTTTAGCATTCTCATCTACGATCGCTGCTCATCCAAAACACTGCAGTCAGAACACTGGCTAGGCCAGTCGCAGAGGATAGTGGACCACCATCATTCTGATGAGGTCAGCAAAGAGTTCATTCTAAATGTCATTTCTAAAAATGTGCCCTCCTCACAGGCTGGAGACGAGAAGGCTCCTATTGCCCATGGTTTTGGATGAAGATTTCACTTCGAAGTGCACAAAGTCCCCACTTAAAACTTAGAACTGTATCAAGTAGATAGTATCGAATTTGATTGATGTTTTCACCCTGTCATCTTCTCCTGTGTGGGGATGTGATTTCCTGAGAGTTGTTTTAATTATCTAAGCTGTGGATAGAACTCAAGTGTTCCTCCAGACTTCATTAATGGGGAAATCTTGCATTTCATTTTTATTCACTTTGGGATATTATAACACCAAAAAAAGAAAGAAAGAAAAAAGAAAAAAAAAAGGACACACTCTAGGCAGGCACCCTGAGTTCTTTATCTTCACTGTGATCAACTCAAGATTTCTGAACTGCTCTTAACCTAAACCTAGTTGGACAGTGAGTGGGTATGATGAAAGTTCACCACTCCAGACAGTCCCCAAGTCCTAAATCTTCCCAAAGTGAAGGGCTCTTAAAACAGCAGAAAATTGTCCTTTTGTGAATTATATTAAAATTGGATCAATGAAAGAGTGATTTTTACAGGTCCATCTATACAGGAGCACAAGAAACTTGAAAGGGAAAGTTCACAGTATATAAAAGTTTGTCTCATGAATGAACTTTCTGCACATTGATGTATATTAAATGTCTCTGCTTCAGAAACCATCATTTAAAAAATAGTTACTATATATCCTCAGTCCTCTAGAGGAAAGGCCAGACCAATCCTTCTCATGTTTCATTTGTATATTTGGATATGTCATACCCAAGGCAAAATTGAGCTGCAAATCTGCAAAGTTGGAGTCTCAGAGATGATGTATCTGGTGGATGGATGCCTATGGTCCACTCAACCTTTCTTTCTAATCCTGTGTCTGAAATATTCATAATAAATAAAGGCTGAAAACACACAGACATATTTTTGAAAAGGACCCAAGCAATTTGTTAAGCCAGCCTTAATATATAATATATAGTGTTAAATATCTGCTTTCCAAAACAAAGCAAACTGATCGTGATCATTTGTATTACAACTGTTCCTGGAGCTGCAATGGTCAAAAATCAGCCCCACCCTTCAGATGGTGTCCACTCCTTGAGAGTCTCAGAAACCAGCACCACAGCTGGGTGAGGGCAATTACTCTTCAGGTGAAATCAACCCTGTGTGACCCAAGCCCGAGTTGTTTAGTGATAATGGTAATAAAGTTCACAAACTTGTATCTGCAATTTTGAAATCGAAAAGCTCTCACCTAGCTTTCATAATTCATCTGGCAGTGAAACTTGACCTGGATTTTGGTAGCAGAGCATAGCCTGAGATGTAAAGACTGTTCATGGCTTCGGCTTACGTCAGCTGGTGGGAATGTTCACACAACAGCTGCGTAAACTGTAATGTGTCCATTATAGGGTTCTTCCCTAGACCAAACAGGGGTTGTTGCGGGCGGAGACTGCTCATTAGTTCCTGGCCACCCAGACTGGAAATAATCACACAGAAACTATATTAATTACAATACTGTTTAGCCAATAGCTTAATCGTATTTCTAGCTAGCTCTTACATCTTAAATCAACCCATTTCTATTATTCTGTGTATTGCCACAAGGCTCATGGTTTACTGGCAAGGTTCCAGATTGTCTCCTTCAGCAGCTGCATGCATCTCTCTAACTCTGCCTTCTTTCCTCCTCTTTCTGCTTGGAATTCCCACCTTACTCTATTCTGCCCTGTAGAATAGAGTAGAATTTGTTGTAGGCCAAAACAGCTTTATTCATTAACCAATCATAGCAATACATATACAGAAGGACTTCCCACACCATTCCCCCTTTTCTGTCCAAATAAAAAGGAAAGTTTTAGCTTTAACATAGCAAGATTATATACAACAAAACAGTTATTTGAGAACTCACCTGATGTGGGAGTGTCATATATCAATCTGTTGATTTCATTGGTTAAGCAATAAAGAAACTGCTTGGCCCTCATAGGTTAGAACATAGGTGGGAGGAGTAAACAGAACAGAATGCTGGGAGGAAGAGGAAGTGAGGTCAAACTCGACAGCTCTGCTCTCTGGAGGAGAGACACCATGCCCCCTTCTCCCGGGCAGACACACGCGATGAAGCTCCGACCCAGGATGGACGTAGGCTAGAATCTTCCCGGTAAGCGCACCTAGCTGTGCTACACAGATGATTAGAAATGGGCTAAATTAGTATGTGAGAATTAGCCTAAAAGAGGCTAGATAGAAATGGGCCAAGCAGTGTTTAAAAGAATACAGTTTGTGTGTTGTTATTTCAGAGCATAAGCTAGCCAGGCGGCCAGGGTGCTGGGGATGCAGCCCCACCGCTCTGATTTACAACAAGCAAGAATTATAGTTACAATATTTATATCTGTTTTATATTTTATCACAACTAAGGGAAACTATAATTATAACTATCTATTCTTCAATTTCAAAAAGATCCCAGAAGGATATAATATTACCTAAGTTAATAGGAAGTGCATTGTAAACAACTTCTAAACCTCTAGAATTGACAGAGACATCTTGCTGCCTGGACAGTCACCCAAATTATTATATGTAGTTTTGTATTGGGTTTGGAACTCTTTTGTTTAGACAAAAGTGGGAGGTACCAATGGCCTTTAAAATGCTGGACCAGGTTGGGTGTGGCCTTGGGTACTAGAAACGTGCTCTCTCTCTCTCTCTCTGCTGTTGGATTTGGTTCCTGTTTCCCACTCATACAGAGGACTGTGAGTCTACCCATAAATAAAAAACCTTTATTAGCTGGGTGGTGGTGTTGCACGCCTTTAATCCCAGCACTCGGGAGGCAGAGGCAGGTGGATCTCTGTGAGTTCGAGGGCAGCCTGGTCTAGAAGAGCTAGTTCCAGGACAGGAACCAAAAAGCTATGGAGAAACCCTGTCTCGAAAATCAGAAAAAAAAAACAAACAACCCTTTATTATACCCTATTCTGAGCTAGTGTGGGATTACCTTGTTGTATCCATCTACAGGTTGTTATATAGCATTGTTAATATGTGATATTAGTTATATATATACATATATAATATAATTTATATATATTTTATATGTATATTTCTGAATTGGGGAACTCACCTGACCTATGAGCTTTAAATAAGAAACTTACAGACCAGAAGAAGAAGGAAGAGCACCCTCTTTTAGATGGAGCAGGTACTGTTTACATGTGTGTGCAGACAAAATACTAATGCACATAAAATAAACCTTAAAATGTAAAAGAACAATAATTATAGCAAGATTTGCATTCTACAGTTTGCTCTCATCTGTTTAAGAATAACTTTAAATTTCTTACTATATTTGCTATTATGACATGAACACTTCCTAATGTCTGGATATTTTTTGCCCTGATTATCTATTTAGGGGAGGGGGTGAAAAAGCAATTTAGTTAATTGTGCAATTTTATACCTGACCTCCAACTGCTTTGACTTCCTTACTAGGACATTAATTTAAACCAGAATTTAAATAACAGCTGTGTGTGTGTATGTGAGAGAGAGAGAGAGAGAGAGAGAGAGAGAGAGAGAGAGAGAGACTGACAGACAGACACACAGAGATTTTTTTGAACTTCTCTTTGTTTAGCTATCTCTAGTGATTTTTATTTTAAAAGGATGGAATAAACTTTGTTCACTTGTCTTAATGTTACTAGATCATTATAATATTTAAGGTGACCAGTTTTTTTCAAACAGGATTCTAAATTATTAAGAAAATGACAGTGTTAATTCTCATAAAAGCATATAAAGTGTATTTCTTTGCCTCAAAAATTATAGGTGATCAATTGTACACAATCCATTAAGTATTTTTCACTTGCCAGACAATTAAAAAATTTTGAATTTAATTTAAATGTAATATTAGTTGATTTCCAAATAAGTAGCTTCCAACCCTATTCTGCCCCCAAACACTTAAGACTGACACTGTATTTCTTCCAGCAAGTGTAATCTGCAAGATAACTATTTTTCTTCTGTCATCTGTGATTCCCATGCCCCAGGCCCAACAGAACAAGGCAGTGGTCAGTTTGGCTTTTATTATACAAAAGCCTATACATTTTGTGTTGCTCCCATCAACGATTCTGGATGCTCACTTCCTGTAGTAGGAATTTTCCCTTCTCTCGTGCATGCTTTGCCAGTCTTGGTGCAGACTCAGGGCAAAGGGAACCTAGAGCAGAAGAGAGCAGATAGAGAATAAATACCAAAGCCTTGGGACTAAGTGGAGTTTAACTCGTTCCATTACACTTTCTGAACTGATTCTTTCTTAGAAGTTGTGGCCTTCTGTCATCCTGAAGTCTCTAGGCTGGACTTAATACAGGGTACTAGTTCATCTGATGGGGCAAGGAACGGGTTGCAATGTGCTCAGCCTCACACCTTCTTTGCTCATGATTTATTACTGGAATTATAATGGCAGCCAGCTTTGCACAGGTGTAACCAGACAACACCTTAGCCTGATTCTGCCAAGGACTTCCTGCTCTCTGTTCTGGAGATTTCTGGATGCTTCAGTGGGTGACACCCAACTATATACAACCTAAAGGCTGTAAGTGTAAGTGGTCATTAATATTCTATAAAAAAATAATTCTAGGTAGGTGGTGGAGATGACAGATAACTGGCCCTACCTACAGAAAGACAGTTCTGAGGCACCGTGTGGCCCTTCAGAACATTCCAGCAGATTCTAGCTTCGGGCATCCACAAGGATGATGAACACGACAACACACTTTCCCTTTTTATCTGATCACATCCTCAGTAAACTGCTTCATGGAGAGGCCCAGGATAAGTCTTGCCAGTCATGTATTTTGTAAGGAATCCCTGCGATTACCTTTAGGTTTCATGATTTGCATGACGTAGGGATCCAGTGAAATTGCTGTGGGATAATGGTCTTGTACACAGTAAAGATTTGTCACTCATATTGTTTTAATAAAACACTAATTGTCCAGTAGCCAGGCAGGAAATATAGGCAGTGTGACCAGACTAGAAGGATTCTGGGAAGAAGAAAGACAGAGAGTCAGTCACAAGCCAAATGCAGAGGAAGCAGGATAAGAATGTCTTACTGATAAAAAGTACCAAACCACATGGCTAAACATAGACGAGAATTAAGGGGAGATTTAAGTCTTAAGAGTTAGTTAGTGATAGGGCTGAGCAATAGGCCGAACAGCTTATAATTAATATAAGCCTCTGTGTGTTTCTTTGGGACTGAATGACTGCAGGACTGGGCGGGACAGAGACTTCCATCTACAGAAATCCTGAGTGAATGTGTGTTGTTGACATGAACACAGCCATGTCAAGAACCCTAATGCCTCAGACCCATTGGAGTGACAAAGTCTTTCCTGGGTAAGACCCAGGGGGATGGCAAAGTCTTCCTTGAATCCATGTGTGCTTGTCAAAAGTTTCTACAGAAAATGTCCACTGTAGCTTTCTCCCCCCGGATGGTTAGAGTCTGAAGACTGCTCCTTCCAGAGATCGCTCCTGCTGAGACTGGCTAAACCTGCTTTCCTGTTCAGCTGTATGTAATAGCCCTGCCTCCTTGTCTCTATAGGACAAACCCACCTACTTGTTAAGCTGTATATAATAAACACACCAAGGTTCTGTTTCTCCATCTTATCACCTTATCCTAGTTCTCTCTCTCTCTCTCTCTCTCTCTCTCTCTCTCTCTCTCTCTCGGTGTGTGTGTGTGTGTGTGTGTGTGTGTGTGTGTGTGTGTGTGTGTGATTTCTTCATTCCCTGCCCCTAGTCAGAATGAGTAGGCTCAAGGACACATCATAGAACTACAAAGGGCTGCCGTATCCACACTTATCACTTATTGCAGAGAGGACAGATATTAAAATTGGCAAATAGGAGATGTGAATAGACTAGGACCTATTGTTTCAATTATTTGAAATCAAAGGGAGAGACATAAATGTCTCTCCTTAGAATATCTTTGTTTTACCAGACCCCAAAATGTCCCCATATCCAGTAATCTCTGTCAGTGCTCTCCACCTCCATCCAACCCCAACTTGACCCCTTGAGTTCCCATCTCCACCTGCCCCCAGAATACCCAGTATGTCTCTTTTATGTCCTTCTCGGATACAAGAGAAACTCCCACGAATCCACAAGGATGACCCTAGCTAAGACTCCTAGAGATGGTGGATACATAGCCTGAACTGGCCATCTCCTGTGATCAGATTGGTGACTACCCCAATTGTCATCAGAGAGCCTTCATCTGATAACTGATGGAAATAGAAGCAGAGACCCACTGCCAAACCTTAGGCCGAGCTTGGGGAACTATGATGAAGAGAGGAAGGAAGAACTGTAGGAGCCAGAGGGGTCAAGAATATCATGAGAAAACCCACAGAATTAACTATTCTGGGCTCATAGGGGCTTGCAGAGTCTGAACTAACACCCAGGGAGGCTACATGGGACCAACCTAAGCCCTCTACATGTATGTGATAGTGGTGTAGTTTGCTCTACATGTGGGACTCCTAACAGTAGGAACAAGGCAGTCTCTAATGCTTTGGCTGGCTCTTGGGAACTTATTCTTCATATTGGATTGCCTTGTCCAGCCTAAAAACAAAGGGGAGGTGCTTAGTCTTACTGCAACTTGATATGCCATGGGAGGCCTGCTCCTTTCTGAACAGAAACAGAGGAGGAGTGGATTGAGGAAAGGGAGGGGAGGTGGGAGAAGGAATGGCAAGAGAGAAGGAGAGGGAAACCTGTCAAGATGCAAAACAAATAAACTAAATAATAAAAAGAAGTGCATATCAAAACAAACAAACAAACAAAAAAGAATATCTCTGCTCCCACCGGGATAGTTACACCCCTGGCTACCAGTGACTACAGGTGAATACCAAGATATTTAGTAATGTCAGATATAGCTAAAGCTACCCTTTTTCCTTTGTGTATGCTCTGCTTAAAGCGGAAGGGACATTCAAGAAGAGCACCAGCTATGGACTAGGCACTGTTCTAGGAAGGTCAAATAAATGAGCTCTTTTAAATGACTGTGTTGTGAAGTGGCAACATAAAATACTGTTTTAAACTAGATTTTCACTAATATAGCATGAGGCTCTTACCTTTGTGTGGATGAGGACCCTGCAAGATAAAGGGCTGCCTGATTAGCACCCATCAAACACTTCAAACAGCGTGAAGATCCTAGAGAAGTGTTAGTTGCAATTGCCTCGCAATTAGGGAGGGGTGGGGCTGGGATGCAAACAGAGGTTATTATCCCACATACTTAGCCACTTCTACTGCTTCACGAATATAAACCACAGTGAAAGTCTGTCTCTCTCTCTCTAGAGATGGAGTCCTGTGTACCCCCCCCCCCTTGGCTTCTTAAGCACTTAGATGACAGGCCAAAGCACATGTCTGAAGAAGGACACTTAAAAGAAATCCCACACTAGCTCAGAATTTAGTATAATAAAGGATTATTTATTTAAAAGTAGATTCACAGATAACAATCCTCTGCTGAACAGGGGAACAGCAATCGAATCCCACAGCCAGAAAAGAGACTGGACACATGCTTTAAGAGGCCACGCCCAAGTGGGAAGATAACTTAAAGGCTACTGGTGGTAGGAATTCCTACAGCACCTCCCCCCTTTGTTTAAATAAGAGTTTTCTAAGCCTAATACAAAGTTATATACAATAAGAACAAATATCAGGCATAGAAATTGGAATTACAACCAGCATAAACAATATCAAAGCAAGAAACATGTGATAAATGTTTCAATAATTATCCTATTTTAATAAGTTTAAATCTTGTATGATAAATAAGTTGGCCAAGCCATGAGAGGAAAGTAACTACAACTATCCAGTCTTCAACTGCAATGAAGACCCAAGAAGGGAAATAATATTACTTGAGTAAGCAGGAAGTGCAATCAAACAACTTCCAAAATGTGCAACAAATGACAGAGACAACTGACTACTTGGATAATTACCCAAAGTCTCATTTGCAATGTTGGAGCAACCAACTTTGGCTAAGGCCTAAAGTAACTGACAGACAATTTTCAGAGGCAGGAAAAAAATTTCAAAACCATCTTACCCTGTCTCAGCAAAATTTGACAGTCTTTTTTCTTGCATTCCTTGTTCTGTCTGAACATTGTGCATTTTGTCAGTGGTCAATACGTGGGCAGTTCCTTGCCCAAAGGTCAGTTTTGCCCAGAAGAAAACAAGCTCCAAGTGGAGTGTCTTTAGTGCTCAACATTCTCTCAGGAATAGATCAGTGCTGCCAGGAGCAATTGTGTCACTTCAACAAAACTCTAAGTTATTTAAATGCCATATTCTACAGCTCTTTGAAGTGGTTGAAGATTACCTATCTATGCAGAATACAATCTCTATGTATCTAAAGAACCTCATAAGTTTAACTATAAGTATGACAAACATGTATGACTATTGACCTATGAATTTTAATATTAATATTACTTAAAGACTAAGACTTCATATTAGAATATTAAACAATCTTTAAACAACTGTGCAAAAAATGAGGACAATGATCTCAAAATGTAAACAAAGTGCAAGTATCTTGATCAGAGGTAGAAATGTATATTGCAATATGATAATTATATCCTAAAATTGTGTCAATATACAAAATGTCTTAAGCAGAGTTGGAAGCATGCATGCATACAATATGAAAAATAACTTTGCTTAGATATACAAATATTGTAGATGAAAATAGTAACATATTCAATATAATTTAAATTTGTATCAATATAAAAGAATATATACCAATGTAAATTGATTATAAATAATAGATAAATAATAGCTCACAAGTATTCACTCCATTACTCACTATTATTTTTTTTAAATATTTATTTATTTTGTATACAATATTCTGTCTGTGTGTATGACTGCAGGCCAGAAGAGGGCACCAGATCTCATTCCAGATGGTTGTGAGCCACCATGTGGTTGCTGGGAATTGAACTCAGGACCTTTGGAAGAGCAGGCAATACTCTTAACCTCTGAGCCATCTCTCCAGCTCACTATTATTTTTAGTGTGAGTCACACTAATCTATCTTCCCATCTTTTTTCTCTCTCTCTTTTTTAAAGAGATCCCTGATCCTACATAATTTCCCCCCAACCTCCAACCCTATACCAATTATAATCCACTCCTAAATGATGTCCCTAACACTGAGAACAAACTTTGTTAGGAGAGGGGACGTCATCTTCTAGAATTACTTCCAGCTGTCATGGGGTGATTTTTTTTTTTTATGGGATCCGTGGGTCTGGGCTGTGGACCATTTAGACCTTTAAGCTCATTCACCTGGTAGGTATGGAGTTCAGATCTACGTGGGGCGCCAGATGAAGAAGGACTCTTAAAAGAAATCCCACACTAGCTCAGAATTGAGTATAATAGAGGGTTATTTATTTAGGGCTGGACTCACAGATCACAATCCTCTGCTGGAACGGGGAACAACAACCGAATCCTGCATCAGGAATACAGTATAACAGGCCACGCCCAAGTGGACGGGTAACTTAAAGGCTACTGGCAGTAGGAATTCCTACAGCACATGTCCCTAGAGATGTGCCCAGGGAAAGGGTCTAGAGCATGCTGGACAGGAGAAGGCATGAGTATGAAGGTGACATACAACGCCTGCTGTGTGCTGCTGCTTTAGAACCTCCCAGGGTTGTGGTGAAGGGGAGTGAAGATCTTAGAAGGCTTCAAGTCATTCTCACTTGATAATAGTTTCTTGACTTCTAGAAGATGAGTTTCATCTTCAGAGCTAAAGAGGTGGTTGTGGGGCAAGAAAGAAAGGCAGGGAAAATTATGAGAACCTAGGGAGGAAAAGGGCCTCTCATACAGGAATATGGTTGAAGCCTCTGGCCAGCAAAGAATTTCAACACTGTAGTTGAACTTTTCTTTCCCATCCACCAGTTCCTAAATAACTTACATAGAGACTCAATATTAATTAAAAATACTTGATCGGTAGCTTAGGCTTATTACTAACTAGCTCTTACAATTTAAACTAGCCCATTTATATTAATCTACATTCTTTCATTTTGCATGCCCTATTGCCTCTCTGTGTCTCCCTGACAACTCCTCTGACTCTCCCTTCTTCCCAGTGTCCTTAGTCAATTTTCCCACCTATCCTCATTCTGTCCAGCTATTAACCAGTCAGCTTCTTTATAAAACCATCACAGCATAATTTACACAGTGTACAGAAGGGTTATTCCACAGAACAACACAGTTAACACTTGCTGGGGGCTTTTCTCCCTCCGCAGCTGCAAACCTATAGTTCTCTAGGAATCTCACAAGGAGCCCTCTTTATAGCAAAAGGACATGTCTGAACTCCGCTGTGTAACCCTAGTGACCCATGGCTTTACTTGATTAGATTGTGATTCCATTCAAAACATGTGTGGAGCCACCCCATAATCTCACTTATCGAGAAAGAGAAAGAAGGGGGCAAAGTTTCTCAGCCATGTTTTGAGGCGTAACCTTTGGACCACCAGAATGGCATATATGGATAATGCTAAGATAATTGCTTGCATTCCTCCCTTGAAAGCCCATACAAAAGCAGTTACATCTTGGGTTTACGGTTTGCTTCTGCTGGTGTCTTTTAATACATTGTGACTTCTTGAGAAGCCCACTCCTCTGCTCCTGGGTATGCTTTCTTCTGTTCATGATTCTCTTTATTGCTCATAAAAGCCCAACTCTGTTTCATACTGGCTAGTCCCAAAATTCATTTTGTGTCAAAAGCCATGAATCCCTAGTTTGCCTGCATCACGGTCTCTAAAAGGTTAAGGAAACTTTCCAGACTGATAAAGGTGTCAGTGTGGAACTGTGCTTCTGACCCCCTCACTGCTGGTGGTTAGAAACTGTGTATAGTGTGACACCGAGTCAACGGATAACAGTCAACACAAACAGGGATTACGTTTACGTGATAGATGAGGTTATAACTTCAAGAAATAGATGAATATCCCTTAAAGGTCCCTTATTCCTACCATAAATCAAGAAGGGCTTTTGCAAAGCAAAACAAAATGAGTACCCACAGCAAATGCCGAGCAGGGCCTTTACTCTTGGAAGTCAGCAAGTAAACATAATGACATTGATAGATCTAGTTAATAAGGGAGTCAGCAGATGGGATTTCGAAGAATACACCCCAAAGAAAAAAAATGGTATTAAAATCTTGAGAGGTCATCTGACATGACCATGTGGACTGTCTCAAGACCTCTTCTGGGCCTTTGTAAGGGACTTTAATGGAGAACAAACCAATATAAGAGCAAAATATAAATGGGCACTGCCTTGAGGATGGCGTGTGGGAATACTGCTGTATTATTTCTTTGATTTCCCCATCAGCCCCTTTAGAGTTACCTCAGGAAGGAAGATGCAAGCTTTAAAAATAACATCTTGCATGGAGCTTATGTATTTAGCCTCTCCTGAGCAAGCTACAGCTGAGCATAAAATGAGTAGAGAACAGGGCAAGGAACTGACTTGATTGAAAAAAAAAATCAACATCAACATAAAATATAGTCAAAAAATTTAAAAAATATTTCAAAGGGTTCTAGACCAAGATGAGGAAGAGAGAATTTACTAAGATGACATTCATCTCTCTTCTTTCCTTCTATTCTTTTTCTCTTTGGTGGAGGGGAACAAATTCAGGGTCTTGTCCATGGAAAACAAGCGTTGTATCATTGAACTACATTCCTCGTCCTTAATATCTCTTACTAGGATTGCTGCAAGGTAAGAGGTGGTATACATGAAAACCCAGAAATGCAGGTAAGAACAACTGGAGTCGGCAGGATCCACCCACAGAGCATTGTCCAGGGAGAAGCCCTGACTCTATGGTAAAACGATACCTACTCGCTCCCTTTGTTCCATACCCACCCCCCTCCCTTGATTTTGGAAGTGATCACAGAGCCACCTTCTGATTTATTTACCTACAAGCTTTTAAGACACCTTGAAACTAGGTAGTGCCTTTTGGAGGGGAGATGTGACCATGCCTGCCACGCTAAAACCAAGCCTTAGGAGGTCAGATTCTCAGATCAAAGAGTTCACTTTGAGAGGGTTGAAGAGTCAATGAGGCCTTACTTGCAAAACCAGACAAGCAACACCCATCCCGTTGGCCCCTGCACCTTCAAACTTAATGATTGTATGCACGTTCACAGCACATGTCTAAGACATGCCAAAGAAAACTTTCTCAAAGACAAAGTGGAACAGCTAGGCTATGAAGAACACAGATTTTGAAGGGAGGATGGCCAAGACATTTTGTGCGCAAACTTTAGTAGGAGTAGCTGTAATATCTGGTTCTGTTGGAAGCAGAACCCACAAGTAAATACTATCCTCCAAAATCACACTAAGAATCAAATAACCTTTTAATAAAAACCACCTTTAAAAACAAACAAACTGGGGGGCTGGAGAGATGGCTCAGAGGTTAAGAGCACCGACTGCTCTTCCAAAGGTCCTGAGTTCAATTCCCAGCAACCACATGGTGGCTCACAACCATCAGTAATGAGATCTGGCGCCCTCTTCTGGCGTGCAAGCATACATGGAGGCTGAACACTGTGTATATAATAAATAAATAAATAAATATTTAAAAAAACAATAAAAAAAAAACCAAACAAACTGGACTTTGGGAGTCTCCCTTAATGTGTAGCAAGTTTGTTGAGGCCACGCAGTCTGCGGCATGCAGATGACTAGCTGAACCAAGGGAGCATGCGCTGAGAGATGCATCATTAGGCAATGTTGCCACAGTGACGTAAACCTGCATTGTCCACCCACCTGCAGAGACCTGGGCTAGATGACTTAAGTATGGTATAGCCTATGCTCCTCTGGCCAGGACTCAAAGAACTTGAGATCCAACTAGGCAAGACAAACTTAGGTGGTTGAAATTTGGGGAATGAGACGTAGCTGGCGGCTGCTGCTGTGACGCACACATGTATAGCAATAAGTTTCTTTTTCTTTCTTAGCAAATAGACAGCATTCACTCTAAAATAATAAGAGCTGTCATACAGTCAATACATAAAGCAGTATTGCTTTATCTGTCGTTGCCAGGTGTCACACACTGCATGCTATGCTATTGTGCTGTGCTTTAACCCAACAGGCAGGCAGTGGGCTTATTTACAAAAACATCCCATTAGCACGTGAGTAATATGTTAGGCTTTACCACAGTTACCAAGCCACTAGACAAAAGGAATTTTCAGTTCTGGATAAACGATGGGACTATTGTCCCGTATTTATCTGACGTTGACTAAATATGAGCGTGCGGTGCATTTTGTACAGCAGCCAGGACTGAGACACAACCTGTCAGGTCGGTCATCACCTAGACAGCAGGATGGGTCTCTGCCCTGACTTAGGCGAAGAAGGGGCTCAGAGTGCAGGCTTGCTGAGCCTAGGCATTGATTGGCATTAAGACCTGTGAAGAGCAAATGTTTTCCAAAGCAACTCAGAAATATTTCCTAGACTTTTACCACCACCTATGCTAAAAAAAACTACTTTCTAGCATTGGCGTTATGGAGTCAGGACCTGATCTTCCTGTGGGAGTGCTCAGCGTCCTGCCCATTACACCATTCAGGCATTCCTTTAGAAAGCATGAAGATGCCAAAGGATAATAGTCCAGTCCCTGATACAGACTTTGAACCCATTCCTATTGAGGCATTGCTGAGCAGCTCCAGTACTGTGGATGGTGCCAGTGACAGGCCAGGCCAAGGTCCCTTGAGGATCACTGCTTTCCTTTGCCATGCAAACACCTACCAGCCTACCCCACTAATGCTCCATCAAATCAGTAAGAAACGGGCACTGAGCAGGAGAGGCACTTTCTTTTCAACCATGAAACTTATTCTGAAATTTCTTTCTATCATCTGGTGTTCATAGGAAAAACAATAGATTCTTCAACTTCCTGAATTCTCCTTGCTGACCATATTTATTTGAGACTCTTACAGTTTTCTTCTTTGTCACTCAGAGGGAAAGAACACTTGATGCCAAGACAGAAAACCTGAGCTTAGTACCCAGGACCCACATGGTGGAAGGAGATAACCAACTCCACAAGATAGCCTCCGACCTCCACGTGTGTACTGTGGCAAGCATGCACACACACACACACACACACACACACACACACACGCGCGCGCGCGCACACACACACACTAAATAAATACATGATTAAATGCAATAAATTAAAATAGTTCTTTTTTGTTAAAATAATCAAAATGAAAGTTGAGAATAACATAAAACCAAACCTTAAGAACTATCAGCCATGAGGCAAGAAATTGTTTATTATGAATTGGAAGACCAGGAAAAGACACAAGTTTTATTAAGATTTAAATAAGAACTATCTGAATGGACTTCAGCCTTCTCTGCTTTATTTAAGTTGGCTCGATTCCTTTCATTATCTTTCAATTTGATCCTGACATTTTCATCCAGAGTCATTCATTTCTTAGCCTGGGATATAGAGAAACAAACAGAAGTGCTTATATGTTACAATGTATAAATGTTTAGAATCACACAAATTACTCAGAGAAATTGGGAGTGATTATTCTTTCTTTACAGTGGAGAATAGCTGGGGGCGAGGGCGATAAGGGAAAAAGAAGAATTTCAGGTAGGAGCAGACAGGAGAGAGAGAAAGGAGGTTTACGATGTGGCCAGGCCATGCGGCCATGCCACAGTGAACAATCTGAGAGGACAGGCAGAGGCAGAGCTGGAGAGAACCGCTCATGCAAGGCAGGAGGGGCTGCCACACTGTGCGAAGACAGAAGGGCTTTATTTGGAAGTAGTGAAGAGAAGCCATTGAGATTTTCAAGTGGGCAGCTATCAGGGTGAGGCCTGTCTTAGAAGGGCATCTCTATTGCAGCGTAGGAGGCTGGGTGGAGAAGGGAGTGGGAGTTAGGGTACTGGGCATATTCAGGGCATATTCAGGGCACATTCAGGGCATATTCAGGCCATGGGTGTGGAGAGGAGGAGGTAGAGCTGAGAGCGGGTTCAGTGGAGGTGGAGGCGAGTTCATGGGAAAGAGGGGGACTAGCACAGAGTGTGAGCATCTCTCCACCTATCCATTTGTCTCCGTTTGCCCCTTATTCCACGAGCACACATCCTGAGAAACCGCAGACACAAGAGGATCCCATTTGCCTGTTTCCAGATTACTCATCATTTTAGGCTAGTGCAGAATCTGTTTTGACCAAAATAGTTGCTAGGTTCCATTTGACTTGGTGCCACCAACCATTAAACAAGGAAATGTTTACTATGGATATTTAAAATTTTCTTCTGAAGATCTCAGCATTTAAAGCATATTTATTTATTTGACTGTGGTATCTCTGCCTATTTCTATGAGGTAGGATATCTCCCTGAACCCTGGGGCTTACCTTCCTTCACTATATAGTTAGCCAATAAGCCCCAGCAATCCTCCTGTCTCCATTCTGCTTGGAATTGAGATTACTTTTGTGTGGGTCATTCAGCAATCAGGTGGATGTTGGGTTCTGAATTCTGATCCCTCTTAAGAGGGATAACAGCTGAGCTATCTCCAGCCCTTGAAGATAGTTTGGAGCCTTTAAAGAGTCCTAAAGTCAGGCTGGGGAGATATGTGTGGCCCAGTGGTTAACGTGCTTACAATGAAAGCAAGAGAGCCAGAGTCTGGATCCTCCTCCTAGGTGAATGCCAGGTGGCAGGTGGCCAGTGGTGGTCCATCTCTGACCCCAGCGTCTGAAGGCAGGCAGACTCACAGGGGATCCCCAGAGCAAGCTTGCCAGTGGGTCTGAGTGAGAAACCCTGCCTCAGTGAATAATATGGAGGACCAATCAGGATGATCCACGGTCATCAACACTGGACTTCCACATATCATGGGTGGGTGTGTGGACATGCATGCATGCACACACACGAGAGGTGAGTGTGTGTGTGTATGTGTGTGTGTGTGTGAGAGAGAGAGAGAGAGAGACAGAGAGAGAGAGAGAGAGACAGAGACAGAGAGAGAGAGAGAGAGAGAGAGAGAGAGAGAGAGAGAATCCCGAAGTCCACAGTATTGGTGTATACTGTTGTCTCAGGCCACACTAGGCGATACTTCATGACTTGGGCTCCCTCCTCTTACTCTTCACCAAGACAACTATGGCTGCCCAAATCACCTGGAATAGTCCCAGGCATGCTAGAAAAACCGAGGCTGGAAGTGAGAAAAACATGGAGAGATGACACGTAAGGAAAAGACAGTGTTGACAAGAGAGGCACTGAGCCCTGGCAGACTCAGAGGCACAAGAGAGCTGCCATCAGCACCGTCTGCATCCTGTCCCATGCTCCCTTCCTGGATCTTTGCATCTTCTGTTGTGACCTAGCTAGAAACCCTGCCATTAGCAGAACTGGGAGTTGAACAGACTTGTTTAGCAGGTCATACGCTGTAGAAGTTTGAAGTCAGCCCTTCTGAGATCACTATGAGTAGCAGAGACAGGTACAAGCCCTTCAAGGAATAGGAAGTTTACCACCGGAGGACCACAGGGAAGGAGACAGGCTGGAAAAGAAAGAAGAGGCCGGGGAAAGCCAGAGCTCTGCTAACTTCACACCGCGGATAAGACATTCCTCTCTCTACCTGTTCCCCTTGACACTCCCTAGCTTATTGTTTCTAGGACCCAAGCCAGGATGAGTTCTGTAAGAAAAAACTGAGCCTAGGATAGCTCAAATACACTGTCATACCCAGGCCAAGAATCAAACTGCCACTTCCTAAGCTATCTGGTTAGGGAAAGGTGACTAAGTTCCCAAGAGCTCGTGTGGATACAAGTTCATCAAATGACATCGCCATTCACTTTGCTCTTTTTAAGTAAACCACTGTTTAGTTAACTTGACACATAGCAGTTGTACACATTTGTACAGTATGTCATGATAAGTCAGAGGGAACAGACTTTTGAATTACATCCCACGTTTTGGAAAAGTTCGGTAATGCCTGTCCGTTGACTGAAGGTCTCCTGAGCCGCTTGTCTAATTTTTACCAGGTTAGGTCCTCGAAAGAGTTTTGTGTTAAATTGGGACCACCTTTCTCCATAGAACTGAATTGCTTAAGTGATATGTTTCTATCACTGTTCATAGCAAGCACATAACACTAACTCGGAGGAGCATTTCATACACACTGCTCTGGAGTGAAATCCATCTTTAGTCCATTTATGAGCAATTTTGGAATTCAATTCTATGTTTGACACCCTTAAAAACTAACCCAACTGTATTATTTTAGTAAAAGCAAAACAAAACCTTAATTTTCCATCTCTGATATTCTTAGGCATATATTGTAGGTTTTTAACAATTTTTTTTACATTTATTTATTTGCAGGCAGAATGAGCATGTGCACACCATGGCACAAATGTGGGCGTGGGTTCTCTCCTTCCACCATCTGGGGTCCAGTGATCAAACCTATGTGGTCAGCCTTGGTGACAAGGGACTTTAGCTGATCCTCTGTGTTGTACTGGTATTAATTTACTAAACGTTAAAAAGTAAAATATGGCAATTATCTTTCAATGTCACATTTTTTCCTATACCTAAAAGTCTACTACTTATCATGTCCAAGTAATTCATCAAGTTCTACAGAAGCCAGGAGTGATTTATAATGTCGAGGAGAAAGGTCGTTATTCTGGCGCCATATCTCTAGTTTACACTCCATGTCCAGATTAAGGAGTTATCGTCATTTTTGTTGCTTTCCATTGCCTCAAAAGAAGAATACTATCTTTGTCTCTCATGTGTCCCCTTTTAGAGAACACTAGAAATGTAGGAAATGTCTTCAAAGACGGAGATACCCTGGAACAAATTTCCCTAGCCAGTTCTGCTCTGAGCGCTTATCCACTGAGCAGGGACCCACCATCCTGAACCCTGACATCAGCACCCATCCCATCACTTTTCAGTTATGGACTAAGGAAAAGCTCCGGACTTTTCTAACTGAGCTCATGGCATGATGATGAAGTCCACACGGTTGTCTCTTATTAAAATTGACTTAGAGACGCATCCCCCATGTTTTGGGTTCACATCACACCACATGAGTCCTCTGTAATGGTTGACGGTGTCAACCTAAGGGGATGTAGAGTCACCATGGAAACAAACCTCTGATGTGTCTGTGAGGGAGTTTCTAGACTGTACTAAGGAAAACTGGAGGGACCCAACCTAAATGTGGATGGTACCATTTCATAGGAATGGGCCCTGGGCTGAAGAAACTGAGCTGTGCCTTGGGATTCACTGGTCTCTCCTTCCTGGCTGCAGATGCCTCGTGACCAACTGCCTCACACTCCTGTCATGGGGCTCCCACACTTGATGCACTTTTGAGCTGTGGTATAAAATAAACGCTTCTTTCCTGAAGCTGTTTTTGCCAGATCCTGTGCTGCAGCAATGAGAAGGTGACTGGAACTCCTTTGTTGATACATTGATGGGCTGAACGAAGAAACCATGGCTACAGAAATGCCCTGCCAAAGTCAGTTTTGTTCGTAGGTCCATTTTTAAAAAGCACAATTCTGTCATTGTAATTAAATACCTGAGACAATATAATGTCAAAAACACAGGCTTAATTTTTGGCTCTCAGTTTTATTAGAGTGTGACCCCATGTGGTAAGCTGCAGATTATGGCAGAAGTGCACATGATATAAAACCATTCATTTCATCAATAAGAGGAAACCAAAAAGAAAGTATGAATGAGGCCAGATCACCACAGTGTCCTTCAAGGATACTCTTTCAGTGACCTGATGGTCTCTCCCTAGGCCTCAGCACTTCACAGTCCCATCACCTTCCAGTAGCATCAGCTTCAATGAGTGTCTGTTTCCTCAGCTACACAGTGATGATAGACACTCACCCTGTCTTCAGTGTGAGTCTGTTTCCCCAGCTACACAGTGATGATAGACACTCACCCTGTCTTACACAGTGTGAGTCTGTTTCCCCAGCTACACAATGATAGACACTCACCCTGTCTTACACAGTGTGAGTCTGTTTCCCCAGCTACACAATGATAGATACTCACCCTGTCTTACACAGTGTGAGTCTGTTTCCCCAGCTACACAATGATAGACACTCACCCTGTCTTCAGTGTGAGTCTGTTTCCCCAGCTACACAATGATAGACACTCACCCTGTCTTCAGTGTGAGTCTGTTTCCCCAGCTACACAATGATAGACACTCACCCTGTCTTCAGTGTGAGTCTGTTTCCCCAGCTACACAGTGATGATAGACACTCACCCTGTCTTCAGTGTGAGTCTGTTTCCCCAGCTACACAGTGATGATAGACACTCACCCTGTCTTACACAGTGTGAGTCTGTTTCCCCAGCTACACAATGATAGACACTCACCCTGTCTTACACACTGTGAGTCTGTTTCCCCAGCTACACAATGATAGACACTCACCCTGTCTTACACAGTGTGAGTCTGTTTCCCTAGCTACACAATGATAGACACTCACCCTGTCTTCAGTGTGAGTCTGTTTCCCCAGCTACACAATGATAGACACTCACCCTGTCTTCAGTGTGAGTCTGTTTCCCCAGCTACACAATGATAGACACTCACCCTGTCTTCAGTGTGAGTCTGTTTCCCCAGCTACACAATGCTAGACACTCACCCTGTCTTACACAGTGTGAGTCTGTTTCCCCAGCTACACAGTGATGATAGACACTCACCCTGTCTTACACAGTGTGAGTCTGTTTCCCCAGCTACACAATGCTAGACACTCACCCTGTCTTACACAGTGTGAGTCTGTTTCCCCAGCTACACAATGCTAGACACTCACCCTGTCTTACACAGTGTGAGTCTGTTTCCCCAGCTACACAATGATGGACACTCACCCTGTCTTCAGTGTGAGTCTGTTTCCTCAGCTACACAATGAAGATAGACATCTCACCCTGTCTTCTAGACAGGGCTGCTAGGAAGCCCCACTGAAACATTGTCCCTAAATGTTCCTTTATTCACACATTATAACTGCCATTAGCAGCTTGACTCACCATCATCACCAATTTGTGTGACTATTTCTACGTGTGACAGGTAACTGGTACCATCGAGGTAACTGGTACCATTGACAGACTTTTCAAGGAGTGTGTCAGACACTACTATGTGACCTTGCTGTGACATTAGTGTACACTACAGAGTAGAACCGACTGTGAACCTCTCTAAGAGATGACATTTAACTACTGGCGCCTTCTATGGAATCGTTAGTATGTGGCAGACGTTATGCTATGGCCTCGCTCCAGCTCACTGGATTTCTTTTCTAGAAGGGCTCCCAAGGCCATCTCTTTGCAATTAGCTAATTGGTTAAGGACATTTACTCCTGCAGACCAATTAATACTGATTTTAACTGTAATGGGAAATAAGCTGAAATCAACCTAAGGCCATCTCTCTGGACTAGATGTCCGGTCCTCATCCTAGGGACAAGGACGCTTAGACAGAATATGGATCACCTTCTTGTGATCTGTGGGGCAGGGTGGGGTCTCAGTCGTATCATCGTGAACTGAACAAACTGAGAAATGATGCATTAGGGAATAAAGAGAAGGATGCCACTGTGTTGGTGATGTGAGCTGATAACAGAGAGACGCCTGGATTGCCAGGAAGCTGGGGCCCCAATGCAGGACTCCATGAGATGACCGTGAGCACTTGCAGCACAGAGCAGGTGGGAGCTCAGGGTTCTGGTGGGTCAGCTTCTCCTCAAGGAGGCTGCATGGCAGGTCAGCTGCTGTACCACAGCTGAAACCAAAGGCGGTTTAGGTTTTCTCTTTTACTTAATTCACATTTAAGTGAAAATCAATGGAGTAAAAATAGGAATGAGAGAGGCCTCCTGATTTGTTAATATTGCACATGAAAAAGTTGAGGACTGTAGTTGGTTTTTTTTTCTTTTCTTTTTTGGGGTCCACCAACCAGCTCCCAAATAAATACAAGGATCTTACTCTTACTTATGAATGGTCAGCCTTAGCTTGGCTTGTTTCTAGACAGGTTTTCTAATTTAACTTATCCTGTTTCTCTTCGACTACTTTTTAACTACTGCTTATTATTTCTGCCTAGCAGCCCTGCCCATTCTTTCTCCTGCCTAGCTCTTGACCAGTGGGAGGAGTGAGAATGTGAGCAAGCAGGTTAAGACCATGATGGGGACACCCACTGAGACAGTCTACCTGAGCTAACGGGAGCTCACCAACTCCAGCTGGATAGGAAGGGAACCAGCATAGGACCAAACTAGACCCTCTGAATGTGGGTGACAGTTGTATGGCTGGGGCAGACTGAGGGGCCACTGGAAGTGGTAGCAGGATTTATCCCTACTGCTTGTACTGGCTTTTTGGGAACCCATTCTCTTTGGATAAATGCCTTGCTCAGCCTAGATATGGTAGGGAAGGCCTTGGACCTTCCCAAAAGCAATGTGCCTTATCCTCTCTGAAGAGTGGATGGGGGTGAGGGAAGAAGGTGGAGGGAATGGGAGGAGGGGAGGTAATGGGAGCTGGGATTGGTATGTAAAATAATAAAGATAGCTTGTTTCTTTTTCTAAAAAATAAAAGAAAAAATAAAAGAGAAAAAAGAAAAAAATCAAAATCAACATAATACTATATAGGATCCAGACTCCCTGTGTATTTTCCACTGTTATGTGGCTTTTTTCTTTTATATTTTGCTCTCTCTTTAGAGACTTTACTATTATTTTTAAACTTTTTACTTTTTTCTATGATGTCTGTATCCTTTCTCTTTTCTTAAGCCTACCCACATTGTTAAACACCCTATAACCTGTTTAGAATTTTTTCCGTCTGACTCTGTCTTTACTATGTATGTATCTCTATCCTTTTCTGACCACATGGATCTCTAAACTACTAAGCAGCCCAGCTAGCACCTCCGCTGTGGCTTTGGTGGCTGGCTCCACCACTTCTTGGGTCTTTGAAAGCAAAGCCTAAAGCTCATGGCCTGGTCGAGGGTCGGAGGGAGGTGACTGAGAACTGCTTTCAACCTTCCTATCTGTAGGAGGCCGCGCCTGCCCTGCTGCAGCCTTTTCGTCTAGCGTGCCTGTTTCTGTTTAGTGCCGCCAGCTGAACTGCGGTCCTCTTGAAGGAGCTGGGCCTGTTTTCCTTTTTCTCTCTTTTTCCCACTTTCTCAGGCCCTAGGTGGATATTCGAGTATCATGTTAGTATGCCAAAATGTATTTGTTTGTACTCCTTGGGGGCCCACCACCCAGCTCCCAAATACATACTAGAAGACTTATTCTTTACTTATTAATATCTAGCCTTACCTTGGTTTGTTTCCAGCCAGTTTTTCTAACTTAACTTATCCTGTTTCCCTTTAACTTCATTTTACCTCTGAGTTTTTCATCTTTCTTTATTCTATATATCTTTCTTTCCTTCTTACTCTGTGACTGGCTGGGTGGCTGGGTGGCTGACTGGCTGGGTGGCTGGGTGGCTGGGTGGCTGGGTGGCTGGGTGGCTGGGTGGCTGGCCCCTGGCATCCTCCTTTCCTTCTCTTTTTCTCACTGCTCCCTCTTTTCTCTCCCCAGTCCTAGATTTCTCCTCCTAGGAACCCCTCTTATCCCTCTTTCTGACTAGCTATTGGCTGTTCAGCTCTTTATTAGATCAATCAGGTGTTATAGGCAGACAAAGTAACACAACTTTACAGAGTTAAACAAATGCAACATAACAGATGTGCATAAACATAAGCACACTCTCTCACACACACACACTCTCTCACACACACACTTTCTCTCTCTCACACACACACTCATACACACACACACTCTCTCTCACACACGCTCTCTCTCACACACACACTCATACACACACACTGACACACACACACTCTCTCTCACACACACACACTCTCTCACACACACTCATACACACACACTGACACACACTGACACACACACACGCACACTCATACACACACACACTCTCTCTCACACACACACTCATACACACACACTGACACACACACACACTCTTTCTCACACACACACTCTCTCACACACACTGACACACACACACACTGACACACACACACTCTTTCTCACACACACACTCATACACACACACACTGACACACACACACTCTCTCTCACACACACTCTCTCTCACACACACACTCACACACATACTTTCTCTCTCTCACACACACACACTCACACACTCTCTCTCACACACACACTCATACACACACACACACTGACACACACGCACACTCACACCCATAAACACTAAGTGGGACACACATTTGGCCACCCTGCTTCTTCTCTAAAATGATTGCGTGGCTCCGCAATGAGGCCCTGGTAGGCAGCGGGCTTGTTTCCACCTCTTCAGAGTGCCCATCCTATGCCCGGTACTCTCTCCTCTCTCCATCAGTCAGCCCTCGCTCACCCTGAAGCTCTGTTTTCTGTACAGTGGGAAAGACGTCTGCCTATGAAGAAGAGGCTCTTTTGCACCATGTCTCCACACGTGGTACCTCTTATTAGTACTTATTAAAATAGTTTCCTGCTTTTCCTGATTGTTTTTACCATGGAGATGTATGTAACATACATGTATTATATACAATGAAATACATACAGTTACAGCCACTTATAAGTGTTGGGTTCTGTGACTTCAAGTTCATTCCCACACCGCGTAACCATCGCCACTATCCATCCCCAGAATATACTTTCAACTTGCACCGACTGACTGTGTCCCTTCAACAATAACACACCACTTCCTGCTCCCAGGCCTTGGCAACTATAGTCTATTCATTCGGATTCTGTGCATTTGACCATTCTAGAATATTATTTTTAACTCCTTAAATAAGAGCAGGGAACATGGTTTTTTGTTTTTTTTTTTTTACATGTTTTTACTCTCGATATTCAAAGCCTAGTGCAAGGCCCAGCACCTAGTAAGCATTCAACATAGATCCATGGATAAGAGGAGGGGGAAGGGCAGGATAAAGGAACCTATGGAATGCAGGAACTGGAAAGACTTAAGCAGAAGATATGAAGAACCATCTCGGAGGCTAAAGGTCGAGCACATTCTGCATTAGGTTGGAATGTTGAACTACTGCAGACTCTTCAGTGAGTATTGACAAGATGCTAGTTACTAGATACCGAACCAGACTTTCCAGTGATAGAAAAGGGGACCTTTTTATTCTAAGAGCTGGCAATTAAATAAAGGAAATTCATTTAAAATAATAAAACCAAAAAAAAGGTAAGAAATAGTGAGGCTATGGCATATTTGGTACTAAGTTTCCATATCAAACTATGGTCGTCTCTAACTTCATTAAATGCATAGTGTCTACCTTGAAAGTTGGAATTAATCTTGACAAGATATTGCTATAATAATGTTCAGAGACTGGAACAAGGAGAATTGAATTACTGTCTTGTGGAAACCACCATGAGAAGGGAAATGAGGAACCCCCAGTGAAGTGACTCCAATTAACACTTCTCAGGGATCATTAAGTACACAATTGAAGAAAGCCTGTCTGGGGCAGCTTGCACCGAATCCTCCCGAAGTAGTCAAATGTGTAAGGACAAGATAAAAGAAACACCCACTCACCCCCCTTCCAGGATGTTGTCATCGAAATTTCTTATTTAAAATCAATAGTTTCTCAATTTGCAACTTGAATAATCAAGTTTTATTCCCGTGAGGAAAGAGTGAAGTCAGGCTTGAAACTCTTTAGATGAGGGTAGAGGCAAAAAGGACCATGAAGGGACAGGATGATCATCAAGGAAGACATCAGAGTGATTCTGGGTTAAAAGAGGACAAAATGGGGATTGGGAAAAGGTCGTCAGGCTTGGCAGCAGGTGCCTTTATCTGCTGAGACAATTCGCCGGCCTTACATTTGTTTTTGTAACTAAAACAAGAGAGTGAATTAAGAATTTGAGAGTTTGTTGTTTCGCCCTCAGAGCACAGCTACTGAAGAATGCAATGTGGGTTACCTCACATCTGCAGAGCCAGGACTCTCTCAGGGACCTGCTGGAGACAGGATACTTCATCTCCATTGTCAGTGTGATTGGAACTGGAGTCACCATGGAAACACACCTCTGGCCATGTCTATAAGGGTGTTTAACTGAAGAGGGAAGACTTTCTTAACGTGCTTGGCATATGCGCAGGACCTGGGATCCCAGGCTAAATAGAAAGGAGAAAGAGAACTCTAGTGCAGGTTTGTCGACTTCCTAATACCAAGGAAACAATGTGACCAGTGTTGGTAACAAAGTCACAGGTAGAGAGGTAGAGTTTATCCTACCTCTGTCTTACATATCCTTTTGTACTCTTAAAAAAACAACAAAAACAAAAAAAAAAAACCATGCCTCCACCAGCAGCTACTTAGGATGTTGAACACTGACTAATCTCAGCTGAGTGATAGCTACTTCTCTTAGGATGTTGAATGCTGACTAATCTTAGCTGAGTAATAGCTACTTCTCTTAGGATGGTAACTACTTCTCTTAGGATGTTGAGCGCTGACTAATCTCAGCTGAGTGATTTCTGTTGCATGTGCCATCTTCAGACAAGTACAGTGCCAGGTGCTGGTGGGAGCTTTAGTTTAAGCACCTCAGCTCTCCACAAAGTGTGTGTGGGGGGGGGGGGAGTTTCCATTTGGATGGGATTACCGGATAAAACAGAGGATTGTGTTCAATTTCAATTTCAGGTGAAGAGATTTTAGTGTGCATAATTTTACTGAGAAATAAAATTCAATTAAACATTTAAAAGGAAACATCTGGTTTGGAAATACAGAAATACAAACAGAAAAACGTCAAAACAGAAAGCTGTATCATTGACAGGTTATCATTGCCCAAAGCCCATGTCAGAAGCTGTAAACGGCATGTAATATTTATGGAAACTCCATTGGTCATGGTTTTACAGCTTTCTACAGTACACTGAGAAAGTTTTCTGATACAACATAATACCACTTAAATGACTAAATCTTGAGCCCATCATTTAACAAAACCTGTCGGGCTTCGCCTACAGCTCTCAATGAGCTAAAATGACTGGCCAGGGCTTTGAGCAGACTGGAGGGGCACAGGTTTAGAAAGCGACACTAAGTCAAAGCTGGGCATGACCTCTGTGGAGGGCGCCTAGAGGACTTAGGAGCAGACCTCTACTCGCGGTTTCAGCCTCATTTAAGATTTTCCATGAACAATAAAAATGAGCCGTGTGCATGATCTTGGGCCCTGTTGTTCAGTGTACTGTCAGCAGCCTGGCCTGAATTCACCCCATGCTTGCTGCCTGGCCAGGTATTTCCAAGTGGCCTCCTCCTTGGGGTAAGCACCAGCCATCTCTAAGCAGCTCTCCTGAATTCGGGGCTGCCTTCTGCTAGACATAAATGTTTGGAGATGAAAACGTAGCTGCTCCTTCACTGATCTAGAAAAAAGAATATGGAGTTATCTAATGCATAAAGAAATACAGCATCGGCAGACCTAAAGGAATCGACCTTCTGTGTGCCGTGCTAGGCTCTAAGCAGTCAACAGGCATGGGCTGTGTAAAAGGAGTTCTACAGGCTGATCCCAATCTGCGAACAGAACAAAGACTGTGACCAACTCGAGTCTTTGACCCATCCTTCTCCTCACTGATATATTAAGAGATTCTGTATAAGAACTAAAATGAGTTTCTTTTAGAAAATATGAAGTCAAATAGACCACACACAGTTTACACATATGGTATTTAGGTGATACGGACTAAGGGTCTGTTAATTGTCCCTTGGTGGGACACAACACTTTAGTCCCGGGCTTTCTCTTCTGGTCTGTCAGATCTATGTTTCTGAACACACTCACACATTGTAGATGGGTCCATGTGGGCTGGGGACATAGCAGTGGACTTAAGGACTAATCACTTTCTCATATCGGACTTAGCAGATGGTCTTTGTAAGAATGACTCAGAGACCCCCCAAGGGAAAATGGACATGGTATTACCAGACACACAGACAATCATGTGACTTCCTCACTTTCTGCCAAGCACTAAAACTGTGAGGGAACCTAAATAACTAAGCAACAAAGGTAACTGTGTATCAAGTAAAGAACAGGGCAGCAAAGTCAAATCGGAAATGTTGATTTGGCAAATTAAGAGCTGGAATCAACAAAATAGAATCAAAGAAAACAATACAAAGAATCAATTAGACAAAGAGTTTATTCTTTGAGAAAAATCAACAAAATAGACAAACCTTTATCCAAACTAACAAAATGAAAAGGGAGATATAACAACAGACTGGAGGAAATCCAGAAAATCATCAAGTCATATTTCAAAAGACTGAACTCCACAAAATTGGAAAATTTAAAGGAAATGAACAATTTTCTGGACAAATATCACTTACCAAAATTAAATCAAGAACAGATAAACAAATTAAATAGACCTATTATCGCTAAAGAAATAGAAACAGTCATCAAAAGTCTCCCAAACAAAAAAAGCTGAGGATCAGAAGGTTTCAGCTCATAATTCTACAAGATTTTCAAAGGAGAACTAATAACCATGCTCCTGAAGTTGTTCCACACAACAGAAACAGAAGGAATATTGCCAAATTCTTTTTATGAGGCTACAATTACCCTGGTACCCAAACCACACAAAGACATTACTAAGAAATAGAATTACAGACCAATCTCACTCATGAACACTGATGCAAAAATACTCAATATGGCAAGCCGAATCCAAGGACACATCAGAAAAATCATCCACCATGATCAAGTTGGCTTCATCCCAGAGATGCAGGGATGGTTCAACATATGAAAATCTATCGATGTAATCCACAATAAAAACAAACTGAAAAAAAAAAACCTACATGATCATCTCATCAGATGCTGTGCCTTTGACAAAATACAACATCCTTTCATGATAAAGGTCTTGGAGAGAGCAGGAATACAAGGAACATACCTAAACATAATAAAGACAATATGCAGCAAGCCAACAGCCAACATCAGACTAAATGGAGAAAAACTCACAGTGATCCCACTGAAACAGGAACAAGACAAGGTTGTCTAGTCTTTCCATATCTATTCAATATAGTACTTGAGGTTCTAGTTAGAGCAATAATACAACAAAAGGAGATCAAGGGGACACAAATTGGAAAAGAAGGAGTCAAATTTTCACCATTTGCTGTTGATATGATAGTCTACATAAGTGACCCTAAAAAGTCTACCAAGGAACTTCTACAACTCATAAATACTTTCCGTAATGTAACAGGACACAAGATTAACTCAAAAAAATCAGTAGTCCTCCTGTACTCAGATGACAAGTGAGCTGAGAAAGAAATCAGAAATATCACCCTTCACAATAGCCACAAATAGCATAAAATATCTTGGAGTAACTCTAACCAAACAAGTGGAAGACCTGTAGGACAAGAACTTTACATCTTTGAAAAAAGAAATCGAAGAAGACACCAGAAAATGGAAAGATCTCTCATGCTCTTTGGTAAGTAGAATTAACATAGTAAAAAATGGCAATTTTACCTAAAGAAATCTACAGATTCAATGCAATGCCCATCAAAATCACAGCAAAATTTTTCACAGACCTCAAAACAACAATACTCAACTTCATATGGAAAAGCGAAGAACCCAGGATAGCCAAAACAATCCTGTACAATAAAGGAACTTCTGGAGGCATCTCATTCCCTGACTTCAAACTCTATTACAGAGCTACAGTACTGAAAACAGCAGCCCGGTATTGGCATAAAAACAGGAGGATCAACAGAACCAAATCAAAGACCTGGATAACAATCCACACACCTACTAATACCTAATTTTTGACAAAGACCCTATATCGCTCTCTCTCTCTCTCTCTCTCTCTCTCTCTCTCTCTATATATATATATATATATATATATGAAAAAGAAAGCATATTCAACAAATGGTACTGGCATAACTGGATATCAACATGTAGAAGAATAAAAATAGAGCCATATTTATCACCATGCTCAAAACTCAAGTCCAAATTGATCAAAGACCTCAACATAAAACCAACCACACCACCGGGCGGTGGTGGCGCATGCCTTTAATCCCAGCACTCTGGAGGCAGAGGCAGGTGGATCTCGTGAGTTCGAGGCCAGCCTGGTCTACAAGAGCTAGTTCCAGGACAGGAACCAAAAGCTACGGAGAAACCCTGTCTCGAAAAATAAAAAAAAAAAAAAAAAAAAAAAAAACCAACCACACCAAATGTCATAGAAGAGAAAGTGGGAAGTACACTTGAATGCATTTAGACCACTTTCTAAATATAACCCCAGTAGCACAGACAATGAGAGAAACAATAAATAAATGGGACCTCCTGAAACTGAGAAGCTTCTGTAAAGCAAAGGACATGGCCAGCAAAACAAAATGGCAGCCTACAGAATGGGAAAAAGATCTTCACCAGCCCCACATTGGAACAAGGGCTGATCTTCAAAGTATACAAAAAACTCAACTCAAGAAATTGGTCATCAAAAGAAAAAATAATCCAATAAAAAATTGGAGTACTGACCTAAACAGAGTCAACAGATTAATCTAAAATGACTGCAAAACACTTAAGGAAATTCTCAACATCTTTAGCTATCAGAGAAATGCAAATAAAACAACTCTGAGATTCCATCTTATACCAGAAAGAATGACCAAGATCAAAAATCACTCATGACAACTTATGCTGGAGAGGCTGTAGGGGAAAGGGAACACTCCTCCATTGTTGGTGAGAGTGAAAATTGGTACAGCCCCTTTGGATACCAGTATGGCAATTTCTCAGAAAATTAGGAAACAACCTACCTCAAAACACAGCAATACCACTTTTGGGTATATACCCAAAGGATGCTCAAAAGTACCCCAAGGACATGTGCACAACTAAGTTCATAGCAGCATTATTTGTCATAGCCCTAACCTGGAAACAACCTAAATGCCCCTTTACCAAAGAATGGATAAGGAAAATATGGTACATTTACACAATGGAGTACTACACAGTGGAAAAAAACAATGACATTTGAAATTTGCAGGCAAATTGATGGATCTAGAAAACATCATATTGAGTGAGGTAACCCAGACCCAGAAAGACACAAATATAATATGTACTCACTTATAAATGGCTTTTAGATATAAACAAAGAAAAACCAGCCTATAATTCACAATCCCAGAGAACCTAGACAATAAAGAGGACCCTAAGAGAGACATACATGAATTTAATCTATATGGGAAGTAGAAACTGACAAGATCCCCTGAGTAAATTGGGAGCATAGAGATCATGTGAGAGGGTAGAAGGGGAAGGGAGAGAAAGGAAGGGGAGTAGAGAAATAAAATAGTAAAACAAAACAATTAATAAAACTGTTGATAAATACATAATAAATAAATAAAATTAATAAATATTAGTAAAATCAATAAAAACAATTTTAAAAAGAAATGTTGATTTGGGACTGGCAAAATGGTTCAACAAATAACATGAAGGAAAGAGAGAACTAACGCACACAAGTTGTCCACTGACTTACACATTCATTTTTATACACACCGCACACACAATAAATGCAATAAAAACGTTTTTCAAGAAATGTGGGCCGGGCGGTGGTGGTACACGCCTTTAATCCCAGCACTCAGGAGGCAAAGGCAGGCCGATATCTGTGAGTCTGAGGCCAGCCTGCCTGGTCTACAAGAGCTAGTTCCAGGATAGGCTCTAAAACTATAGAGAAACCCTGTCTCAAAAAACAAAAACAAAAAAAAAATGTGGATTTTTTTTAATGGGCCTATACTTGGTTCTTGAGAAGTAAAATCAAATGGAATATAAACTGTTACTATGCTCTAACAACCAGGTAAAGCTCTCTCTCTCTCTCTCTCTCTCTCTCTCACACACACACACACACACAGAGGGAGAGAGAGAGAGAGAGAGAGAGAGAGAGAGAGAGAGAGAGAGGCCATACTACCAAGTAAAACATTATTTACCATATCCAAACAGAGAGATCTACTTTTATTAAGCTTAAGAACATTGTTCTAATGTCACGTGGTGGTGGCACACGCCCTTAATCCCAGCACTTGGGAGGCAGAAGCAGGTAGATCTCTGTGAGTTCGAGGCCAACCTGGTCTACAGAATGAGTTCCAGGACAGGCTTTAAAGCTACACGGAGAAACTCTGTCTCAAAAAATAAAAAAAGAACAAACAAAACAACAAAAAACAAAAACAGAAGAACATTCTACTGGATGATTATTATTGGGGAGACAGATATTAGCTGGAACATGCAGGGTAGAGAAGTTCTAGTGCAGGGGGAGGATGGTCTTGGATTAATTCCCATTTTAATTCCCAGTATGCGTGAATCTTTCACCCCGCATACGTGATATATTCATATTCTCTCCCCCACACATATCAGATTTTCACTATGTGACCCTGATTGGACTAGAACTCACTATGTAGATTAGGCTGGTCTTGAATTAGCAGTGATCCTCCTGCCTCAGCCTCCCCATGCTGGGCCATCATTACAAAATTTACAACACAAATCTTTATACATTTTCTTTAAGATATACAAAAAAACTGCTTATATATTGCAATTGTTCTATAACCATTGTAATTCAGTTTTGACTTTTATTTCTATACAGGGCATGAGTACCAGAATTAAGCAGAAACTATACTCTAAGGAGTGACACCCAGTATCCATGTTCCCCTAATGTCCTGTATCAAATGATGGTAGAGGTGAAAATGGAGTGGTTTCAAGGCCATGTGCAAGAAATTATGAAACAATTTAATAAGCCTGATATGTCTAGTCATTAATTAAAACATTATTGTCTTTTTAACCCTTAAATTCTATCTTTAAAATATTTACTCTGAGTAAATATAAGTTCTCCCAAAGGGTAATTTTATAATCATTATTTCTTCCACATAAAATGTCCCCAGTTTGTGCTGACAGGTTCGTGAATTTATTGTGTTGGTCTATTCTGCATGCACCTATGAAATACTTTGTTCAAATTTAACTTCATGGACCTCACTCCAGCTTGCTAGTATCCATATTTGTATGTTTTAAATTTTCATGACAAAATATTGATATCACTATAAGGGAGGGTTTGGGACCTGGGCACATAGCTAAATGGTGGAATGCTTGTTTTATATGCACAAAGAAAATAAGGAAAGGGCATGGAAGAAAGGGGAAGAAGGGAGAGGGGAAGGAGAAAAGAGGGAAGGGAAAGGGATTGGAGGGGAGAGAACAGAAAAGAAATAGAAAGTTGGAACTAGATCCTTGTTCTACAGGTTAGAACTTAAGAGGGTTAGGACCAAACAATTTTGTGGAGCCTTGGTTGCATTGTGGTTGTTGCTAAAGGGGATAATAACTCACTCATGGAGTCACTGTGAGGATAGCATAGGGAATGCTACTTCTCTAGATCTCTGGTGTGGTTTCCCCTTGTTGGCTGCTCCTGTGGGAGACTCCCCATCTGTATAAGCAGCACAGACGCCCTTGACCTCAGAATTGATAGCTGTCTAGTCTCTAGTAGCACATGCAAAAATGTAGATGGCCGTTTTAATTGCATATATGCAACTAAAAATTAAATGCGCCACGTATTAGATTCTAATAGCGGGTTCTAGGAAGACTATGTAATCGAGTCTGACGTCTCCTTCTTCCAGAGAGCATCAAGAATGGAGTCGTTCTAATATCAGCGGTTATGTATGAGTCAGAATGGGCTTTATTTCTCATTCTCTGTCTGGTCACATCCAGAGACGAGGCGCACAGTGACAGCACACTGAAGCCGTAATCAGCTTCCTCATTTCCTTGGTGACAGACAGCCTGAAGTCCTAGGCAAGGGTCTTTTTCAATCTGAAGTCTGTGAAAATGACAACCCACTACACATTACTGCAAAGTATCTTATCAGTGCACACGCCTGGGGAAAGTGAGAAGCAATCAGGAAGCCCTTAGAATGGAGGAGGGCGTGGGAAGGATGCAGAGAGCTCATCTTTTGGGGAAAGAAATACCAGTTTGCTTTGCAGGACAAGAATGGTGATTTGAACTGATCTAATTGCACTGACGAACTCGAAGGTCCATTCTGTAATGAGTTGAACTCACACAAGGAGTTTACGTGTTTACGTAACCTACTATGTGCCTCACCTTGTGGGGTGGATTCTCCTGTGTGTTCAAGCATTGTTGGGAAGTGGACACAATAACTTTCCCTTTGCAGCTGAGGTGATAGAAGCTCCTGCAGATGGCGTTCCTGGAGTGGGCTAGAGAACTGGGGGTGGGGGGTGGGGGCAACACTCAGCCAGGGGCTCTGAATTCAGTGCCCTGACATTTCCATGACTGCTGAGATAGCAGCAAGGAGGAAATGGGGGAAGAAATCTTCATGAAATTGACTCACTTTGAAACATGTTGACTTGGTACCAGCTTGGGCTTGGATGGTACTAATATTAACATTTTAACACAACCAGAAATAGCCGTGACTAAATTTTAATGAACCCTTTCATAATGGGACAAGAAGGGGGGCATAAAGAAGCAAAAGGCAGTTAAATGTTTTGAAGGAAGGGATTATTTGTCTCAGTAGGTTATCATTTGTATGTATGTATGTATGTATGTAGATAGATATTCCATGTGTGAGTGAAAAAAACATATTCTATCTTGCTCAATATATTTATTTAAGCAGTATCAATCTCTAGTACTATTCTTGCCCCTACCCAGAAAAAAGAAAATAGATAGGAAACTAGTAAAGGAACTCATGAAAATTCCAATGTTTCCATAACTTTTATATTCAAAACCATGCTGCTGGTAAAGGTTCCTAAGAAGAATAAAACAAAAGATTAACAACAAAGTAACAAAGCAACAGGATCTTGAGAGGCTGGGACATTTATAACCGCTGGTGAGAAAGTGAAACCACATGGTCATCATGAAAAATAGTATAGAAATTTTTCAACAAAAAGAAAGAAAAGAAAGAAGTATAGAATTACCAAGAAAAATAAAAAAATACACTTTGGATCATATATCCAAAAGAATTGTAATGAAAATTTGAACATATAGGCTTGTATTCTTATTCAATGTAGCAGCATTCCAATAGTCCAATGCTGAAAACCATCCAAATGTCCATCAAAATAGATAAAAAGAGAAAGCAAAAATATATACACACAGTAGCTATATTTCTCATCTGAAAGAAGGAAGAAGCTTCTGATGCATGCTACAACATGATGACCTGGACGGATAGTATTCCACCACAGAAAGCATGTCACAACTCCACTTTCATGAAGTATCTGAATAGTCAAGCTCGTAGGAAAAAATAGAACGGGAAGCTATTTTTCAGAGGCTGCGCTTTAATCTGCTGTTTTAGCCAGCAAATGTGACTCTGCTGCTCAGGAGGGAATTCCTGCAGGCACTGGCTATGTTGCTGCCAACAAATGTTGCTTTTAATTAATCTCTATCATTCTATCTATCTATAAGACTTAGGAGTCAAATGCTGGGGTGAAAACCTGCTAGCTCAGAGAGGTTGAGTAGTAACTATCTTTGCTAGCGTCTCTGAAAAAGAGGGGACTTCCGACCTGCCAAAGTCCTTCCCTATTGTTTCCTGTGTGTCTCTCTATCATCTTACAGATACCTATGTCTCTCTATGATTACTTTCTGTCAACTAGTTGCCAACTCGGCTTCCTTACCCAAGACTGATATTATTTAATGCAAGCACAAACTCGGGATTCATGGTGTCATCAGATATCCCACAACAATGGAAGTTGCCAGGACAGGGAAGGAAGAAATGAGAAGCTGTCAAGTAATGAGCACAGAGCAGTGTTTACTCAATATAGAAATGGGAAACACTCAAGACTTCTAAGATGAATGTTACATGTACCATAAGATTAAAACTCTATTCAAGGGATGTATGGACAATGAGCATCCGATGAGATCATTTAATGCTGGTGTGGTGTGCAGAACTGTCATTCTAGCGTTCGGAGGCCGAGACAGGGAAGCTGTGGGGCTGGGCTGAAAATGAGATCCTGTCTTAAAACCAAGGGCTGCAGAACCCACATAGTATACAGTACTCATTTAAGACATATGGGATCATTGCTTCATCTCAAGCAATGCGGAAAGAAAGAAAAGGAGACAGAAATTTAGTAAATTTAGAAGACCAAAGCTTTCCAAGGTCTCTGAACATAAGATTCATCCAGCCCATATCATCGGTACCAGCTCTTCTCCGACCCGAGTCCCAGCTGACATGGGACTTTGGACCTTGGGTTCTCATTCAGTTTCTGATCCTGGGAGATAATGGACCTGTCAAGCTCTTGTTTGTCTTAGACAAGTTTCCTAAAGGTTCAAGTTGAATTAAATATTATAGTAGGAGAGGCTGCTTGTTTGTTTCCCAGCTGCCCAGACTCCCAAAATAATCACACAGAAACTATATAAATTAAATCACTGAGGCCCATTAGCTCTAGCTTCTTATAGGCTAACTTTTACATTTTAAATTAATCCATTTCTATTAATCTGTGTATTTCCATGAGGCTGTGGCTTGCCAGGTAAAGTTCTGGCATCTGTTTCAAGTGGGGCTAGATGGCTTCTCCATTTTCTCCACCTTCTTCCTCCCAGCATTCAGTTTAGTTTTCCTTGCCTATCTCTGTCCTACTCTACCACAGGCTCAAAGCAGTTTCTTTATTAACCAATGGCATATACAGCATACAGAGGGGAATCCCACATCAAAACATTTCTTCTGTAAAGAAGGTTCTATCATTAATTCCCAGATGCTCTATGCACTCAGAAAGAGTTAAGCTCATATTCTGTCTGGACACGCCAGGTCTCACTGTGTGATTGCCTCCAAGTTTAGTTACAACACAGGCCTATTTTACATATAGTTTTACTCACAAATTAGGACAAAAAGTTATAAACTCTTCAAAGAAAAGAGCATGTCATAACCTTTTAGATAGTATTTTTCCTGCTTCTCATAGGGTGAAACCTCAATGTGTATTTGTTATAACGGACGTTAAAATCATGAGCTACATTTATACTTAAATAAATTAAACAGATATATTTTCTTAGACAGCCCAGCTTAACTTCAGATATAATGGTTCCTAAGGAGTGTCTTTATTAAATTTAACTGGAAGGAAGTGGTTGCATTAACATGCTAACATATTTCCTTTGTGCGAGGCAATGTCCTCGGTCATTTGCATAAATAACATTACTCATTTAAATGGACTAGGATGAGTCACAAGTGATCATTATCATGCAGTTAGGATGTGCAAATCAGATACATTATGTTTATCAATTTTAAAATGGCCATTAATCTAATTTTGTTACTCGAGAGTTCATTCCTCGGAATCCCGTATTTATGTCTTGAGCTACCCAATCACATTGACATCACTAAATGTTGAATATTGAGTGCAATGACCACACAGCTCACATATTCTCCAGTAAGTTACAGAAATAGGATAGCTGTTTTAAATATACCTACACAAATGGCTGCCCCTCTTCTTGAAGGAATTTTCATCCATGAAGGGAATGAATTCCTCTAGAAGAATCATTTTTTTTTCAGTACCAAGAGTGTGTCTTGCTTATGGCAGTCGTATGGCTGTCACAGGAGCAATTGTGGGTCCAAGGAGTGTTTTTAAGTGAGGGAAAATAGTTCTATTTGGAAGGTTTTTGACTGGTTTTTGTTGTTGTTTCTTCTGCTGTTTGTTTTTATTGAAGTCGTTACTAAGAAATTTTCTTCTAAAATTCTTCAAGGATTGGGGAGATGGCTCAGTCTGTAAACTGCCTACTGTGTGAACATGAGGACAGGAGTTCAAATGCTGGGCACATCCATAAAGGCTGGGGTGGTATGGGCCCCTAGAGAGAGACAGATGGATCCCTGGAGCTCAGTGACTTGCCTGGGAGGCCAATCAGTGGCCAGTGAGAGACACCATCTCAAAAGATCAGGTGAGGGTGATAATGGAACATGCCCGACACTGACCACTGGCCTCCAAGTGCATGCACACACAATTGCTTGTGCATCCACATATATACATGCCTACAGTACACACAGAAATAGAAGGCTTTTATCTAGGCCCTCGTTTAACAAAGGCATGGACCTGGAGAGGGCAGGTGACTAGTTCTAAGACACATTTCTTTTCTTCCTAGATTGAGTAGCTTCAGTAAAGTATGGGGTGCTGTGGGACAATGATCTGTGCCCCATCACTTGCATTTTAAATAAACTCTGATTGGCCAGTAGTCAGGCAGGAAGTATAAGCAAGGTGACCAGGAAGAAAGTAGAGGTGGGGCAGGAAAGACAGAAGAATTCTGGGAAGAGAAAGATTCAGTCTGCAGTCACCACCCAGACACAGAGGAAGCCAAACACAGAGCAAGCAAAATGTGACTGACACACTGAAAAAGGTACCAAGCCACGTGACTACTACAGACAAGAATTATGGGCTAATATAAGTTATAAGAGTTAATAAGCCTGAGCTAATAGGTTAATCAGTTTATAATTAATGTAGGCCTATGTGTGTTCATTTGGGACTAATTGGCTGTGGGATTTGGTGGGACAGAAACCTCTGTCAACAATGGGGTCTCTAAAATAGGTGTGCAAAACAAGAAGTCTTTATGGATGTGCCCCAGAGACAAGTCTACATGCTTTCTGAAATTGAGCAGAAATAAGTCTGCCTTGAGGATATATGTATAACCGTACAGTTATTTTTTTCTATTGGAAGAAGTCTCTAGATTCCATCAAATTCTCAAAGAAGTTTATTTTTGTTTCGATAAATTCTCAGCTTTCAGCAAAATAAAATGTCTGGCATATTAGTGATAATCTATCAACATTAGTCAGCTGACTGTGTCGAATTCTCAACCAAGAAACTGAGTTACAATTTCTACTGAAATAAATAGAAGGAAGAGAAAGAGGAGTCATCCCTGGAAAATAAACCTCTCAATTTCACGCTGCCATAAAACTCCACCTGCGTGGAGCCTTCCATCAGCCTGTTGCTTGTCAATTAAGGTAATTTCAAAGATGTTTGAAATCACAATTCCATTCCCTTTAGGAAACCATCTTTTTAATTTAACTTTGTCATCTGATTTAATTAACAAGGACTTAATGACAGTTAACAAATGATATATTAATTAAGTGATTTTTTTCTTTAATAAAGTAATCCAAACTTTTAAATACTTGTAATATTCCTTCTTTCAGTCAAATAAGATGTTCCTAGTCTGGGTCATCCTATGTTGCCTGACTTTACTGTTAGTACAAGAACCCAGGAAAATCTTTGGTACATCTGGAGCATGCAGAGGAGAGATCATTAAAAGACGACCATGGGGTCAGAAGTGGGGCCAGTCCACACAGCACTTGTGGCCAAGCCCTGAGCAGGCCCTGATTCTATCCCTAGCACCATTATTATCATCACTACCATCACCACCCTCACCACCACCACCTCCATCAGCTCCACTACCTCCACTGCTACCATCACCACCTCCACCATCACCACCACCTCCACCACCTCCTCCTCCACCACCACCACCACCTTCACCACCTTCACCACCACCTTCACCACCTTCACCACCACCACCACCTACACCACCACCACCACCTTCACCACCTTCACCACCACCACCACCTTCACCACCTTCACCACCACCTTCACCACCTTCACCACCACCACCTTCACCACCTTCACCACCACCTTCACCACCTTCACCACCTTCACCACCACCTTCACCACCTTCACCACCACCTTCACCACCTTCACCACCTTCACCACCACCTTCACCACCTTCACCACCTCCACCTTCACCACCTTCACTACCTTCACCACCTTCATCACCACCACCTTCACCACCTTCACCACCTCCACCTTCACCACCTTCACCACCTTCACCACCTTCACCACCACCTTCACCACCTTCACCACCTCCACCTTCACCACCTTCACCACCTTCACCACCTTCACCACCACCTTCACCACCTTCACCACCTCCACCTTCACCACCTTCACCACCTTCACCACCACCTTCACCACCTTCACCACCACCACCTTCACCACCACCACCACCACCACCTTCACCACCTTCACCACCACCACCACCTTCACCACCATCTTCACCACCACCTTCACCACCTTCACCACCACCACCTTCACCACCACCACCTTCACCACCTTCACCACCACCACCTCCACCACCTTCACCACCACCTTCACCACCTTCACCACCTTCACCACCACCACCTTCACCACCACCACCTCCACCACCTTCACCACCTTCAACACCTTCACCACCACCACCACCTTCACCACCTTCACCACCTTCACCACCTTCACCACCACCACCTTCACCACCTTCACCACCTTCACCACCACCTTCACCACCTTCACCACCTTCACCACCACCACCACCACCTCCACCACCACCACCTCCACCACCTTCACCACCACCACCACCTTCACCACTTTCACCACCTCCACCACCACCACCTCCAGCATCACCACCTTCACCACCATCACCATCACTTCCACTACCCTACTACCTCTGCTACCCCACCACCTCCACCACTACCTCTCCACCACCACATCCATCACGTCCACCACAGTACCTCTTGGCCTTTAACATAATAAGTACATACTTTGGACCCAACAAATATGACATAATTAGAAACTAGCAGAACCATAGAGGTGATCAATAAACATATGAGGGAGACAATAAATTAAACGAAGTTGCTAATGTTGCTAGGAGGATGGAAGACCCACTTTGCATGGTGGAGCTACCTATCTTATTAGTAGCTGCTAGATCACTCTTAGTAAGAGGGACACAGCATTTAGATACAGACATTCAGACATGGCAAGGAAGAGGCATGGCAGCACACATACACCTAGGAAGCCAAGGCAGTAGTTGAAAGTTCCAGATCAGCTTGAGCTTCATAGCAAGGTCTTACGGAAGAAGGAAGGAAGGAAAAATGGAAGGGAATGAGGGATAGAGGGAGGGAGGGAAGGGAGAAGGGAGGAAGGAAGGGAAGGTTGCAAGTGGGAAATTATTAGTGTAGATAACAAATCCAGGTCTCTGTAGCTATGAAATACTTCATCTGGCAAGTTTGTAACAAAGACATTCAGGTATGTCAGCAGTCCAGAGGCCCTCTGTGGTCATCAGTGATAGGCCCTCGACAATGAAAAGCTATGATTCCTCCAAGGATCAGGCCTGACTACTCCACATACATGTGGGATGGGTGATGCACATGTGAGTGCACTTCTCAAACACAGAAATGCTATCTCGAACCCATTTCCCCTTCACAGGGTTCACAGTTAAGGATAACATTGCCAGAGGAAATTCAAAACTATATTTCTTACAAAACTGGGTCATATTTGTGCTCCTGCCCCCCAGATCCAGCAAAGAAAGGCTGCCTGACAAGGGACTGATTAAATATAATCAAGAAAGAGCATGAACAGTCTTGTCATTTGTCTTCTCTGACTCACTAGACTATCTCACAGGGAAAGGGTGGCTTTCTCATCCTGGAAGCTTCCGGACGACTAAGACTAGCTAAGAATGAACAGACCGACCAGCATGGGTCTAGGAACTGAGAGTTCCTTGGTGAGATGAGACCAAAGGGACAGTTCTGCTTCACTGCTCCACATCCCCTTGAACAAGGATCTTCAGCGTTGTAAAGACTTCAATGAAGCATCAAGTTCAATCTCCCTCTTACCTAGAGATGCTGTTTCATCATGTGGAGCACTACTTTTTTAGTAGCACAGGCAGGAGTCTAGGGAGAAACTGTGGATGCCTGAAGGAGAATATGCTTTGCTGCTATAGATTCCATTTTATGCATATTCATGTTATGATCCAGTTGCTAGATGAAACAGTAAGCACTTGTAAGATGAAACTATAGAAGAATAGCTAATGAAGTGCTCAATTTTCATTTTGCCTGCCTTTATGGAAGTACATTTTAATTTTTCTTGCTTTTCAATATTGTACATTATTTTATATAATTAATAAGAATAAATATAAGCTTGCAGATATAAGCCAATTCAGGAGTAGTTTCCAGTGATCATGAAGTTTCATTATATAGAAGTGCTCTTGCGTTCTAAGATTCCCTAAGGTTTACCCATGGTTCCTTGTGCTGGAAGAGCAGCGTGGACATTTTCACAGTGGAAGGACCTGCCTTCATTTCCAAGAAATGTAGTTATTTTCTCATAGTTTACCTTTAAAATTGCCAAGCAACATCCCCCAAAATGGCAACAACTGAGTACCAAAAAACTTAGAGTTCAAATGTGTTATCTTCTATATTAATGTGTGAGGATCATTCCCTTAAAAGGGGGCATAAGAGCCATTACATAGCATTGAGGTTTTATTTGTAATCTGGAGATGACTTAGAATATAGAGGTAGTTTGGAAAGGGGTACACAGGTTAGTGTAAACACTATTTTGAACAAAGGACTTGGGTATCTACACAGATTTTTCTATCTTCAAGGATCCTAGAGCCAGTCACCAAAAGATACTGAAGGGCATCTGAAATCATGGGCTGTAGATTCCTGCTAGAATTCACCTGAAAAAGCTCATGCTTCAATTATGCACTTATTCACATGAATATTACAAAGAGGGAACTTAAATCATCAGAGATGATGACCATCTCAGCCCTGAAAGAAAACTAGGGTGTGAGGGGATTGTATCCAAAATGGCTCATCGAGACTGCTGTATGCTAGGCTCAAGATCGAAGCATCAGGACTGAGACACCTCCTTAGTGTGTGTATTTATACACTACCAGTAATTCTTGACTATAGGTGTCAACATTATAGGTTTGGGGCAGGGATAAGACTATCCCATAGCACCTACTCTTGAAAAGTCGGGTTATAGTCTATTTGCCCTGTAGGTGATGTTATTGAAGAAATACATTAGAATGGTGAGGATCATAAGTCTATTATTTAAGCAAAGCATGGTGGTATAAATAAAGTGATTTGAGACAAGATGACTGAATAAATGGGGCTGGACTTCGGTGCCCTGCTTTGGGTGTCTCTGTGGTTCCCTGGTCCTTTCCTGAAGTCTTGCCTTTCGTGTTCATCATCCACAGCCTCAAAGCTCACCCAAAGGGAAATAGTTAACCTGATGAGGCAATCTTTGTTAGCTCATCTTAAGGAGCAATTGCAGCTAGGCTCCAATAGCTGTGAATTTAGCTGAAGCCTGACAGACTCCCAGGCTCCTAGACTTGGAATAGCAATGCCTTTTGTGCCACCTGTGCTATGAGGTTATGTAAAATAAAACCAGTGCAAGGTATCATGCGCTAAGCATCTAGGGGCTATAAACTAAGAGCCTAACTCTGTCCCTAAGGCTCTGTCCTTAGGTGCACAGGTTGCTTCGGTCAAGGGGTGGGGGCAGCACCTGTGCAGGGCTGGGATTGCAGGGACTGCCCCACACCTGCTGTTGGATTGTTTCTCCTGGTTCTAAAACATGGGAAGCTGCATGTTAGTGTTCTTTCCTCCTAAACCTGCTGCCCATGGCTCTTAAAGAAGCTAGACCCAGATCTCCCTAGGCACGTGAGTGGAAGTCATTGTTGAGGACACCTCTACTCCTGAAAGAGAAAGCTGCATCTTGACAAAGGAGGCCTTGAGAGCTAGCCATGCCTGCTTATATGAGCAGGCTTTCTTTTATTATTATCTTGAAGGGTCTAGGTCTAATTTTTTAGAAGACTTGACATATTCTCTTGACTATGAGAGGCCTCTAGGCAGGGCTATGACCTCTCCTACTAAGCATGATGACTTTCCAATGGCTTTTATCTTTGTGGTTTAAATCTGTATGATAGACGGTAATTACCATAAGACATGCTGGAGAAAAGACAACCGGTTGGGCAGGACAGTAAAGAGGAACACGTGGGCCACCAAATTCTTCACACATCCTGTGAAGTATTCTGCCAAGAGAGATCACAAAACTGCTCAGGAGGGGCCACAAAACTGGTCAAAAGGAGCAAAATACATTCTTATGGCTTCTGGAACTTTTCCCCTTTGATTTTCACTTCTGTAGCAATAGATCAGGTTTTTACTTTCCCTAGATTACACTGACAGTATTTTATATCCCCTCTCAGAAAAATCAATAATCTTTAAATACAATAATGTAGTCTCATCAGTATAGATAAGGGCAATTTTTTTTGGCATCATTTTGAGCCTAACCAACTCTTGTCTCCTGTGCTAATTTCTTCATCTTTCCATACAATAAACTCTACATTCCCACCACAGTTAGAGTCCTCTGCCCAAACCTGCTGTTACAGCATCTTTGTCTGTAGATTGTAGGCTCTCTCTGAAGCTAGTGGGATTTACACTTACTACTCTATGCAACTATTAGCTTTTGATGCCATGAGGCAGCTCTTCCACAATTAACTTGTATTTGTATTGATTATTTCTTTATTGACTTTGATTCATTTCCTCTAAATGTGAGATTTTGTTGCCTTGAGATCACATTCCACTTCCCCCAAAGATTTCAGTGTCCTTAGAGCCAAGAACCATGGCCTCCTTTGTCAATGTTGTTTGTTGGCACCTCTTCAACCCATTGCTCCAATCAGCAGATGAGTCTATCTTTAGGTATTTGTTCTCATCAGTTTAGTAAATTTCCTACCAAAATATTCAAATGACACATCATTGCACCTATGAGAAGTGAAACTGCTAATATTCTTAACCCAGGACCAGGGCAAAGTTATTCTTCAAACCCCAACACCATGAGGTTCAGCAGGGCTTTGGTACCAGACGCAGGTCTTACTATAAGTAATGGTCAAAAAGTTTGAGAAATGTAGCCAAGGATTGGCTACCCATATGCTTCAAGATAGAAAGCACTACTGTGAGACAATGGTCTTGTAACCTGTAAAGGTTTGTCACTTGTATTGGTTTAATAAAACACTAATTGGCCAGTAGCTAGGCAGGAAGTATGGGTGGTGTGACCAGAACAGGAGAATTCTGAGAAGAGGAAAGGCTCAGTCTACAGTCTTCACCCAGACCCAGAGGAAGCAAGATGAGAATGCCTCACTAATATAAGGTACCAAGCCATGCAGCTAACACAGACAAGAATTATGGGTTAATGTAAGATATAAGAGTTAATTAATAAGAAGCCTGAGCTAATAGGCCAACCAGTTTATAATTAATGTAGGCCTCCATGTGTTTCTTTGGGATTGAATGGCTGTGGGAACTGGTGGAACAGAAACCTCTGTCAACAAAGCACCTGTGCAGATTTATTTTATTCTCCTTAGCACTCATTTCTAGATTCCTAGCTTATTTCCTTCTCTTTTTAAAACTGTGTTTTGCCTACATGTTTATCTGTGCACTGTGTGCATACAGTGTCTTGGAGGCCAGAAGAAGGTGTCAGATCCCCGGGACTGGAGTGACAAAGGGTTGTGAGGTGCCATGTGTGTGCTAGAAATCTAACCTGGCCTCTTGGAATGCAGCCAAACTCTCTCTGCAGCCATGCCTTTGATTTCTGAGACCATCTTGTTGGTTTCAAGCATCACCAAGCAGAATGACCTGTCAAACTGGACCCAGTCTACAAGGCCTTGGCTTGCAAAGCACTTTGTTACAATGCTGCTGTCCACACAGACACGGCATCATGGACTTGAATCCTTTCTTGGTCGCACTGCAACAGGTACAAAGGCTGGTGATGACAAAGCTCTGGGCAGACGTCAACTCATGAAGCTGGCTTTTTAGAAAAATGGTTCGCTATCTTCTTTCTGTGTCAAAGTTTCCAATTCTTGGTACTGATTTCATTATATAATGGAAGAAGAACCTAGGAAATTAACATTTCTGAACATTCCTCAGAGTAAACTGTAATTCATAGAAGAGCAATCAAACTCATAATCTTAAATTAGTAACTTATTCTAACTTTGAAAATAAAACAGCAAGAATCCAGCAATTTTGAAAAAATAGGTCCTATAAGAAAATTTTTATGATTCAAGTTTATTATTTGAGATGTTAGTTGTTGTAACAAAAAATACAATTTTAAAAGGTCAATTTGGGTGGGAATTATACTCTAAAGTTTGTCTCATTCTTGTTCATACACAACGGCAAAAACTAAGATGAGAGTAAATGCACTTACGATAATACTCGGCTTTCTTAATAGATATGCTTTACTTTTAAAATGGCCTCTAAGGGAATTTTCCTCATAATTATTTTAGACAAAATATAGAAGTGAGGTAGTGACATGGGGGAATCTGTGGCTTTTTATGCTGCCGTGGTGAGAACCTATAATCCCACATATCTGTGGACCCATAACATCCCACTCACACTTTGGCCCAGGTCACAGATGATTGCCAGCAGGTGTATCCAGCTGCTCCCACATCTTTTGGAAAGGAGGGGTCATTTCCTCACCTTATTTGCTACCCATTAGCCAGTGCCCAGCAGAGAATACATAAATAGCTCTCTTTCACAGGGGCAGCTAGAACTTGATGAAAAATCTCCCAGCAGCTTATGTGGCCAGCTATTATGTATCAAGTACACCTAAGTGGGGATCCAAAAAGATCTCCTGGTTCCTCAGTCCAGCTCTAGAAATTCACTTACTATGTTGGGAGCGAATCTCATGAAACTTGCAAAAGGGGCAGAGAGGAGCTTCCTAGGTATTCAAAGAGTTTGGAGGAAAAATTTCTTTGATGAAAATGCAAAATAATTGAGAATGCATTATTGCCTCATGAATTTTACAATGAAGTAATCAAATGTTTTGAAGAGTAAGAAGATGACTATCCCTGGGAGGACTACAAAGGACACACAAAGGTGGCATGGAGCTCAAAAACTGAAGAAATCACATAGATAGAGGGGCCAGGAGTGGCTTCATGGTGATTTCAAATATGTGTGATGGCTATTCTTGGTTGTCAGCTTGACTGCATCTATAATTAACTACAATCCAGAAGCTGCATATACCTGCACAGGATTTTTTTTTTAAATAAATCTTTTGCAGTAGAAAAACCTATCTTCTTGCAGTAGAAAAACCTATCTTTAGTCTGGATTCTTTTAGGTGGGGAGATCCATCTTTAATCTAAGCCACACCTTTTGGTGTCAGTCTTTATAAAGGACATGGAAGAAGGAAGCTTTTCTTCTTTGCCTGCTTGCTCTTGATCTTGCTGATAAGTTCATCCTTCACAGGCATCAGAGTCTGCCTCTTTGGGATTCCAGTGTATATTGAAGACCACCTGAGACATCCAGTCTCGTGGGCTGAACAACTGCTGTATTTGTGGATTCTGCTGCATTTTTGGTAAATAGCCATTGTTGGACTAGTGGGAACCACAGCCTGTAAACTATCATAATAAATCAAATAAAATATATATAGATATACACTTATACACACACACACACACACACATATATATATATGTATGTATATATATATATATATATATATATTCATTCTATCAGTTCTGTTCCTCTAGAGAGCCCTGAGCAAAACAAATTTTCTTAGAAGCAATAGTTATTGGGGGAAACAAGCAGAGAGGGTTCTGAAAGGTAAAAAGAGCCAAGTCTTCTCATTCATTTCATAAATTTTACTCCCGTATTTATTAATTGATTCTAAAAGAGGACTGGGAAGTACAAAATATAACACTAAAATCTGTGTTATCTTCATAAGGAACAACCCAGAAAGTCTATCTTGTCTTTGGAGCATGAAGAGAATTACCCAAGATTCCTGCTGAAAGAGAGGAGCACATTTATCAGAATCTAGAAAGATATTTCAACAATCATTCAACTTTTTCCCAAGTGGCTCTCCTTCCCATTGTTCATTCTTCATCGAAGTGAGACACGTGAGTTCTGTCTATCAGGCTCCACTCTTGACTTCACAGAATCCACTGTTCAGCTCCTTATATTCCCACTCTACTCCACTTGCCTGCTCTAGTGCCACCTAAGAGTAACAATCACCTCTCAGTGTCCCAAGAAGAGGGGGACTAAGGCTCTCTTGTGGAAAGGGTCTGCTGGTCTTAAGACCTCCATCTTCTTGGGAAGTGCTAGCACATGATCACCCTACTATAAGCCTGCTGGACACAGAGGGTTAAGCTTCAAGGGACACAGATCCTTTTACATGAAATTAAACTTTAAGATCTCCTTGATGCCTTGTCCTTGGGTGAATTCCTGTGTTCCTAGTGCCTTCTTCCTTTTTGTCCTAGTGGCTTCCATCCAGTGATGTCACTTTTCTCAAGGGAGATGTCACCTTCTTCTTCTTCTTCTTCTTCTTCTTCTTCTTCTTCTTCTTCTTCTTCTTCTTCCTCCTCCTCCTCCTCCTCCTCCTCTTCCTCCTCCTCCTCCTCCTCTTCCTCTTCCCCCTTTTCCTCTTCCTCTTCCCCCTTTTCCTCTTCATCTTCCTCCTCTTTCTTCTCTTCTCTTTAATACACTAATTCTGATTATGATTTCCCCTTCTCATCTCCAAGGTCCTATGCTCCTCTCCATCCTTTCAAGTCAATGACTTTTTTCTCTAAGTAAATAAACAAATAAAAAGACAAAGAAGGATAAAACAAACAAGCAAGCAAACAAACAAGAAATCAAATAAACAATGTGAAAAATGCATCCACCCTTACACATACACACAAAAGAGAATAAAAACACACAAGACTGCAACCTTACTTCATGGTTCCCACAGCCAACAAGAGGAGTACAAAAATTTTCCAAAATGAAAACAAATGAAATAGAACAAAACTATGACGGAGCCCATTCACCTTCTGGTCTGAAAATTATGAACATGAAAGTTGGTAGAATTATCAAAAAAATGCTCGTTTTGTGTCTATGCTGGCATGGATCTTGTGTGAAGGTGATAGTTGGATTAGTGTTACTGAGGAATACAGAGGTGTTCTTTCTGTTTCTCAGGAAATATTAGGCTATTAAATTATGGGGCTTTTAGAAATAAATTATCATTGTTTTCCCTGGAAGTATTTCCTTTTAATCAATTGCCTTTGGGAAAACGGAAGGTTCTACCAGAAAAAAAAGGATTGAAGAATAAGTGGATGAGGGAATAGTCATGAGTGAATCAGCCAATTAATCAGACACTGTCCTCAGTGCTCTGTGCACAATCAACGAGGCCCAGAGAATCTTTTTTTTTCTTTTTTTTTTTTTTTTTTTTTTTTAGTTTTTCGAGACAGGGTTTCTTACACGAGGCTGAAGCTCAGGGAGGCAAGGGTCCTGATATGTTTTCTGTTGCCATGATAAAGGCAAAACCAAAACAACTTGTGGAGAAGTTGGTCCATCAGAGCTGCTAAACATGGTCCATCATTCAGAGAAGCCAAGACAGGGAATCAAGGCAGGATGGAAACCTGGAAGCAGGAACTGCAGAAGACACCATGGAAGCATGCTGCTTACTGTCTTGCTCCTCATGGCTTGCTCACTTTATTCTCTTGTACCACCAGGGCCACCTGTCCAGAGGCAGTACCACTCGTAGTAGGCTGGACTCTATCACTAATGGGTTGCCCTCACAAACCTATAGACAAAAAAAAAAAAAAAAAAAGAAAGAAAGAAAAGAAAAGAAAAGGATGACATGCAGACAAAACTGTTAAATCTGAATGGGACCCACCCCAAGTTAGTATTTAACAACATGGGTTTTCTGGTTTTGATTTTGTGTTCTGTGTTTTTATATTATCAGGAGAGTCTGGGTAAAGGGTAACTTTCTGTACTATTTTTTTTTTGGTCCCTTATGAGAAATCATTTCAAAAATAAAAAATTAGTTTAAAAATTAATTCAAAGAAGTAATTATATATACACACAAATATATTCACATAATTTTCCATAACAATGGCTTTATAGTTTTTTGGGTTGTTTTGTTTTGCAGTATTGCAAACCAAACCTAGGGTCTCAGGCTTTCTAGGCAAGCATCAACCACTGCCCACCATCCCCACTCCCATGTTTCCTCCAGTGCTAGTTTCTCGGCTCACTCCTGTCCGCCACTTGCTCCCAGTCTCCCATCATGATGCACAACTGTGCCCCGCCTTTCTTCTTCCCAGCTGCCTTCTCTTCCTTGCACATAATGCCATTTCATTTTATATCCACGAATCCAGAATCCAGTATTTCCCATTGATAGTTCCAACTCTGGTCACTACTCTGTGTGTATATGTGCATATTTCTATAGAGAGGGTGGCATTCAAATGTCTGAATTATTCCTTTGTATAGCAAAGAGATGCGTAGATCAAAAGAAAACAGAGCCACCAAGGATCAAGGAAAAATCCCCAGATGCCTCACAGTTAGAAGGATTCTGAAGAAGCATCTGAGAGAGTAACATGAACTAAGACTGCAATTCTGTAACATTGGCCTTTGTAAATCTGTGACATTTTCTCTCTTTTAACTTATGTGTGATACGAAGTTAAGGTAATCAAGCCATGTAGAAGAATTTATACTAAAAGATATGGGAAAATTTAAGTTATAAGAACTAGTTGAAAACAAGTCTAAGTGATTGGTTAAGCTATTTATATAAATGCAAAATTTCTGTGTAATTATTTGGGAGCTCAAGTGAAACAGAAAAATCGCCTACAGTTCCATTCTTCTTTTAAGATGTTTATAATTTTTTAAAAAAATCCTGTTTGAGACCTACACTTATTTAATAAAATTTAGCCATTTTCTTCCTGTATGCCTTTCATTCATCTCCCTCCTTTTCCAAATAGAACTTCACTTCTGACCATGATCTTCATTTTTTTTAATGCTACAACAGAATAATATTGTCCCTTTCTAATGCAAACTCTTTCTCTTAAATAAGTATAATTATAGTTTAGAATAAAGGCAGACTTTTGCTTTATTTACTTATTATTTAAGATAGGTTAACATCTAATATTACCCATGAAACATATATAGTTCATTTAATTTGCTATTATTATTAAATAATATTTTATGCAAAACATCCACTAATAAGATGCCTCTCACAGACAGCGTTTTATTGGTGTCATTTATATTCCCCTGCCATCAGGAACTCCTGAGGGTCTCATGCTCAGAGCAGCTGTAGGCACTCAGATCAGGGGAAAACAAGTTGTTTACAGGAAATTCAGGATCTGGGGTTCACTGCTCCCAACAATTGAGCCTATAGTTCATGATCCTAGAGAAGCTAAGTAACAAAGTGAATCCTAAGAAAAACATATATAGATCCATCTGGAAAGTCAAAATAGACATGATTTGGAACATAGGGGTCGGGGAATAAGGGAGGATAGAAGGGGAAGAGGAAGAGAGAAGGAGATGGGGGGAGGAGAACTGGAGGGAACTGAATAGTCATGATGGAGGAAGGACAGAGATGAGAGCAAGGGAAGAGATATCTTTAGTGAGGAAGCCTTTTCAGACTGAGGTCAAGGTAAGAGCCAGTGGCCTGCTGCTTTGCTTTTCGGGTTTCAGATTGAACCCCAATTTCTCTCTCTGTGGGGGATGTCCTGGCAGCAAGTGTGTGATGCAGCTGGTCCCATGTTCACAGTTAGAAGAGGTCTCTGAGTGCATCTAGTGTTCAGCTCACTTTTTCCTCTTATGTAGCCCAGGTATTGTCCACACTTAATGCAGGTCTTTACATGTTAGTCCATGTACTCAAGATACCCCTCATAGCTATGCTCAGAGACCCATTGCCCAGGTAGCCCTGGATTCTGTCCAGTTGATAATTGGCACAAACCATCACACTGGCCAATATTGGGGGAGATAAAGGTGTGGTCAGTGAGAAACCTGGGAGCAGAGTTTGAGGCAGGAGTGACATTTGGGAGCATCTGTTGCTGGCGCCGGAAAACAAGTTAAAGTACAGGAGGAAGAAGAAAAGCCGACAGGCACTGACACTGGGAGGGGGGCACTGATAACTGAGACACGTTCAGCCTGTCATTTCACTCACTCCACAGTGACCATACAAAGCGAGGATCATCCCGTTGGATAGGAGAGGACACTGAGGTTCAAAGACACCGTCTAGCTTTACCCAGTTTCCAAAGGTGACAAAGAGCCGCCAGAACTTGAACTCAGGACAGTTTGGCTGCAAGGATTCTGCCACTGTATTCACATGGCCACTGTCACAATTATGTGTGTCCCTCTCCTTGTCTCTCTTCCTGTCCCTGTCCCTCTCTCTCCCCCCATGATGGGCTATATCCCTACAACTGTGTGTTGAGGTAAATCGTTCTTCTTCCTGTGAGGAAATCCAAACCCGTGACTGACACGCCCCCTGAATTTGTCATAGCATCCCAGGGCTTCAACACACAGCGAACTGTGAGCTCCCACAGGGACCAGCTGAAGCCCTAGGATTTGGGAGGAGGAGAGTAAACACAGTCTTTGTACCACCAGCAGCCACTGAGAGTTGGCTTTGTGGGAGCCTAGCCAGTTTGGATGTTCACCTTCCTAGATATGGACGGAGGGGGGAGGACCTAGGACTTACCACAGGCAGGGAACCCGGACTGCTCTGTGAACTGGAGAGGGAGGGGGAGAGGAGTGGGGGGAGGGGGAGAAGGGTGGGAGGAGGGAGAGAAGGGTTGGAGGAGGGGGAGGGAAATGGGAGGCTGGGAGGAGGTGGAAACTTGTTTTTTTTTTTTGTTTATGTTTTTTTTTCTTCTTTTCTCAATAAAAAAAAAGAAGAAAAAAAAAGAAAAGCAGCTGGTGCATTCAAACAGGTGAATTACATGCTTCATGACACTGATACAAATAAAAATACATGTCCAGAAAAAAAATAAATAAAAATTAAAAAATGAGAGTCTCTTGAATTTTACACATACGGGCTAAGAAAAACAAAAGCAGTGTAACTCTGTTTCCATCCTGAAATGTTTCTAATGAACTTATTTGGCATAATCACATAACATAGATATTTTCAAATAAAGGGTAGCTGGCCATGTACCTTCCCCAGTGTGCTGATGGCTGAGTATTATCCCAGGTGACAACAATCTTTCAAATTAAGAACTGAAGTCATTTGGTTTCAGAGCACCACCTGGTGGATTAATTACCAACAGCAATCCAGAAGTAAGGTAAGTGTAGGGAATCCCCATGGCATTAAAAGGATAATGAAGGATTATCAACAATATAATATTTACACATTAAAAAAAACTACATTCTGTGTGTGGTTGCATGTGTACAGCATGCATGTGAAAGCCCACAGAGAATTTGTGGGTGTTATCAGTTCTCCCTACCATGTGGGTCTGGCGAATTGAACTCAGGTCTTCAGGCTTGGTGGCAAGCACCTTTAATTTCTGATTCCCAGTATCCACCAACTCAGTAGATGAAAGGAACCTTTAAAGATACAGTTTTGAGAACTCACTCACTCAGGAAGACATACCAAACCTGCATAAACCCGTCTATAAGAGAACAGATTCAGACTGAGTCACTTACCAATAACTTTCCAAACACAAACACTGCAGATTCAGGAGGGTTTGCTGGTGAACTCTAGAAAGCCTTTAAGGAAGAGCTTCCCATCTGTTCTAAGGTGAAGGGACTAACTAGGGCCTTCCTAGTTCCCACATCCACAGATTCAACCAATCACTGATCAAAAGTCCTTAAGAAAATCCATGGTACCAAACACATGTTCCTTTTACCTTTCATTATTTCTTAACAGTTCAGTATAATGACTCTTCACATGCTATTATACGGTTTACTGTACTGTATGGCATTTACATTGTATTAGGTATCATAACTAATCTGGATATGGTCCAGAGAATTGGAGAGGATTTATAAGGTTCTAAGGAACTAGTGTGTCCTTCTACATGAGGGATGCGAGCACCTGCAGATTCTAGTATCCTGGGGAAGGGTCCCAGATTCTAGGGTTCCATGAGCAATTGTAGTTTATACACTTGCTTTTGAGGCCGGAACTACCCTCACATCAAGACCAGACAACAATGCAAGAACTGTGCTTTGGTCTGAATGTTTGTGTCTCCCCGAAATTCAAATGTTGAAAGCTAAGTCCCACTGTTTTAAGATTAACGGGAAACATTCATGAAGGCAGAGCCTCTTGATTGGGACTAGGACCCATATGAAAGATCCCGAGGGAGCTTATTTCCTGTTCTTCGTTTCAGAGCAAAAGGGTACCATCTCTGAACCAGGAAAAAGCGATTGCCCGATGGAGTTTCTGTTTTGTTGCGGGAGCTCAAATGGCAGGAAATTGAAACTACAGACTAATATTGCTCATGCATAGGTGCAGAGATGCTGAACCAATATCAGCGAATCAAACCAAGCAGTGTATAAAAGCACTGCACATTCTACCAAGTGGGGCTTAACCCAGGTATACAAGTCAGGTTCCACATCTGAAAACCAGTTAATGCAGTTCGGCATCTCAATAGACTGGAGAAGAAAAGCCACACATCAGTAAGCTCATTAAAACATTTAAAAATCTCTTCCCCATTCATGATAAGATAAATAGCTCGCCATAAACTAAGTTGAGAGGGGAGTATCTTCAACTTGATGGAGAACGTCCGCAGAAACCCACAGCTGACTCACGCTTAGTGATGAGAAACTTGCAGCTGTTCCTCTACACTCAAGAATAAGGCAAAGATAATTCCTCTCAACATAGTTCCAAAAGTTTCACCTAATGGAGACAAGAAAAAGGAAATATAGCAAATACTGGCTGTGAAGGAAAGAAGGAAGAACAGAAAACTGTTTGTGTTTGTGGGGAATATGAGCTCTGCATTAGCCAGCTTTGTACTAAATGAAATACTTGAGCAGGCAGCCTACTTTATAAGGAAATGAGCTCTATTTTGTTTACGACTTTGGATGTTCAAGGGCAATGCGCTTCGGTTGGTCCAGAATCGGCGAGACATGCACGGAGCAGCGGTGGTGGGAACATGCTAGGGCAAGCAGCCATGTCTTGAGTCAAAGAGGAAGGCTGGCATGCTACACCCACTTCTGCCAAGTCCCCGAGTGACCCGAGGACTTTGTTTTGGCTCTGCCTCTCAAAGGTTCCACAGAACTTCACAACACTACCGTCCTGGGGATCAAATTTTCATATACGGTGCAATTAAATAACAGCCAAACCATAATTACCTTTTATCTAAAAAGTCTAAAGAACCAATTGAAAAACTTATGGAACTGGTGTTTATGACAAGATGGTGTGATACAAAGTCAGTCACAGTCCCATAAAACAGGAGCAAATACGTGAAAATCTTGATTTCAAACATATTACCATTTATATTAGTGCCGCTGAAAATAAAATTATCTGGTATATATAAGATGTATATGAGGAAAAGTTTCAAAATGGATAGAAGATAAAGAATAAAATAAATGGGAAGACAGTTTGTGTTCAGGCTAACGCACTCACAGGCCGTTCTCTCCTCGAGAGTTAGCCGTTCACGGTGTTTCCAATGAGTCTCTGGAACACTTCCTCTTCTCTGTGAGGTCGTTTCCGAGACTCAGTTTCCCACAGGCTTCAGAGTTCCAGTTTGAATGCACGCAGTGGGTGTGGTTTTTCTCTGGTTTGCTTTGGAGTTTGAGAAGTCATCAATCTGTAACTCCCCCTTATGGATGGGGCGTAAAAATTCTAGATTTTGCTTTTGTTCTTTCCTCCTCAGTAGATGGCTACTTGGCCAAACAAATTTGTTTTGCGCTCAATTAATTCATAATACTTACATGATCCTTTAAGAAGAACGTGTTTTCTATTTTTAGATTACTACTGAGAAAGGGCCATTGGTCGGCTCTCCTGCCCTTCTCATTTCCCTTCTCTGAGCTCTGAGGCCATGTTGGCTCTGTCTGCTGCCTAAACTGCTCAGTGGAGACGCAGTAAGCCCATCCAAGACTGGACTGAGTTAACCAGATTTTTTTCTCCTCGTGGGAATCTAGAGTAAGGTCAGGGAAAATCCTGACAGTCATACATGGATTCAGAAACTGATGGTCCTGTTTTATGAGAAAGGGAGAGGATTAAAGTTTAAGATGGTCCTGTGGGCCATGGTGCCATGGAGGACAACGCTGATGACCAAGCCCAAGATAGCACAAGAAGTTGCTCTTCAAAAAACAAGGGGGAAAGGGGGATTTCCACGGAAAATAAAGCTAAAAGGCCTGGCAACAAGATAGTTTCCCCTGTAGTTCCTCGTTCTCATATCTCTGAGTCCCTACCATAGCTAAGAGCTTATAAGAGACCGGTTCCTAAGTGCTTTAAAATACAGTGTAGTGATAGATCCGAGGAACAGTGAGACTATATTGCAGGGCAGTTACTATGGGAGAATGGTTCCTGAGAAGAGAGGCTATGCCAGAAAGTACAGGAATCAGTCACGATGCAGATGGATGCTGAGGGCAAGAGAGCGTTCACTTTAGGTCCAGGAAAGGACCTGGCGGGGTGGGGGATAAATAGCTTTAGCTTTGGCTAAGTTGAATATTTCCCACAGGCTGAAGACTATTTGGACTATCTGTGGATGTCTAGTACTGAGCCAGGACTCATTGAAGCAGGTGCATAGTGGTGACGAGCATGAGAGCGTAGACTCTGGATTGGTTGATCTGTACGCGAAAAGCTTGCTCTTGGGAGTGGGACTCCTCCTAAAGAAAGGAGGCAGAGGCAAGGTGACCTAAGGATACTGTTGAATATTCTAGAACTAGGTGCGCCCCGCACATGCATATAGGTCAGATGTTAGTGCGTCAAGGCTGCAGAAGCTAGAAACAGGTTCCATCACTTAGAGCCATGCCCGCTCTGATTCAGCTTCGGGAACTAGTCTAAAGCGGCAGAGCCAATAAGAAGTGACGCAGTCCAATACGAAGTGACACAGTACCGAAGCTAAGTTCGGTACTGCCACACTCCTTCCACTGCGTCTCCGTAGGAAGATGTAGGCCCTGAGACCCAGACTCCAAAACCGCGAAAGCAAAAATCCCCATCAAGTATTTCTTGATCCTTCTTGGAAAGAAGAGGAAACACCAGAGCTTTGGTGGCTCTGCTCAGCCAATCACACACAAGCCATTTCTGCCTACAGCACCACTGACTAATTTTTATCTCATTTGTCGCTTGGAGTCGATACAGTAAATCATGGTATGATTATTCTTGGCAAAGGTGCTTGGGACAGGCAGGTTCCTGTTTCTAAGATGCCATTACGTCTGTGACCTGAGTCTGCTACTCTAAGATCAACAGCCCTTACTGGTAGGTGAGGCTCTAACCCAAAATGTTGTTCACTTTGACCCTCCACACCTTGACTTCTGGACTCTGTAGACTTAGACATGGTCATCTCCTCACCAAGTGTTCTCACTTTCCTGTTGTCTTGGGATACAGTGACTTTATCCAGTGCATACTCACTAAGTGGGTCAAACATTTTTGTGGTTTGTCTCTTCCTGGATTATAGACTCCCTACGGGCAAAAGCAGTCTGTGTTTCTTCTTGTTTCCATTCTCTGAACCTTCATTCTCCTTATGAAGAAGGACAAACTGTGACAAGGAGGCATAGGCATAAATGAGCTCTACGAATACTATTTTATCTAAACAATAAGAGAAGTGGGATAAAAACAAACTCAACCGCGTTTAATCTGCTCGGTGAATATTCTTAACCTGTCTCTATCCCTCCTCTTGGTCTAGTCAACTTGTGTCCTCATTTGGGGATAATGTTATATATAACTGACTTGAAATACGTTGTGGAGTACATGAATCATATGTAAATCAAGCACACAAAGACGTGGAAAATGCATTAGCTACAGCACACATTCGTGTTATGAATTCTAAAAGTGAATCATCTCTTGAAAGACTCACGTGCGTGTCCATGCACACGGTGCTACTGGCTTCTGCCGGATGAGTGGGCTGACCGAGCTGGTGGCCTGCCAAGAACAGAGGGAGCGGCAGAAGAGGCGAAACATCCAGAAATAGATGCAAACGTATGGGATTTATACATCGGTTTCAGTATTTTTATCTGCACTATACTTTTCATCATTTATTCATTCAATAAATATTTATTGACTATACATTACCAGGGAACGTTCGAAGGTATCCGAAATAGAACCATGAAAAATTTTTGTCTTGCTTCATTTACTCTGCGGCACTTCAATGGAGCATGTGCTATTATAAGTCCATATTTATACGTGGAAAACTAGCCTGTAAGAAGTGGCTCAGCTTCAGCAAATACACAACGCTAGTAAGTGGTTCACCAAATATGCATTTCAGTAAGTGCTAACAGTGGGCTTCAGACTGCATGCTAAAGACTCAAGGTGTGCTAAAGGTACTTCTTTCTCACCACGCTTACTTCCATCAACCATGGTACACACTTGTAAGATAGTAGCCTGAATTTCAGATAAAAAAAAAAAAGTAACCGTCAGTCATAGTGGCACCTGTAATCCCAATATTTAAGAGGCAGAGGAAGGAGGATCAGAAGTTCAAGGTCATTTCCAACTGCATGCTGGATTTGAGGTCATTTTGGTTTCTATGAGATCCTGTCTCAAAAACCAAAAGTTGGTGAGATGGCTCAGCAGGTGAAGGTGTTTGTTACCACACTCAAGAACCTTAGTTCAGTACCCTGAACCCACAAAGTAGAAGGACAGGGATACCATGCAGCAAAAACACCCAGTGTCTTAGTTAAAGCAACTTGAGAAAGGGTTTTATGAGCTAAGGGAGCTACATCATAGGCCATCACTGGGGGAAGTCAGGACAGGGATTCAAATCTGGGAAACCACCTGAAGAGAGCTTATGCAGAGGCCACAGGGGAGTGCTGTTTATTGGCTGGATCTCCAGGCTTGCTCAGTCTGCTTTCTTTTTTTTCTTTTCTTTTTTTTTTTTATTGAGAAAAGGAGAAAAAGGAAAAAAAAAAACAAGTTTCCACCTCCTCCCAGCCTCCCATTTCCCTCCCCCTCCTCCCACCCTCTCCCCCTCCTCCCACCCTTCTCCCCCTCCCCCCACTCCTTTCCCCCTCCCTCTCCAGTCCAAAGAGCAGTCAGGGTTTTCTGCCCTGTGGTAAGTCCTAGGTCCTCCCCCCTCCGTCCATATCTAGGAAGGTGAACATCCAAACTGGCTAGGCTCCCACCAAGCCAGCACATTAAGCAGGATCAAAACCCCGTGCCATTGTCCTTTGCTTCTCATCAGCCCTCATTGTTCGCCATGTTCAGAGAGTCCAGTTTTATCCCATGCTTTTTCAGTCACAGTCCAGCTGGCCTTGGTGAGCTCCCAATAGATCAGCTCCACTGTCTCAGTGGGTGGGTGCACCCCTCGTGGTCCCGACTTCTTTGCTCATGTTCTCCCTCCTTCTGCTCCTCATTGGGACCTTGGGAGCTCAGTCCAGTGCTCCAGTGTGGGTCTCTGTCTCTATCTCCATCCATCACCAGATGAAGATTCTATGATGATATGCAAGATATTCGTCATTATTGCTCTAGGATAGGGTCATTTCCGGTTCCCTATCCTCAGCTGCCCCAGGAACTAACTGGGGACCTCGGCTTGGGCACCTAGGAGCCCCTCTAGGGTCAGGTCTATTGCCAACCCTAAAGTGGCTCCCTTAACTAAGAATTGTGGTTCCGTGCTCCCCTGTCCAACCTTCCTTTATCCCAATCCTCCTGTTTCCCCAAGTCCCCCCCTCCTTCCCTTCTAACTTTTCTCTCCCCATCTCCCCTTACCCACATCCCATCCCACCCCCAAGATCCCAATTTTCTCCCTGGCAATTTTGTCTACTTCCCTTAGCCAAGAGGATAACTATATGTTTTTCCTTGGGTTCACCTTCTTACTTAGCTTCCTTAGATTCACCTATTGTAGACTCCGTGACCCTTATTTATGGCTAGAAACCAATTATGAGTGAGTACATCCCATGTTCATCTTTTTGGGTCTGGGATACCTCACTCAGGATAGTGTTTTCTATTTCCATCCATTTGCATGCAAAATTTGAGAAGTCATTGTTTATGTGTATATATTCCATACTTTCTTCATCCATTCTTACATTAGGGCAACATTGAATAAATGGGACCTCCTAAAACTGAGAAGCTTCTGCAAAGCAAAGGACACTGTCACTAAGACAAAAAGGCAACCTACTGACTGGGAGAAGATCTTCACCAACCCCGCAACAGACAAAGGTCTGATCTCCAAAATATATAGAGAACTCAAGAAACTAGACTTTAAAATGCTAATTAACCCAATTAAAAAATGGGGCACTGAACTGAACAGAGAATTCTCAACAGAAGAAGTTCAACTGGCTAAAAGACACTTAAGGTCGTGCTCAACTTCCTTAGCAATCAGGGAAATGCAAATCAAAACAACTTTGAGATATCATCTTACACCTGTCAGAATGGCTAAAGTCAAAAACACCAAGGATAGCCTTTGCTGGAGAGGCTGTGGAGGAAGGGGTACCCTCATCCATTGCTGGTGGGAATGCAATCTTGTGCAACCACTGTGGAAGTCAGTGTTTCGGTTTCTCAGGAAATTCGGGATCAACCTACCCCTGGACCCAGCAATACCACTCTTGGGAATATACCCAAGAGATGCCCTATCCTATGACAAAATCATTTGTTCAACTATGTTCATATCAGTATTATTTGTAATAGTCAGTCTGCTTTCTTATAGTACCCAGGGACACTGGCCCAGGGATGGCAACATCCACAATGGGCTGACCCATAGACATAAATCATCAACTAAGAAATTACACCACAGGCTTGCCCACAGGACAGTCTGATAAGGTCCAGCACATAAAGTAAAAGTAAAGATTAAAATGTTTTTTTTCCTACTGGAAATATATGCCTTGGGAAGTTGCACTTGTCTTGATACTGTTCTTAGACCTTCTGTAGAAGGGCACAATTAAAATCCTAAACAACAAAGTAAAAGTTAATTGGTATTAATATGTTCACAATCACACAACCTTGCAATTCATTCACCCTAATTTTCTTTTGTTAAGTTGCACTCCTATGTCATAAGGACTAGTCAGAAAAACAGACATGCAATGAGTCTTTTCTCTGCCCCACCAGCCAGCTCCCAAATAATGACATGGAGACTTACTAGTAATTATGAAAGCTCAGCCTTATTCCTCAGGCTTGTTCCTAATTAGGTCTTATAACTTAAATCAATCCACTTATATTAGCCTATGTTCTATCACATGTGTTACCGCTCTTCCATCTTGCACTTTCTGCTTTCTCTCTGTGTCCCCTGGCAGCTCCTGTGTGCCTAGATTCTTCCTCCTCTTCCTTTCTCTCCCTGGAATTCTCACCTATACCTCCTGCCTAGCTGTTGGCCATTCAGTTTTTATTACACCAATAACAACAAATATATCTTCACTCAGAGTACAAACATCCCACAACATAGTTGAGTATTTATTTTATGAAATAAATAAATTTCAATAGTACCAATATTTTTATATATTTTTATTGCATAGAGACCTACCCATGACCATCTGAAGTGAGGACACAAAGCTACAGTGTAGTTGTGTCCCTAGATGGCAAGAACATATACAATGAAAATGGAAGGCATCTACTCAAGGCGAACTTTGCTGGATAAACAATAATTAAAAAAAAAAACCCACAACATCAGCAACAAGCTATGATGGGATAAATCAGTGTTTAGTCTTCCTGACAACTGATACTTAGACAAGCCTCTCTGGAGTATACAGGCTTTTTGGTCTGCAATAAGAGTCTCAGGATGACTGACAGATTGTCCCTAACACAGCTATCAACCTAGATCTCTGCTTCTGACACATATTTGAAGTCACCTCAAGTCACCATAGTCATATAGCGCCTTTCCACCATAAAGCAGCCAGTTTGCACCCAGTGGCAATTTGCAGACTGAGTAACTCTGCTTCCCGCTTGGTTGTTGTCAGCTTTCTAGAGTCCAGGAACTGAGATGTTCACCCTGAGAACTGCAGTGAGAGGGGTCCTCCATGTTATAGTGGGCCCCAGTGTCTCCCGCCTGACATCTTCATCCCTCCACTTTAGGCAGTACAGCTCGGTGATTGAGCACTCTGGCGCCACCATCAGACAAACCTAGGCTTTACCTATCGCTGGCCAGGTGACTCTCCATCCCAGCCCTTCTTAAGCTCATTGCAAATATGGACATGGTAACGATAGCCCTGGCTGTGTGCAGGGAGGCTGTTTGGGTTCGAGGAATATGAGCAGTGGAGTAGTTTTGGAGTCCGAGTGCCGAATGCCATCAATTTAGTTTAGCTGCAGCTGTCACCGTCATGGCGACAGTGACAAACAGTGACCATGTACTTGTGAGCTAAGCAGAGGATCACTCCTAACGGGCTTGGGTTCCCATAAAGTGATACCTGAATATCTCTAATCTTGTGGCTTAAGGAAGCAGCATGTTTTCCCCAAGGCCTTAAACTTTAATCCTCTCCCTTTCTCATAAAAAAAAAAGCAGCTGTGGTGGCGCACGCCTGTAATCCCAGCACTCGGGAGGCAGAGGCAGGCGGATCTCTGTGAGTTCGAGACCAGCCTGGTCTACAAGAGCTAGTTCCAGGACAGGCTCCAAAACCACAGAGAAACCTTGTCTCGAAAAAACCAAAAAAAAAAAAAAAAAAAAAAAAAAAAAAAAAAAAAAGCATAGTGAATTAAACTCCATGGCACCAGCTAGTCTCTGTTATCTACGAGTCTGAGGACAAAGCGATCCCTGGGCCCACTTCCCATTTCCTCTCTATTCATCTTTGCAACCTCGCTCTTCAGAGTGTCTGACTAGCCCTCACATGCCTGCCTTACACTAGGCAAATTCACACCAGCTATGCTACAATATGAATAAAGGAAAACCAAGTTAGCTTCAGAGTACTTAGAAAACAATTATTGAAGTCAAACACTCACGAAACCTAAGATATCACAAGTCTTAGATCCTAAAGCTATCTCACGCTAATTCAAGTTATCTAAAGTGAATTCAAGCTATGTCAAGATATTTCAAGCTATCTCAACTCACAAATTCTAAAGCCCCACTAAACGGCTTTTTCTCAACATTTTCCATCTATGGTACATTCTTATTGAGCAGATGTAAACTAAATTAATTTATTTTTCATCTTTTGGCAAGTTTCACAGCATTAGAGAAAAATAAAAGTGTTTTATTGATTCACTGGTGAATCTGAAAGGCTTTCCTATCTGTCTTCGGGTCATTGGATGCTCTAGGTGAATAGATTTTCTGAAGTAAAACGAAGAGCTGAAAATAAATGAAGAAAGAAAGGGAATGTTAGGACTGGAAAGTGTTCGAGTGATTCCCTTAAACTAGCTGCACGATGTTTTTATTTATGAGCTAATTAGAACAAAAAATTAATTTAGAATTTTAATACATAGAATTTTTAGTGAAAATGAAGAAATTGTTATCATGTTGCTGAATTCCCCTGGAAGCAGTACTTTAGTGATAAGGCTACCCACAAGTTGATAAGGCAATGTCATGAAGCGATAGCAGACAGGAGTTTGCTGTGTTCACAAAAGACAGAAAAGGAACCACACACTTGGAACAGGGTATATGACATGGTAAAGGCTAGAATGCACGAGGCATCATGAAATGGCTTACTAATTGAACCACTACACCGTTCTTGCTCTCCTTCTCTGTCTCTGCTCTCCCCCTATAAACTTTTCCTTGGTTGTTAGAATGCCAGCAGATATGGCCTAGCAATTGTCTTCATATGTACAGGGCTATCCTAGGGTGTTCCTCCATTCCTATTGGTAATTGATCTCAAGAACCAAATGAACGGCATGCAGACAGCACAACCCCAAGGCAGTCTGCACCCAAAGCGAGCTGCCCAGTCCATGGAACTTCTATCGGTCAATATTCACCTACCTGAAGCTATGTGGACCTACAGATAAGGATCCCCAAGAGAAAGAATTGTGACAAGGCAGAGTTTGCAGTGTGTCTCTAATTGTAACTGTGTGTGACCAACACCAATTGTGACCCAGTAGAGTTTGGACCTGAGCCTAACTGTGGTGCCATTTACCAAAATGAAGAAGTTCTAGAAGATTGGTTGGGGAGGAAATTCAGAGCTGTCCTTGACTGTGTCAGCTTTGAGGTAGGCATAGGACAGACAGATGTGGAATGTTCTTTTATTGTCTGAGAAGGAAGGCTTGCAGTTAAAATCAAGGCCCACTTGACCTCCACATTCTAAAGACAGCCAACAACGAGCCACAGGCCACACAGCGCTGTGACTGGGGATGCCTTCCGCAGGGTTTTCCAAGGGGGCACAGTCGCTGCCTCCAGCCCCCTTTCTTCTTTCTGATGCCCTAACCAAAGGACTACTGGGGAAGAAGGCCGTCACCTACGAAGAGAAATCATGGTGGAGGAAGAACCTGCTCTCCTGGGTGTGGGGGAGAGCTTTCTAACTAGCAGAAGCCTCCAAGAAGAACTTGCAATGGAGTCGATGAGCTTCCCTTGTGGGAAGGAGACTGATTTCTTATTCCTGGACTGAACCTTCGTCCTGGGTCCAGTAGAAGCTCTAAGCGGAGAAGCAAAACTTCTTGGGAGGGCATGGCAGTTGTTCCCAGACGTCTTGAAGAAGCTGGTGCTCAGTTCTGATGCAGAATGGTCTCAAGTCACGTGGTCTACTGGCCCCGCCTATTTTAAAGAATAGCGTACTCGGGGAAAGAGACCACCTGGATCCCATCGCTTCTTTGTTCTCTACAGTGCCCTGAGCTTGTGGAATCTCCTTCAGATCTGGAGGAGAAACATGTACATTAGCAGAAAGGTGTGTGTGTTGGGGGGGGAGGTGGGATGGAAGGGGGCAGGTTAATAAGCCAGGAATAGTCGGTGAGGCTGTAAATGTCGGCACCGCCCACAAAGCAACAGAGGAGGCCAAGTCAGGTTTTTTTTCTTAGAGAGACCACAACCCTCCTATGTCTCACCTCTGCCCCTCTAAACTGAAATAAGAATAGGGATCTAAAGACAGATCACTTCCTCTCTACCTAAGCAGCCATCAGGTTATAGGTCTCGATCTTACTGGAACATAGGGAGAAGTCAAATTTAAGGACTAAAGCAGTAGACTGGAGTGAATTAAATTTTACCAACTGAAAATGATTGAGTAACTACAGAACTGGGCTAAGACCATGTTAAAGGTATTTCCAACCAAGAATGACAACAAAATAAATAAATAAAACCACTTCATATTTCTATTTCTATGGCTTGAGACACTTCATCAAACCAACGTCCCATTAGCCCTTAATGCAGAGATAGCAAGTGAAGTAGGTATCTGTCTCCAGCTGTTTCTCTGGTCTCCCCATTCATTTCTTCTCTGACCCATTGATTGTTGAAGGACATACACTTCAGTTTGAGTCTATGGAATTCAGAAGAACAACAGAAATGAAGAGACACATTTGGACGTAGGGGGCTTGAGCTGGGACTCTAACAATAGTTTCAATGATTAGATTAGATGGCGCCACATAAGGAGAGCTACACAGACAGTCCTAGGACACTCCACGTGGAGACGTGAAATGGTAGTGGTCATAAATGATACGGAGAAGAGGACTGTGAGACAAGAGGAAATAGGACAACATTGTGTCTTAGAAGAGAAGAGAATGCTTCACGAAGCAGAGAGAGCAGAATCATGATGGCTTTGGGAGATGGGGTCTCTATAGTGATACAAACACCTCCTCTGAAGAGGGCTGCAGGGACAACGGTGACTGTGTGAACTCCCAGGCTTCAGGGAGATCCAGGAAAAGGATTATCAGAAACCAGATGGGGACACAGGAGAGTGCTGTGGCAGACCGTTTAGTTCAAAAGGGCAAAGCGGGTGGGAAATTAGGGATCTAAAAAGAGCAGGAAATAGGGTTAGATGAGAGGAAATACAGAATGACACAGAGGTACAAACAATACAGGAGCTGGGGGGTGGGGAGCTGTGGCCTTCAGGTGGGTTGGGAAGAATGATGTCATTCATTCTGAGAAGCCTTTGGGAAGCAGAGGTGTCTAGGTCAGGCTGAATAGCATGAGACCACTGGATATTAATTCTCTCATGCTGACCTCAGAGCAAGATGCTCTATGCCAAAAGATTGGGCGTGAGCACCTCCTCTGTCTAACCTTATAAAGGACCAGCAGCGAAGTCACCACAGGGAGGAGGAACTGGAGAGTTAATTTACCCCAGGTCTGTTCCAACTGTATAGCAAAGATTAAGCACTGACCACCTCATGAAGGATGGACATTCAAGATGCTGTCTATTACAAAGACTAGCACCCCTCTTGTTCTTGCTGGAAGTTACAAAGTTGAAAATATCCAAGCACACTTTTGAACTGAACTGGGCTCTTGACTCCATTTGAATATTAACAACTTGAATGCATTTAGAATTAAAACACACAAACAAACCACAGGGACAGAAGAGACTTAAACAAGACCTCTTTCAAAACCTTGCTTAGCTTCACCACAGAGTGGAGTTATCAGAGCAGAAAGTAGTCAGAGTTGATTCTGCTGAATATAAAGATGTGATATCGGAGAGTACTCAGCTGTTATTCTGATATAATCGTAGACAGTGCTGCTCTTAAATGAATACTTTATCATCTCAATGACTGAGTGGATGAGTAGTTGATAAAATTATATACAATATAACTACATAATGTTCCTCTTAGGATGATATAATATTTGTACATTCGTGTGCCTATGAGATATTAAGTGAAGGGGTAAAACGAGCAAGTGGAAAGTGAATGACAGAGGTAGAAGATGCATGATAGAACATGCTAGATGGAAAAGGAATGGATAGAAAGGAGATAGATAGATAGATAGATAGATAGATAGATAGATAGATTGATTGATAGACATGAATAGATGATGCTTCTCTAGGGTTACTTCTAGAGGGTTAAATTCTGCATGTCCTGCTTAAAATTTTCTGTAGCCTTTCTTCTTCACAGAACTCAGTTGTAACTCAGAAGAATCAGAGACAAAGAAGGTTCTATTTTTAATGGTCAGCAGACATTCTCAAAGCCTCATCCAGAGGGCTACTGTCACTGTGGTTGATTCTGCTTGTCCTTTCAAGTTGTCTGAAAACTCTCTTACGTTGTTCGTCTCTTCTCTGGAGTGTGTTTACTTTTTATTTTCAAGAAAAACTGCATTTACAACAGGCTTCTGAAACTGTGGTAAAGAGGTTGTGATTGCAGGTTTGGAAACTCATAATTCCAAGGAACTGATCTTGTGACTAATCATGAAGATGGCTATGACCCTTTGACTGAAGAAGGGCATTCTTATTCTGGTTTGGGTAGAGAAGATGAGCAGTAGGTGACAAACAGGAAAGGACAGTGCCCATGTCCTTCAGAGTCCAAGGTTTTTATTCTCTCCCTCTCTCCTCTTCCCTCCTCCGTGTGTGTGTGTGTGTGTGTGTGTGTGTGTGTGTGTGTATTTCAGTGTCTATTATTCCATTACAAGTGCATGGAGGCCAAAACTCAGCCTTGGATTTTGTTCCTCAGGAGCCACCTGTATTGGTTATTACATTTTCTTTCTGCCTTCCTTTCCTTTCCTTTTCTCTTTCTTTCTTTCTTTCTTTTTTTCTTTCTTTCTTTCTTTCCTTTTTTTCCTTTTTGTCCAGAGACAGCATTTCTCAGTGGGATTTATTATGCTAGGTTGGCTGTTCATTGAGTCCCCGAAATGCTGCCAGTCTGCTTCTCAAGCCCTGGGAAAACACGACTACATCACCACGTCTAGCTTTCCACATGGGTCACTGCAATCAAACTCAGGTCCTATGCAAGCACTTTACCAACTGAGCAATCTCCCAAACCTCAAGGTTCTGGTTTTTAATCATGGTGGAGAGAAGGTGTGATGACAAATTTCACTTGACAAGTTGATTGGATATACAATCTCCTAGAATTCTCTGAGTAGGTCGTCAAGGGCATTCCTGAAGAACTCTGAAGAGGTGATGTGGTTTGGCCATTCAATAGGCTGGGGGCCTGGACTGAATGAGAAAGGAAAGGAGAATGGTCTGAGTACCGCCATTCTAGGCTCTGAACTTCCTGGTCTTCCCAGATGTAAGGGGTCAAAGCTTGACCCTGTGAACTCTGCCACACCTTATCCACCATTATGGTGAACCCTCTTATAGGGCAAGCCATACTAAACCCTTCCTTCCTTCCTTCCTTAAATTCCTTTGTTGAGTATTTTTGTCTTAGCAGCAAAAGAGTAACTACTACAGAAGGCTCAAACGAGAACCGGAGGACATGGAGAAATCCACCCCACCCCGCAGCAGATTAAAACACCACAGTGTGAGCCGGGTGATGGTGGCGCATGCCTTTAATCCCAGCACTCGGGAGGCAGAGGCAGGCGGATCTCTGTGAGTTCGAGACCAGCCTGGTCTACAGAGCTAGTTCCAGGACAGGCTCCAAAGCCACAGAGAAACCCTGTCTCGAAAAACCAAAAAAAAAAAAAAACACCACAGTGTGGATTGACACTGCCAAGTAGCATCTTCAGAGAAGCCAAAAGACCTGAGTGAAAAGAAGCTCTGAAGAAGCTGAGTGGATGTGTTTCTCAACACAAGTAAGTAGCACCTTGAGGATATCTGGGCAAGGAGGGAGAGCCTAGAGAATAAATCAATTGGTCACCAAGAATTACCCACAGTTCAGACACTAATGTGAGTAGTGCTGCTTTGTCACAAAAGTCCTGAACATGGCCACACGAGCTCCCCACAGTCTTTCAAACATGGAGTCGGGAGTTCTTCATCCTTCCTAAGAACGTGAATCCACACCCCTTCTTGGTTTCTTGAAAAACTATGCTTTATTATGTCTATAGGGCTGTTGTCTAAGTCTATTTTGGGCTGCAGAATACCCAGTACTAAGTAATTTATAACAAAAATAAGTTTTTTATAGCTCTAGAGCCATGGAAGTCCAATATCAAGGTGAGGGCTTTTGTGCTGTATGTCTCACAGAAGAGGGTATCACATAGCAAGAAAGAGGAGAGTTCATGAGGTCGTGTGTTCCTTCCTCTTCTTCTATAGCCATTCATCTCATCATCTCATCATGCCCACCCCACCCATGCTCTGTCTAAACATCACTCAAAAATCCTCATTAATTTAAGGGTTGAATTTCCACATGAAGTTTAGTTCAAACCAAAGCAAGTCCATTTGAATTCAGGTCAGGTCTCCACTAGCCTCTAGCTAGAGACTGTCAGAATACTTAGCTTGTCTTTCAAACTCAGATTTCTCTGCGATAATGTCATAGAAATTGATGAAATGTTCAATTTACCTTTGAGCTTTTAATCAAATTTCATATGACATATCTTCATTTGACATTGCAAAAAGAAATCTGCCTTCTCTGACTATTTACTCAAGCACTTGTCACCTGAGGGCTCATTCTCAAGGAACAAACCCCAGAAATGAGAATGGTTGAACGTGTTCTTGATTTTAAGGTAAATGGCTAATTATTCCTAAATAAAATGGGGTTTGGCCGCATCTGACACACGTCCCTGTTCAAGCATGAGGTTGTACTCTTAGCAGACATGGGACTTTGATTTCAGAATATGCCATGGGCTCAGTTGGGAAGCGTATAAATAATGAAAGCTGGAGGCTGGAAAATGGCGAGCTGGCACAATCTCCTTCATCAGATCCAGCTGCAAACACTGGAGCTGATGAAAAATGCATGCAGGGTTTCTTCTTAAGCATTAACACACTACTACTTTAAATGTTGGTTCTGACTGAGAAATTCCTCTGAGCAGGTACTTTTCACCCTCCCCCCCACCCATAACCCTTAGCACATTGCCGGGGCCTCTGGAGACTAAACAAATTGCTAACTTAAAAATTCATTGTAGTATCTGCTCCCTTTCCAAGACATAAAATTCACTCTGTATCATTGCTCGTCTGAATCCTGAGATTGTAGTCACTGAAGCTGCATCTTGCCCATTTTAAATCTACTAGATATAGTTTAAAAGAAGTCTTTTACCACACCCAGAAGTATTAAATGGGAAGTGAAAACATCCCTAGCCAGCACATTCATTTCCCCATATAAGCAACATCCATAGTGATAGCAAGGGTGACCCCAAAAGGCCTGTTCTTAGAAAGGAAGTATGGAGTCTTTCTATTCTGCACGTAGGTTAGCAAACAGACAATGTGGTCCAGCCCCCGGAATCACTGTTAGAAGTCCATAAGCAAAAGAAATTCAATTCGGTGTAGCTATGCAAAAACCAGCATTTTCCTGAGATGGTTAGAACTGGCCTAGGTCCCATGCAACTCTGGCTCTCTAGAGTGGGCACACCGGAAAAGGAAAAAGGTGGATATTCAGAATCAAGAAGATAGACCAAGCCAGAGCTAAAAACAGACACTGAGAAAGGTATATAAAAAAATAAATAAAAACTTCGATAAATGATATTCTTTGATTTTAAATAAACCCGTGGAGGTTTGGTCATAATTAAGAACTAGATCCTCTTTCTTTGTTTGCTTGAGGCTAAATTCCCAGCTGAATTCAGTGTAAGCTCCTCTCTAAAATATAGTGCATAGAATAATATAGCAGAGATGGGTTTAGTAGAGGAAGGAATTAGAAATCTAATTAAAGAAAGAAAAAACCCACAGATTACTAATGGATAATATTCTGCTCCTAAGAAGTGCAATGCTCTTCTTGCTTTTATTTTTTCAGTGCTAGGGATAGAGCACAGGGCTCCCCGGTGTCTAAGTAAAAGCTCTACCGCCCAGCCACACCCTTAGCTCCGACCTCTTTTTTAGATGCAGTAAAAGGTAAGTGGAGGCAAAGAGAATGATGTGATCAGATAGGCTATAGCCCTTGAGTGTGGCCCACGGCTATAAATCATTCCAGATTACATGAGAAATGACGCCACTCCAAAGAGGCAGTCTGATTTCACTTCGGCTTGACTTTGATATTATTATAGCTGATGAGAAATGTGTCACTCGGGAGAGTAACAGCCCAACCAGAAGCGGAGACTTAGAAAAGTGAGCAGTTAATACCAGCGATGTCAGTCACCACAGAATCACTTCTGTCTGGAGTGCCTTGAGCTGCAGGACGTAGATGTGTTCCACTGTCCCCACAGCCAGGATGAAAGAGCCCTTGAAACCATTTGCAAAAGTTCGCTTCAATCTTGTCTTCGCTTAGCAACTCTCTGACTGTGAATTCAGACTCTCAATCACCCTAGTGCTGGAACGACTCATTAGGTGATAAAAATGAATATTTTAGTGACTTGAAAGAAATATCCCATTAAAATTAATAAACCAACAAGCAGACTTATCTACCATTCTCTCATAAGTTAATATGAGCCTGCCCTTTTCTCTTCCTGGGGAAGCATTTGGTGGGGTACTGGCACAGAACCTTCTAGAACTGCACATGGAAAACCAGTTCCAGACAATAGGGAGTCCACTACCCAGTGACTCAGCTAAGTTATTAGCTAGATGGCCCCCTTGGGTGCCCTGTCCATTGTGTTATGAAGAAGAAGAAGAAGAAGAAGAAGAAGAAGAAGAAGAAGAAGAAGAAGACTATGTGATTATCTTAGCATCCTGTGAATTTAGCACTAGACAATTATTTGAACTAACTCTGCAAGGTAACTCTGCCAATCAAAACCCAATATTAAACTCATTAGACATTACAAGAATAGACCACACATCTATCTTGTTTTCTGTGGGCACCAAAACCATATCTTCCATATTTTAAGAAATTAAGAAGTTTAAAAAGAGAAGCATCCAATTAACAATTGTGTTTATTTACTTTATTTAAATACACACATGAGTGTTCTGCCTGAATGTATGTATGTGCACCACATGCATACCTGGGGCTAACGCAGGTCAGAAGAAGGCATGGGATTCCCTAGA